>NC_068422.1:10614553-10966219 GCF_023373465.1 Oncorhynchus keta | reverse complement strand
AAAACACCTCCCTCTGGATCCTGGACTTCCTGTTGGGATGCCCCCAGGTGGTAAAGGTAGGCAACAACACACCTGCCATGCTGATCCTCAACACTGGGGCCCCTCAGGGGTGTGTACTTAGTCCCCTCCTGTACTCCCTGTTCACCCATGAATGCGTGGCCAAACACGACTCCAACGCCATCATTAAGTTTGCAGATAACACAACAATGGTAGGCCTGATTACTGACAGCGATGAGACAGCCTATAGGGAGGAGATCAGAGAACTGGCAGTGTGGTGGCAGGACAACAACCTCTCCCTCAATGTGAGCAAGAAAAAGGAGCTGATCGTGGACTACAGGAAAAGGCCGGGCCGAACAGGCCCCCATTAATGGGACTGTAGTGGAGTGAGTCGAGAGTTTCAAGTTCATTGGTGTCCACATCACCAGTGATCTATCATGGTCCAAACACACCAAGAGAGTTGTGAAGAGGGCACAACAAAACATTTTCCCTCTCAGGAGACTGAAAAGATTTGGCATGGGTTCCAAGATCCTCAAAAAGTTCTACAGCTGCACCATCGAGAGCATCTTGACCGGTTGCGTCACCACCTGGTATGGTACTGCGTATGGCCCAGCACATCACTGGGGCCAAGCTTCCTGCAATCCAGGACCTATATAATAGGCAGTGTCAAATGAAAGCCCATAAAATTGTCAGAGACTCCAGTCACCAAAGTCATTGACTGTTTTCTCTGCTACCGCACGGCAAGCAGTACCAGAGCACCAAGTCTAGGACCAAAAGTCTCCTTAACAGCTTCTACCCCCAAGCCATAAGACTGCTGAACAATTGATCAAATGGCCACCGGACTATTACATTGACCCCCATTTGTTTTGTACACTGCTGCTACTCGCTGTTTTTTTTTATCTATGCATAGTCACTTCACCCCTAACTACATGTACAAATTACCTCTAACCTGTACCCCCTGTATATAGCTCGTTATTGTTATGATATTGTGTTACTTCTTGTTCTTTTTTTATTTTGGTTTATTTGGTAAATATTTTCTTAACTCTTCTTGAACTGCACTGTTAGTTAAGGGCTTGTAAGTAAGCATTACGCGGTAAGGTCTACACTTGTTGTATTCGGCGCATGTGACAAAGTTTGATTTGATGAATCTATAACAACACTTCTAAAGATTAGTTGAAGTCTCTGATGGTATACTTGTGTGTTGCATGCCTCCCCCAACCCCAATTCTGTCTAGCCCCATCCCCTCCTAGCCACATCCCCTCCTAGCTCAATCCTCCCCAGCCCCAGAGTATCTTCTTTTCAACGTTTACTCAGCATAATGTGGAAACTCTTGGCAGTCTACTGCTGAGCTAACTGTGAAGCAATGTCTCTGATCTGAATCTAATCTGAAAGATAGACACACTGTGTTGGATGACCTTCACTACTGTCTGTGAACTGTTGCAGTGTCTGTTGCTGAGGCATTAGAGCCAGGCTATCAGTCGGCACTTCTTCCAGCAGGCAGTGGCTGTGTGTGCCAGCCAGGCCTGGCCAGTGCCCTGGGCTCTGCAAACAACACCAGTGTCAACAGAGCCAGACCTAAACCATGAGTGGCTCCACTGTCCACTGATTGAGAAACTTTTCCAAGTGCAGAACAGTCCCTGGTCAGAGCCTTCACCCTGTCACCTCTGTGATCTGGCACCAGACACAAGGTTATTGAAAGATTAGTGGAATCTGTGTGGGTAGCTGGACAGATAGGATGACTGACAGTGAAGGTGAACAGGTAGTCATGTGTCAGGTGACAGAGGGATGGATGAGACTGAGGCAGGAATTCCTTTAACCATAAAGTGGTATATTTACTGAGTAGTCTGTGCTGCATCACAAAGGAAACAAATAACATGTATACAATCAAATTCATAATCAAAGATCAAATCATATCATTCATTATTAACATAATTTAGGGAGTTCAACAGTCCAGTTCATTAAGAAGTCAATAGTAATCATCCGTGAGTCTTTTAGGCTCGTAACTATTTATCATAAATTATGAAAGAATACAAACAGTGAATGGCTATACAATCTATAATCCCCATGGTCAAAGTCAATCAGTTAGCAAACAATGACGTTTCTCATTTCACTCTTTCAATTGTCTTCATGTGTACATATAATTAATTTCAATACACATTAACCATATCGATTGTATAATTGGCCTATGAGGATCCGTAGGGCCGTGATCATTGACAATTCACATTACACAATATGTGTGAAGCTGCGCTCCAAGCCGCGCTCGGCGGTGATAACTATAAACAATAACTGATGGCCCATCTCCGGATCGCAACAGATAGTTCAGATGAAAGGTAACAGAGTCGGTGGACTTACGTGGATTCATGGACGCACAGAACTTCTGGATGAGATGGAGTTAAGGAAGAGAAAGCAGCGAGATCAGGCGATGGCAATTTCCTCCTTTTATGGAGTTGAGATCTGTCGGACATTTCCACCTGACCTAATTAAAGCGCCCCTGGCCCAGCTGAGTAAATGGCAATGAATTAAAGGATTATTCCACCAACTCCATGGGCCTTTTCTACAGTTCTGTTACACATGGCACCCTATTCCCCATGTATTGCACTCATTTTGTCCAGGGCCCATATGTCTCTGGTCAAAAGTAGTGCACTATGTAGGGAAAAGGGTGCCATTTTGGACAGATACAAGGCCACCAGTTGGGCAACCTGCCTCCTCCTCTGTTGCCAGACTGCCACGCTGTCTTTACTGAAACCTCAGCTATGTGAAATTCTAAACACTATTATTATCTCATACAAAGAGCCTTACGGTCTGTGATCTAGTTAACACATACTGATGTACATGGCAGATGTCACTAACATTGGTGTGTGTATGGGTGTGTGTGTGTGTTGTGACAGAGTAATACTAGACTTCCTGTGCCAGATAATCTGCTATGTGCTAAATGCCCAATAGAATGCAGACACACAAGTTGTTTTATAATGGTGTGACTCACAGAGTACACCCAGAGAGAGAAAAGGAGAGAGATAGAGATGGAAAGAAAGAAAGAAAGAAAGAAAGAGAGAGAGGGCAGGGATTGATATAAAGGGTTACTTACTCTATTGCCTGGGCCAAGTGAGATTGCCCCTAAAGTCAAGAATTCCAGGAGCCTAAATCATATCTTTCTGGTTCTGATCTTTCTGGTTCCTCCCCATTGTATAAGTGACAGACAGACAATTAATGGCATTCATGGTTGTCGGGCAAGTTGAGCCTGCTCTGGGAATGTATTTTACTGATAACAACCAATATACTAAGAATTCCAGTAGTGATCTTTCTGATTCCACCCCTATGTGCAGGCACTTCTGCCTGTAAATAGCTAATTAAGATTTTTGGGCAAGTGATAATAATCTTTGGGGAAACAAAAAAATACTCCTGACTTGCCCAATGGGCAAATTATTTTCAGACTTTAATGTCAATCCATGAAAGAAAGAAAGAAAGGAAGTGAGAGAGATCTCACCTCTCTCAGAGCAGCTCTCCCAGGGTGTGAGTATGGAGGGGCTGAGGCCTCGGTCCAGTATCTGCCACATCTCCCTCAGTAACCTCTCCATTGCCACTGACAACAGCAGCAGAGGACCCGATGGGCTGAAAGGGGGTCATGACCCGAGGTCCAGCCGCAGGGAACTCTGTGATTGGCTGAGAGGAGGAGGATGGGTGTTCTCCTTAGTGCTAGGATGCTGAGGAAGAGAGGAGAGAAAGAAGTGACGATAAAGTGTTGTGAAAACATTTTGCCCAGCATGTTGAAGCGGAGTATGATTTCAGAGCCATGTTTCCTCTATTGCTAAAGTTAATAATCCTTTATAGCCCAGACATCAACTCTGTATATTTATCAAGTGAGTTGAGAGGCCTAGCTTTTGCATCATTGGTCCTCAAGTCAGGTGGTATCAGACTGTGTAGACAGATATTACTGTTGTTACCTCATCTGTCTTTGTCCTTGTGCAGCTGGCCCCAGGGGTTGGTGACCCGGTCTCTGTCTCCGCTGTCGCTGTCTGAGAAGAGAGGCCTCACCAATTTAGGGCCTCTCTTTCTCTGCTTTTTGTGGGCATACTGCAGTTCCTGGAGAGAAACGTGGCTTACTGCAGTTCCTGGAGAGAAACGTGGCTTACTGCAGTTCCTGGAGAGAAACGTGGCATACTGCAGTTCCTGGAGAGAAACGTGGCTTACTGCAGTTCCTGGAGAGAAACGTGGCTTACTGCAGTTCCTGGAGAGAAACGTGGCTTACTGCAGTTCCTGGAGAGAAATGTGGCTTACTGCAGTTCCTGGAGAGAAACGTGGCTTACTGCAGTTCGTGGAGAGAAACGTGGCTTACTGCAGTTCCTGGAGAGAAAAGTGGCTTACTGCAGTTCGTGGAGAGAAACGATCCCTCTGATGGGCATACAGAGCACTGGGTGCATATGAGTCCTAACCTGAGATATGACAATGTCACTTTCTCACTGCTGTCTTGTTGACATCAAGGGGTAAGAGGTCAACGATTAGGGGTCAGAGGTGAGAGGTCAGACTTGTGTGTTGAGCTAGTACTGCAGTTGTTCCAGGGCAGAGAGTCGACCTTGCTGGTGCTGGGTGTCTCTGGATGGGTGTCTCTCTGGCTCCATAGACACTGGGGCCAGGGAGGGTTTGGGAGCAGACTGGAGAACAGAGAGAGAGATAAGGTGTGAGAAAATAGAATGGAGAGGTGTGTGTGTGTCGGGGTGTGTGCGCATGTGTGAGAGGAGGCATCCAGGGTGTTTGTATTTTTTCCCCGGCCCCTGGCGCTGCGTGTGATCTTTGCTGAATCCCCCATAATCCCGCAGAGCAGGGGGATCAGGGTGCCCGGCGGGGTGGTAGAACAACACAGGGGAGAATACTTCCTGTCCTAACTGTCAACACTACCACACTACCCCATCAATCAAAACACAGCTGGACCACCCCACCCGACCAATCCCAACACAGCTTGACCACACCACCCAACCAATCACAACTGGACCACACCACCAGACAAATCACAACACATCTTTTTAAAATTACCAAACACAACGTGCCATTGGAACACAGGAGTGATAGTTGCTAAAAATGGGCCTCTATATGCCTATGTAGATATTCCATAAAAAATCTGCCGTTTCCAGCTATAATAGTCATCTACAACATTAAAAATGTCTGTATTGCATTTCTGATCAATTGATGATATTTTAAATGGACAATTTGTTTCTTATTTTCTTTAAAAAAAAAGGACATTTCTAAGTGAGCCCAAACTTTTGAACGGTAGTGTATATTGGGAATGGGAAAGAAACTTCGGACACAGTGCCTCAGATCCTGTGCAGGTCTGAGAGGGCCAGCAGGCCTCCAGAAAGATTGAATATTCACTGGTGATGTTTAACGGACCCAAGACTCATTCAGCTTTTGGGGTTTGTTTTGATATTTTCACGATTGACTATTTTGAAACAGGGATGAATTGGTATTTGTGAATTGACATTGATTGTTGGTGAAATGTGTGATATATATATATATATATATTATTTTTTACAAACACACATTTCATTAACAAGCAATGTCAATCCACAATTGCCTCTTCACGATTTTCGTACCTTTTTCAGCTGTTCCGTTACTTTTAAGATATAGCGGACTAGAGGTTATATGTATGTTTGTAATATACAGTTGAAGTTGGAAGTTTACATACACCTTAGTGTAACGGATGTGAAACTTAGTTAGCGGTGCGCGCTAAATAGCGTTTCAATCGGTTACGTCACTTGCTCTGAGACCTTGAAGTAGTAGTTCCCCTTGCTCTGCAAGGGCCGCGGCTTTTGTGGAGCGATGGGTAACGATGCTTCGTGGGTGACTTGTTGATGTGTGCAGAAGGTCCCTGGTTCGCGCCCGGGTATGGGCGAGGGGACGGTCTAAAGTTATACTGTTACATTAGCCAACTACATTTAAGTGTAACGGCGTTCTTCGTTTGTAGAAAGAGAGTCGGACCGAAATGCAGCGTGGTGGTTACTCATGTCTTTAATGAAGAAAAACGGAACGATACATGAAATAACTAATAAATACAAAAACAACAAACGGAATGTGAAACCTATTACAGCCTATCTGGTGAACACTACACAGAGACAGGAAAAATCACCCACGAAATACAAAGCGAAACCCAGGCTACCTAAATACGGTTCCCAATCAGAGACAACGAGAATCACCTGACTCTGATTGAGAACCACCTCAGGCAGCCAAGCCTATGCAACACCCCTACTCAGCCGTAATCCCAATAACTACAAAAAAAAACTATACGAACCACAACATATAAACCCATGTCACACCCTGGCCTGACCAAATATATAACGAAAACACAAAATACAATGACCAAGGCGTGACATTAAGCTCAATTCCTGACATTTAATCCTAGTAAAAAATCCTGTTTCAGGTCAGTTAGGATCATCACTTTATTTTAAGAATGTGAAATGTCAGAATAATAGTAGATAAAATAAATGAAAGCTGAAATAAATCATTCTATCACATTCCCAGTGGGTCAGAAGTTTACATACACTCAATTAGTATTCGGTAGCATTGCCTATAAATTTTTTAACTTGGGTCAAATGTTTCGGGTAGCCTTCCACAAGCTTCCCACAATAAGTGGGGTGAATTTTGGCCCATTACAGAGCTGGTGTAACGGAGTCAGGTTTGTAGGCCTCCTTGCTCGCACACGCTTTTTTAGTTCTGCCCACAAATTTTCTACAGGATTGAGGTCAGGGCTTTGTGATGGCCACTCCAATACCTTGACTTTCTTGTCCTTAAGCCATTTTTCCACAACTTTGGAGGTATGCGTGGGGTCATTGTCCATTTGGAAGACCCATTTGCGACCAAGCAACTTCCTGACTGATGTCTTAAAATGTTGCTTCAATATATCCACATAATTTTAATTCCTCATGATGCCATCTATTTTGTGAAGTGCACCAGTCCCTCCTGCAGCAAAGCACCCCCACAACATGATGCTGCCAACCCCGTGCTTCACGGTTGGGATGGTGTTCTTCGGCTTGCAAGCCTCCACCTTTTTGCTCCAAACATAATGATGGTCATTATGGCCCAACAGTTCTATTTTTATTTCAACGGACCAGAGGACAATTCTCAAAAAAGTACGATCTTTGTCCCAATGTGCAGTTGCAAACCGTAGTCTGGCATTTTTATGGCAGTTTTGGAGCAGTGGCTTCTTCCTTGCTGAGCGGCCTTTCAGATTATGTCGATATAGGACTTGTTTTTACTGGAAATATAGATACTTTTGTACTTGTTTCCTCCAGCATCTCCACAAGGTCCTTTGCTGTTGTTCTGGGATTGATTTGCACTTTTTGCATTAAAGTACGTTCATCTCTAGGAGACAGAACGCGTCTCCTTCCTGAACGGTATGATGGATGCGTGGTCCCATGGTGTTTAAACTTGTGTACTATTGTTTGTACAGATGAACGTGGTACCTTCAGGCATTTGGAAATTGCTCCCAAGGATGAACCAGACTTTTGGAGGTCCACAAAACATTTTCTGAGGTCTTGGCTGATTTCTTTTGATTTTCCCATGTTGTCAAGCAAAGAGGCACTGAGTTTGAAGGTGGGCCTTGAAATACATCCACAGGTTCAATTGACTAAAATTATGTTAATTAGCCTATCAGAAGCTTCTAAAGCCATGACATCATTTTCTGGAATTTTCCAAGCTGTTTAAAGGCACAGTCGACTTAGTGTAAGTAAACTTCTTACCCACTGGAATTGTGATACAGTGAATTATAAGTGAAATAATCTGTCTGTAAACAATTGTTGGAAAAATGACTTGTGTCATGCACAAAGTAGATGTCCTAACTGACTTGCCAAAACTATAGTTTGTTAACAATAAATGCGTAGAGTGGTTGAAAAACGAGCTATAATGACTCCACCCTAAGTGTACATAAACTTCCGACTTCAACTGTATATATATATATATATTTTACAAACATACACATTTCATCAACAAGCAATGTCAATTCACAAATACCAATTCATCCCTGTTTCAAAATAGTCAATAGTGAAAATATCAAAACAAACCCCAAAAGCTGATTGAGTCCTTGGTCCATTAAACATCACCAGTGAATATTCAATCTTTCTGGAGGCCTGCTGGCCCTCTCAGACCTGCGCAGGGTCTGAGGCACTGTGTCCGAAGCCTCTGTCCCACTCCCAGTACCTTCTGCCACATGACAACTTGTTCTTGTTTCTTTTTTCTGTGTGTCCAGTGGAGGTATGCCTCTGTCCTGAATGCATATGACCGAGGCGGACCCTCCTCCCATACTCGCCTCTGTCCTGAGCGTCCTCAAACGTCTCCTGTGTTCTCAAAACGTTTTGCCTATAGCATTGATACACAGCCCCATCTTCTGTCCTGAATGTATATGACCGAGGCGGACCCTCCTCCCATACTCGCCTTTCTATCCCATGAATCCAGACCACGAATTCAAACCACATCCTGAGTTGCTAAAGGTGACAACACTCTAGCAGTTTTGTCATAGAGTTTTTGTCTTGCCTTCAGCAGTAGGGCCCTGTCCTTCACAGCTAATGAGCAGTGATTCAGGCAGAAACTGGGCAACCTGGAATGTAACTTGCGTCCCATTAAGATTTCTGCAGGTGACCGGCCACATTCCAAGGGCGCTGCTCTGTACGACAATAAAGCCAAGTGTGGATAAGCCCCACTGTGTGTTGCCTTTTTTATTAACCTGTTTATTAACACTCTTCAGAGGACAAATATCGTAGTATTTTTTACAGCTTTTTTGCTACATATACATACATTTTACATATATGGTACTTTTATATAAAGCTGTCTCATAACAATAATACATTACCAAACACCAGCTCTTTAATCTCAACCCTCAGCCACTATCAGACCATCCAACCTATCACCATAGACCAACCCTCAGCCACTCTCAGACCATCCAACCTATCACCATAGACCAACCCTCAGCCACTCTCAGACCATCCAACCTATCACCATAGACCAACCCTCAGCCACTCTCAGACCATCCAACCTATCACCATAGACCAACCCTCAGCCACTCTCAGCCCATCCCACCTATCACCATAGACCAACCCTCAGCCACTCTCAGACCTTCCAACCTATCACCATAGACCAACCCTCAGCCACTCTCAGACCATCCAACCTATCACCATAGACCAACCCTCAGCCACTCTCAGACCATCCCACCTATCACCATAGACCAACCCTCAGCCACTCTCAGACCTTCCAACCTATCACCATAGACCAACCCTCAGCCACTCTCAGACCACCCAACCTATCACCATAGACCAACCCTCAGCCACTCTCAGACCATCCAACCTATCACCATAGACCAACCCTCAGCCACTCTCAGACCATCCAACCTATCACCATAGACCTCAGCTCTTTAATCTCAACCCTCAGCCACTCTCAGACCATCCCACCTATCACCATAGACCAACCCTCAGCCACTCTCAGACCATCCCACCTATCACCATAGACCAACCCTCAGCCACTCTCAGACCAATCCCACCTATCACCATAGACCTCAGCTCTTTAATCTCAACCCTCAGCCACTCTCAGACCATCCCACCTATCACCATAGACCAACCCTCAGCCACTCTCAGACCATCCAACCTATCACCATAGACCAACCCTCAGCCACTCTCAGACCATCCAACCTATCACCATAGACCAACCCTCAGCCACTCTCAGACCAATCCCACCTATCACCATAGATCTCAGCTCTTTAATCTCAACCCTCAGCCACTCTCAGACCATCCCACCTATCACCATAGACCAACCCTCAGCCACTCTCAGACCAATCCCACCTATCACCATAGATCTCAGCTCTTTAATCTCAACCCTCAGCCACTCTCAGACCATCCCACCTATCACCATAGACCAACCCTCAGCCACTCTCAGACCAATCCCACCTATCACCATAGATCTCAGCTCTTTAATCTCAACCCTCAGCCACTCTCAGACCATCCCACCTATCACCATAGACCAACCCTCAGCCACTCTCAGACCAATCCCACCTATCACCATAGATCTCAGCTCTTTAATCTCAACCCTCAGCCACTCTCAGACCATCCCACCTATCACCATAGACCAACCCTCAGCCACTCTCAGACCATCCCACCTATCACCATAGACCAACCCTCAAAACCTTTCCTATGAGTATTATTGTATTATTTATTGACTGACTATGGCTTTCCAAATCGCCCAACACTGCTATTTGTAAGGTTCATTTTAAGTGCCTGTTGTGATTCCTGAACCAGTGACCAGAAACAAGCTACATGGGGGCAATACCAGAATAAATGATCTAGTGATTCTGTCTCTTCACAACTAAATCTACAGAGCTGAGATTGTTGTATGGCCCATATATCATTCTGTTGGGGGCAAGAATGTTATAGAATAATTCAATTGAAAAACTCTGTTGAGTGAAGTGTAGTTTTTTGTACCAGTTCATAAACCATGTGCCATGAAATTGCCTTTTTTAAGAGTCTCTTCACGATTTGCACACCTTTTTCAGTCTTTGCGTTACATTTAGGATATAGAGGACTAGAGGTTATATGTCTGAACTCATAACGCTCTGCAAACGTCTCAAACTCACTGCAAGCAAACTGAGGAGCATTATCAGAAACCACCACTAGGGGAATCTCATGCCAAGCAAAAACTGAGGAGCATTATCAGAAACCACCACTAGGGGAATCTCATGCCAAGCAAACTGAGGAGCATTATCAGAAACCACCACTAGGGGAATCTCATGCCACGCAAACTGAGGAGCATTATCAGAAACCACCACTAGGGAAATCTCATGCCAAGCAAACTGAGGAGCATTATCAGAAACCACCACTAGGGGAATCTCATGCCAAGCAAACTGAGGAGCATTATCAGAAACCACTACTAGGGGAATCTCATGCCAAGCAAACTGAGGAGCATTATCAGAAACCACTACTAGGGGAATCTCATGCCACGCAAACTGAGGAGCATTATCAGAAACCACCACTAGGGGAATCTCATGCCAAGCAAACTGAGGAGCATTATCAGAAACCACTACTAGGGGAATCTCATGCCAAGCAAACTGAGGAGCATTATCAGAAACCACCACTAGGGGAATCTCATGCCAAGCAAACTGAGGAGCATTATCAGAAACCACCACTAGGGGAATCTCATGCCAAGCAAACTGAGGAGCATTATCAGAAACCACCACTAGGGGAATCTCATGCCACGCAAACTGAGGAGCATTATCAGAAACCACCACTAGGGAAATCTCATGCCAAGCAAACTGAGGAGCATTATCAGAAACCACCACTAGGGGAATCTCATGCCAAGCAAACTGAGGAGCATTATCAGAAACCACTACTAGGGGAATCTCATGCCAAGCAAACTGAGGAGCATTATCAGAAACCACTACTAGGGGAATCTCATGCCAAGCAAACTGAGGAGCATTATCAGAAACCACTACTAGGGGAATCTCATGCCACGCAAACTGAGGAGCATTATCAGAAACCACCACTAGGGGAATCTCATGCCAAGCAAACTGAGGAGCATTATCAGAAACCACTACTAGGGGAATCTCATGCCAAGCAAACTGAGGAGCATTATCAGAAACCACCACTAGGGGAATCTCATGCCAAGCAAACTGAGGAGCATTATCAGAAACCACTACTAGGGGGATCTCATGCCAAGCAAACTGAGGAGCATTATCAGAAACCACCACTAGGGGAATCTCATGCCAAGCAAACTGAGGAGCATTATCAGAAACCACCACTAGGGGAATCTCATGCCAAGCAAACTGAGGAGCATTATCAGAAACCACCACTAGGGAAATCTCATGCCAAGCAAACTGAGGAGCATTATCAGAAACCACCACTAGGGGAATCTCATGCCAAGCAAACTGAGGAGCATTATCAGAAACCACCACTAGGGAAATCTCATGCCAAGCAAACTGAGGAGCATTATCAGAAACCACCACTAGGGGAATCTCATGCCAAGCAAACTGAGGAGCATTATCAGAAACCACCACTAGGGGAATCTCATGCCAAGCAAACTGAGGAGCATTATCAGAAACCACCACTAGGGGAATCTCATGCCAAGCAAACTGAGGAGCATTATCAGAAACCACCACTAGGGGAATCTCATGCCAAGCAAAACATGATTTCAAGTGCAAAAGGACAGTCTTTGCTGTTGTGCTGGACAAGAGTGCAATTTCATTGTAATTTGACAAGTAGTCGATAGTCAACAAATAGTCCTTACCGTTGCAGTGAAACAAGAAGACTCCAACCTTCTTCCAGGCTGTGGTGGGTACCTCTCCAATAGCAATGGGCTCCTTGGGCTGTCTATAATGAAATTTGAGACATGCATCACAATTTCTCACCATTTTCTCAATGTCAGAATTTATATTTGGTCAATCAGCTCCCAGATGTCCTTCATGCACACTCTGTAGCATCTCCTGGTGCTTTGAAGTAGGTATCAACCTTCTATTGTTCTTCAACATCACTCCATTGACCACTGACAGCTCTGCCCTTAGTGGGAAGTACTGCTTACAAGAGCCTTTTGCCAACCATTTTCCAGATTATGGATCACTTTGCAAAGAATGGGATCTGTTGTGGTCTCTTAAGCTATTCTCCTTAGCTGCTGCTCAGAAACAGGGAGTGACTCCCTGACCATATTCACATGCAAGACAACCTCCTCCATAGACTCCTGACTGAGGCAGATTTGTGACACCACTGGTGGAGCCCTTGAGAGGGCATCTGCTTCCACTAAAATTGACCCAGGCACATAAGTTAGAACAAAATCACAGCGTTGCAACCTCATCATCATCCTTTGGAGACGAGGAGGAATGTCATTGAGATTTGTTAGAGAGATTGGAATACGGGGTTCATGGTCTGTTTCTAGAATCACCTTTGGAAAGCCATAAATGTAACAGTCAAACTTCTCACAACCAACGACCAACCCTAGACACTCCTTTTCTATTTGAGCATAACGCTTCTCAGCATCAGTCAAAGGGAGGGCTGCATAATCCACAGGCTTCCACACACCTTGATGCTCCTGAAACAGCACGGCTCCAATGCCATCGTTGGAGGGGTCCGTGGACAGTAGGCCTGTCAGGTTCTAAAAGAGTTAGCACTGGCTCTTCAGCCAAAATGTTCTTCACATTGTTCCACTCTCTTTTATGTTCTCTGTTCCTTGAGAACTCTGTCTTGTCCTGAAGGAGTGTCCTTAAGTTCACTGTTTTAGCTGACAGGTTTGATACAAACTTCCCCAAATAATTGACCATACCCAAACCCCGCTGAATGCATTTCCTATCTGTGGGATTAGCAATCTCCCTCACCGCTTTGACGTTGGCATGATCAGGCTTGCAAACCCTCCGAGGACAGTTTATCCCCAAGAAATGTGATTTCCTTCACACAAAACTGACATTTAGCCCGATTTAGCATCAAACCATGCTTCTGTACCCTCTGCAGGGTCTTTTCCAGCCGCTCATTGTGTTCCTGAATAGTGGACCCCCAGACCACACAATTCTCCACATACACTCAAACTAACTCTATCCCCTCAATGACCCTTTCCATGACCTTAGGAAAGAGCTCGGGGGCAGAACTTATGCCAAAAGGTAACCTCTTAAAGGAATATCTTCCAAAGGGGAGATTGACTCTACAAAGCTTGGTGCTGCATCCAACTTGCAGAAATAGTGTGCACCAGCCATTTCACACACCATCTCCTCCCTCTTGGGAATCTGAAAATACTCCCTTTTGATACATTTATTAAGGTCCTTGGGGTCCATACAGACTCTCAGAACTCAATTCCTTTTCCAAACACACCATAGAATTGGCCCAGTCTGTTGGCTCCTCTGTTTTCACGAGCACATTGAGTTTCACCATTCTTCCCCACTCATCCTTTAGATCCTTTTGTAGTGGCAGCAGAACTCTAGGTGGTGCATGAATCACTGACTTGGCATTCTCTGTGAGAGCAACAGAGTGAATGAGAGACAATGCTCCAAATCCTGTGAACACATCTGAATATCTTTGATCTCCTCACCATTTTGATCACTTGTCAACCGTTGAACACTGTGCAGCCATTAATTGGGGAACACGTACTTAACAAGTCCCAACAACTCACATGCTGTGTCCCCCAAAAGAGAATCATGCCCCTCTGGTACAATCACAAACATAAGTGCGTGGCTTCTTGTTTTCCCCTTTACAGTTAGCGGACACAAAAGTCTCAATTGCTTGGCTTTGAGAGCCACAGCCTTTGCGTGATGAATGGTTTGAGCTTTAGCTCATGAAAATCCCTCATATTGATTAGTTTGGCTCTAGCTCCTGTATCCAAACTTTTTAGTCCTTTAAAAACCTGCTTCATGTAACATATAGTTTGTTATAGCTTGAAAAATAAACAAATGTAATTATGGGTCAACATAATTGTTACCAACATGAATATGGACAGTGGATGCAACAGACACAGCAACACAATGGAACATATTCTCCACCAACACCGCTTCACAAACAATGGGATCCCTTCTGCTGGCTGAGATGGTTTACCTCTTCACAGATGATGGGATCCCTTCTGCTGGCTGAGATGGTTTACCTCTTCACAGATGATGGGATCCCTTCTGCTGGCTGAGATGGTTTACCTCTTCACAGATGATGGGATCCCTTCTGCTGGCTGAGATGGTTTACCTCTTCACAGATGATGGGATCCCTTCTGCTGGCTGAGATGGTTTACCTCTTCACAGATGATGGGATCCCTTCTGCTGGCTGAGATGGTTTACCTCTTCACAGATGATGGGATCCCTTCTGCTGGCTGAGATGGTTTACCTCTTCACAGATGATGGGATCCCTTCTGCTGGCTGAGATGGTTTACCTCTTCACAGATGATGGGATCCCTTCTGCTGGCTGAGATGGTTTACCTCTTCACAGACGATGGGATCCCTTCTGCTGGCTGAGATGGTTTACCTCTTCACAGATGATGGGATCCCTTCTGCTGGCTGAGATGGTTTACCTCTTCACAGATGATGGGATCCCTTCTGTTGGCGATGTCCATCTTCAGTGCAGACATCTGTACACAACAACAGTTTGTGTCATGGCAGTGTAAAGTCAGTTATTACAAGCGGATAATAACTTGACCTCAAATCTCATTATTAAAGTGTTCTGGCAGAGGATTAAAACGGCAACAACATTTTGTTGCTATTTACATGCATTGTCTCTTGTTTAAAATGTATGTGGTTGTTTAGGGTTGATTTAAAGTCTTATGCTTGAGCCTTACCTGGTTATCCAGGGCGACAGAGTCCAGGTTGTTCAGGATGCTTTCTTTCTGGTACTCCTCCTTCTCCTACCTCACTTCCTCCAGCTCCATCTCCACAGCAACCAGACACCAACATAGTCCTGTCTCCTCAGATGGCCAGCTCCTCTTCTGATTGGCCAGCTCCAGACGCAGCTCCTCCCCCTCCATCTTGGAGTGGCACTGTGGGGAGAGAGGGTTTGCGGGTGGATAATGGCTACTAATACTGTTTTGAAGTCCTTCAATAATAGCTAAACATATACCAGTGCCTGCAGTTTATCTTAAAGAAGGGCTGGATTTGGGATGAAGAGAGGCAGTACCTGTTGCTCGAGCGAAGCCAGGGTCGTCTCCAGCTGAGATACCCTGACTGGAGAGAATCAGTACATGTTGCATGAGCGAGGCCAGGGCAGCCTCCAGATTAGCTAGCCCGAGCTATAGCGTTGGCCACCTTTTCCACTCACCTGCAGAAAACATCATGTAGACAATGGCTATGAATTTTATGTTGTCGTTTTTTATACTTCCAACATCAAGACAAATTCCTATCATCATTGATGAATAGAAATAACACATATTTTGCATAGCAGTAGACTGAAACACAAGTAAGCACCATTTTCAGATCTCTCGTCAGAACTAGATAAAGTGTGCCAAGTGACAGCATTATCTCTGTCCTAGTACCACTATATAGTATACTATTGAAATGTCTCATTGAGGGAGCGGATGTGGTTCTGGAGGTATGCGTTGACGGAGCCGATGGGGGTGAGTGTGGTTGCCGGGATAACGGAAGCAGTGTTGAGTGGTCTGGTGGAGTCGATGGGGGTGAGTGTGGTTGCCGGGATAACGGAAGCAGTGTTGAGTGGTCTGGTGGAGCCGATGGGGGTGAGTGTGGTTGCCGGGATAACGGAAGCAGTGTTGAGTGGTCTGGTGGAGCCGATGGGGGTGAGTGTGGTTGCCGGGATAACGGAAGCAGTGTTGAGTGGTCTGGTGGAGTCGATGGGGGTGAGTGTGGTTGCCGGGATAACGGAAGCAGTGTTGAGTGGTCTGGTGGAGTCGATGGGGGTGAGTGTGGTTGCCGGGATAACGGAAGCAGTGTTGAGTGGTCTGGTGGAGGCAATGGGGGTGAGTGTGGTTGCCGGGATAACGGAAGCAGTGTTGAGTGGTCTGGTGGAGCCGATGGGGGTGAGTGTGGTTGCCGGGATAACGGAAGCAGTGTTGAGTGGTCTGGTGGAGCCGATGGGGGTGAGTGTGGTTGCCGGGATAACGGAAGCAGTGTTGAGTGGTCTGGTAGAGCCGATGGGGGTGAGTGTGGTTAACGGGATAACGGAAGCAGTGTTGGGTGGTCTGGTGGAGCCGATGGGGGTGAGTGTGGTTGCCGGGATAACGGAAGCAGTGTTGGGTGGTCTGGTGGAGCCGATGGGGGTGAGTGTGGTTGCCGGGATAACGGAAGCAGTGTTGGGTGGTCTGGTGGAGCCGATGGGGGTGAGTGTGGTTAACGGGATAACGGAAGCAGTGTTGAGTGGTCTGGTGGAGCCGATGGGGGTGAGTGTGGTTGCCGGGATAACGAAAGCAGTGTTGAGTGGTCTGATGGAGTCGATGGGCGTGAGTGTGGTTGCCGGGATAACGGAAGCAGTGTTGAGTGGTCTGGTGGAGTCGATGGGGGTGAGTGTGGTTGCCGGGATAACGAAAGCAGTGTTGAGTGGTCTGGTGGAGCTGATGGGGGTGAGTGTGGTTGCCGGGATAAAGAAAGCAATGTTGAGTGGTCTGGTGGTGTCGATGGGGGTGAGTGTGGTTGCCGGGATAACGAAAGCAGTGTTGAGTGGTCTGGTGGAGTCGATGGGGGTGAGTGTGGTTGCCGGGATAACGGAAGCAGTGTTGAGTGGTCTGGTGGTGCCGATGGGGGTGAGTGTGGTTGCCGGGATAACGGAAGCAGTGTTGAGTGGTCTGGTGGTGCCGATGGGGGTGAGTGTGGTTGCCGGGATAACGGAAGCAGTGTTGAGTGGTCTGGTGGAGCCGATGGGGGTGAGTGTGGTTGCCGGGATAACGGAAGCAGTGTTGAGTGGTCTGGTGGAGCCGATGGGGGTGAGTGTGGTTGCCGGGATAACGGAAGCAGTGTTGAGTGGTCTGGTGGAGCCGATGGGGGTGAGTGTGGTTGCCGGGATAACGGAAGCAGTGTTGAGTGGTCTGGTGGAGCCGATGGGGGTGAGTGTGGTTGCCGGGATAACGGAAGCAGTGTTGAGTGGTCTGGTGGAGCCGATGGGGGTGAGTGTGGTTGCCGGGATAACGGAAGCAGTGTTGAGTGGTCTGGTGGAGCCGATGGGGGTGAGTGTGGTTGCCGGGATAACGGAAGCAGTGTTGAGTGGTCTGGTGGAGTCGATGGGGGTGAGTGTGGTTGCCGGGATAACGGAAGCAGTGTTGAGTGGTCTGGTGGAGTCGATGGGGGTGAGTGTGGTTGCCGGGATAACGGAAGCAGTGTTGAGTGGTCTGGTGGAGTCGATGGGGGTGAGTGTGGTTGCCGGGATAACGAAAGCAGTGTTGAGTGGTCTGGTGGAGCCGATGGGGGTGAGTGTGGTTGCCGGGATAAAGAAAGCAGTGTTGAGTGGTCTGGTGGAGTCGATGGGGGTGAGTGTGGTTTCCGGGATAACGAAAGCAGTGTTGAGTGGTCTGGTGGAGTCGATGGGGGTGAGTGTGGTTGCCGGGATAACGGAAGCAGTGTTGAGTGGTCTGGTGGAGCCGATGGGGGTGAGTGTGGTTGCCGGGATAACGGAAGCAGTGTTAAGTGGTCTGGTGGAGTCGATGGGGGTGAGTGTGGTTGCCGGGATAACGGAAGCAGTGTTGAGTGGACTGGTGGAGTCGATGGGGGTGAGTGTGGTTGCCGGGATAATGAAAGCAGTGTTGAGTGGTCTGGTGGAGCCGATGGGGGTGAGTGTGGTTGCCGGGATAATGAAAGCAGTGTTGAGTGGTCTGGTGGAGTCGATGGGGGTGAGTGTGGTTGCCGGGATAACGAAAGCAGTGTTGAGTGGTCTGGTGGAGCCCTCTAGTGGTCCTCTATGCGCCAGTACCGGGCCTTCAGCCCTGCTACCTCCTCTTCTAGAACCTGGGTGTACTCTGGCGTACCTGCTGCTGATAAACACAGAGAGAACACACACACACACACACACACACACACACACAGGTTACTCAGGCATTATATTACTACCCTTCTCTATATGCTAGAGGTTGAGGGTTATGCCTCCACAGCCAGTCCATTACTAGCTAGCTGTAACCATAAATACTCATATTACATTTTAACTGTCTGTCTGTGTACATTAATACCCTCCTTACAGGTCGGCACTCAGCTGTGTGAAGGGTTAGTGTTGACACCTGTTGGCCTGGGCTTTAGGCTAGTTAGGGTCTATCAGCAGAATGATAGGGTGGTAGCGGAGGCATGTGATAGTGATGCTTTTTAAGGGTTCTGGTAGGGTGCGCGTGGTTCTTGTGGTGGGAGGTGATTGGAATGAGGCCTGGTGATGGATGAGGTTAGGGATACAGCATGCATGGTAGATTTGTTTGTGATGCAGGAGGGGAGGAGATTGTTGGGGTTGTCGGTGTGAGCGAACACAGAGTAAGCAGTGAGACATGCTGGTGATGACATGGTGATGACATTTTTTGGGCTGTTGCTTTAGGGATCTGTCAACAGGTTGGTGTTGAGGTGTGGGTTGATCCAAGACTGTGTGGAACTTTGAGGGGTTGTGAGTAAACAGTGTTTATACCTGGCTGTGCAGCGCTGTCAGTGGACTTGGCTGTGCAGCGCTGTCAGTGGGCTAGGCTGTGCAGCACTGTCAGTGAGCTAGGCTGTGCAGCACTGTCAGTGGGCTAGGCTGTGCAGCACTGTCAGTGGGCTAGGCTGTGCAGCACTGTCAGTGGGCTAGGCTGTGCAGCACTGTCAGTGGGCTAGGCTGTGCAGCACTGTCAGTGAGCTAGGCTGTGCAGCACTGTCAGTGGGCTAGGCTGTGCAGCACTGTCAGTGGGCTAGGCTGTGCAGCACTGTCATTGGGCTTAGGTGTGCAGCGCTGTCAGTGGGCAAGGCTGTGCAGCGCTGTCAGTGGGCTTGGCTGAGCTCTGTGCTGGAGGTTAGGGTAGAGGTCCTTTATGCCAAGAGTGTGCAAAGCTGTCATCAAGGAAAAGCATGGCTACTTTGAGGAATCTCAAATCTAAAATATATTTTGATTTGTTAACACTTTTTTGGTTAAAACATGATTCCATATGTGTTATTTTATAGTTTTGATGTCTTCACTATTATTCTGTAATGTATAAAATAGTAAAATAAAGAAAAACCCTGGAATGAGAAGGTGTGTCCAAACTTTGGACTATGTATATTTATATAAAATGTTTGCCAGCCATCACTCATCAAAAACATGGCAGCCATCACTCATCGACTACAATCAGTTCCTTACCCCCATCAAGTGGTCATTGGTTGAAACTGCTCACAGACGCGTATATATATTATTATTACAATAAGGCTGTAACATAACAAAATGTGGAAAATGGGAAGGGGTCTGAATAATTTCAAAATTCACTGTATATACAGTACCAGTCAAATGTTTGGACACACCTAGTCATTCAAGGGTTTTTCTTTATTTGCACAATTTTCCAATAGGGAAGACTTCCAAACTATGAAATAACACATATGGAATCATGTAGTAACCGAAAAAGTGTTAAACAAATCCAAATATATTTTATACACTGCTCAAAAAAATTAAGGGAACTCTTAAACAACACAATGTAACTCCAAGTCAATCACACTTCTGTGAAATCAAACTGTCCACTTTGCTGTTGTGCAAATGGAATTGACAACAGGTGAAAATTATAGGCAATTAGCAAGACACCCCCAATAAAGGAGTGGTTCTGCAGGTGGTGACCACAGACCACTTCTCAGTTCCTATGCTTCCTGGCTGATGTTTTGGTCACTTTTGAATGCTGGCGGTGCTTTCACTCTAGTGGTAGCATGAGACGGAGTCTACAACCCACACAAGTGGCTCAGGTAGTGCAGCTCATCCAGGATGTAACATCAATGCGAGCTGTGGCAAGAAGGTTTGCTGTGTCTGTCAGTGTCCAGAGCATGGAGGCGCTAACAGGAGACAGGCCAGTACATCAGAAGACGTGGAGGAGGCCGTAGGAGGGCAACAACCCAGCAGCAGGACCGCTACCTCCGCCTTTGTGCAAGGAGGAGCAGGAGGGGCACTGCTAGAGCCCTGCAAAATGACCTCCAGCAAGCCACAAATGTGCATGTGTCTGCTCAAACGGTCAGAAACAGACTCCATGAGGGTGGTAGTATGAGGGCCCGACGTCCACAGGTGGGGGTTGTGCTTACAGCCCAACACTATGCAGGACGTTTGGCATTTGCTCTATAGGAGAAAGCCCTGCCTCCAGCTGTTTGCTTAGAAATTCTAGGGACAGTAAGGAGGCCTGCGTCTTGTGACTGTAGCGTACGTGTTGGTATGTACGGCAGGACCACATCAGAGAGATAGCTAGGAGCAAGCCCATGTACTGGTTTGTAGGTTAGCGGTAAAACCTTGAAATCAGCCCTAGCCTTAACATGAAGCCAGTGTAGAGAGGCTAGCACTGGAGTAATACGATACAATTTTGGGGTTCTAGTCAAGTGAAATTTATTTGGTGCTTTATCCGGGTAGCCGGAAAGTAGAACATTGTAGTAGTCTAATCTAGAAGTGACAAAAGCATGGATAAATCTTTCTGCATAATTTTTTTTACAGAAAGTTTCAGATTTTTGCAATGTTTACGAAGATAGAAAAAGCTGTCCTTTAAATATTTTTGATATGTTCATCAAAAGAGAGATCAGGGTGCACAGTAATATATGTGCGAACTCCTTCAAGACTGTGTCACGAGTCCGACCGAGGGTGGTTTCCCTTCCCGGGCGGGTGGCGCTCGGCGGTCGTCGTCACCGGCCTATTAGCTGCCACTGATTGTCTTTCCTCCCCCTCCTTGTATGTTTATTGGTAGCACCTGTTGGTGAATGATTAGTTTGTCTTTATTAGACAGCCGGCCCGCCTGGTTGTTGTGCTGGATTAATGATTGTAACCTTCTGCTCTAATGTAGAGGAACGTGTTTGTTCCTGGTCGTGAAATTTCAGTTGTACCTTTCACATTCCCCGTGTTTGGGGCCATTATTATTGTGAGCACCCTGTGGTGCGTTGGTGCATTGAAGAGCACAGCCTTGCACTCTCTGTCTCCTGCGTCTGACTCCACACCCACGACACCCGGAGCATTACAGACTGGTGGAAAAGCATTCCTCATGAAACTGGTTGAGAGAATTCCAAGAGTGTGCAAAGCTGTCATCAAGGCAAAGGGTTGCATTTTTGAAGAATCTGAAATATATAATATATATATGATTTTTAAACACTTTTTTGGTTACTGCATGATTCCATATGTGTTATTTCATAGTTTGATGTCTTCACTATTATTCTATAATGTAGAAAATAGTCAAAATAAAGAAAAACCCTTGAATGTGTAGGTGTGTCCAAACTTTTGACTGGTACTAATATATATATATATATATAATTATTATTTAGTATTATTTTTGGGTGGGGCGGTCCCTTGCGTGCCCGTTTGGGAACCACTGCTGTATATTATCGTTGATTGTTGTAAGTATTCTTTCTAAAAGGGAAAGTGCCCTTTAGAAAACACCCAAACAAAGTACATCACTTTGACAAACGATATGACCGGCTGAGTGAAAACCGATACTGAGTTTTTGCCTGTTCTAAATTCAACTTGGGGTAGCGACCTTTTCAGGAAGCCATAGACACCTGACCTTAGGCCCTAGGACAATAGGGTGTCCAGTTTCAGACCCTCCATATACACCGTCGGTAGGAATCGGTAAGATACTGTTTCAGAATGTTGATGTTTAAGGTTACACTGCAAAGGGATTGCCATGAATTTGACAGTAACTTACAGGCAGCTCGGTGGGAAGTAAAATTCTGTTTTTCATATTACAGTACACCTACTGTAATATAAATATGGTATCAAAGCAAGTACTGTGTCATGACACACAGTACAATACCGTAAAATTGACTGTGGGATACTGTAAAAAAGTAAATGATTGAATGTAATGGATGAATTAATTAATTAATGTAATGGATGAATGTAATGGATGAATTAATTAATATAATGGATGAATGTAATGGATGAATGCATTCATATAATGGATGAATGGAATGGACGAATGTAATGGATGAATAAATGAATGTAATGGATGAATGAATGTAATGGATGAGTGTAATGGATGAATGGATTAATTAAATTAATTGAGGGGAGGGGTTTGTATTTCACATGATTTTATTGTAATTACAAGCCATTGGTGCAAGCAGGCAGGCTAATAGGTTAAGTGTCTACACATTACAGCATATTAATGAATATTTGCTGTTTTATATCATCTACACGTACAGAGGTATTAAAAAAAGCTTCCAAACGGTCAGCAAATACAGGGCAAAACAGACCAAAAGCACATGGCAAAATGCTCAACCATTTAAAGCTGCAATATGTCACTTTTTGGCCGACCCGACCAAGTTCATATAGAAGGGTAAGTTGTAGATCTGTCATTAGCGTTGAAAGCAAGTCTAAAGCTGTATATCTGTTCTATGTGCGCAATTTCTATGCTTCCTGTTCTTAAGTGACATTCTTGCCTCTTTTACTTTCGGTTTTGTACACCAGCATCAAACAGCTGAAAATACAATATTTCAGCAGGAAAATAACCTAGAACACATCTACACTGGAGTGGCTTTCCAAGACGACATTGAATGTTCCTGAGTAGTTAAAGGTTTGACTTAAATTGGCTTTATAATCTTTGGCAAGACTTGAAAATGGCTGTCTAGCGATGATCAACAACCAACTCGACAGAGCTTGAATAACATTTTAAAGAATAATGGGCAAATATTGTACAATCCATGTTTGCAAAGCTATTAGAGACTAACCCAGAAAGACTCAGCTTTAAAACCTCTCTGGGATAGGGGCCAGTATTTTCACGTCCGGATGAAAAGCGTGCCCAAAGTAAACTGCCTGCTACTCAGGCCCGGAAGCTAGGATATGCATATTATTAGTAGATTTTGATTGAAAACACTCTGAAGTTTCTAAAACCGTTTGAATAATGTCTGTGAGTATAACAAAACTTATTTGGCAGGCGAAACCCCGAGCACAATCCATCCAGGGAATTTTCTTTTGAGGTCAAGCTGTTTTCCATTAGGTTTCTATGGCAAGCCCGTTTTAATAGAAATATGCTTGCAATTCCTATGGCTTCCACTAGATGTCAACAGTCTTTAGAAATTGCTTGATGTTTTTCCTTTGAGTAATGAAGAATTAGCCCTTTCCTTCCTGGGAGTCGAGCCAAGTGGAATCTTTTGTTTGGGTATCACGACCTGGCGCTCGCTACACTTTCATTTTATCGGCTATTGAACACAGTTTATCCCGTCTTAAATTTGATTGATTATTTACATTTTAAAATACCTAAAGTTGGATAAGGAAAGTTTTTTGAAATGTTTGGACCAAGATTACAGGTAATTTATTAGATAATTTGTAGTCATGTTGGGCGATTTAGAACAGTGTTTTCCTGAATCAAACCTGCCAAATAAATGGACATTTTGGGGATATAACGACGGAATAAATCAATCAAAAGGACCATTTGTGATGTTTCTGGGACATATTGGAGTGCCAACAGAAGAAGATCTTCAAAGGTAAGGCATGAATTATATTGTTATTTCTGAATTTTGTGTCGCCCCTGGCAGGTTGAAATATGATTGTCATGTGTTTGTTTGATTGGGTGCTTTCGCCGTAAAGCCTTTTTGAAATCTGACATGATGGCTGGATTAACAAGAAGTTAAGCTTTATTTTGGTGTATTGCACTTGTGATTGTATGCAAGTTAAATATTTAGAATAATTTAATTTGAATTTGGCGCTCTGACATTTCACCGGATGTTGTCAAATCGACCCCGTTAACGTGATTTGATCCATAAGAAGTTTTAAATCGCTGCCAAATATGTTTCTACATAGTATTCGGGGTTGAATAATTGTCTAATCAAGATATAACCATGTTATTTTTAGTCATTATTGTTATTAACTGTGTGTTTATTCCTCGTGCCACTACTTCTATATATATATATATATTTATCTTTAACTCTGCATTGTTGGTCAAGGAGCCGTAAATCAGCATTTCACTGTTAGTGTACACCTGTTGTTTACGAAGCATGTGACAAATACCCTTTGATATCTAGGTCCCATAGGCTGACGAAGGATAGCCACTCTTGGGAACAAAATGAAAGTTCAAGTTCAAACCCAACAGGTTTTGGCATTAAAGTCTTGCTGAGGGTGCAGGGTAAGTGCCATAGAGGCAACAGGGACAGGCATGTTGGTCAGCCAATATGAAAGGGCATCAGACCACTTGGGATGCTGAAGGAAAGGGCACCACTTAAAAAAGTCTGTGGACGGGATCAGAGCCCCTCTCTAGAAACAGAAGGGCATCAGAAGGGGAGAGAACACTGAAGTGTGTGTGTGTGTGTGTGCGCGCATGCGCGTGTGGAATGGGAGAATTAACTTTGGGGATAAAAGCGTCTGCTAAATGGAATATATTGAGAATCAAGAATGGAATCTGGGGATTGAAGAAAGCCAAGTAACTCTACTGTCAGTTGGACCACATCCAGGGATGATTACATGGGTGAGAGGGACATTGTTAGCCAGGTTGCCATCTCAGCTGAGAGGGCAGCACAGTTCTCCTCCAATTCAGCTACCAGAGAGGAAGTGGTCTTGGTTGAGGCTAGTCACTGCCGCCATAGTTAACTAGTTTTGCGGGGTGTTGACTGTTAAAGTTCCCGGTTTCTTTATGTTTACCAGACATCATTTAGTATCTACCTTTTACTTAGTGAATCTGTAATGTGCAGTAAAATTGTTATTTAATAGCATATTTGCTTCTCCCCACATCCTGCAGGGCTCTACAGTGCCACCATTTTACTTGCATATGTGCCTAAATATTTTGCTGTGCAACCAAGAATGTTAATTTAGGAGCACCAGTGCGCATAGAAAAATGTATGATTCTAACTTTATTACCTCATATATTTTTTCATTGTACTCCTAAATTTCTTTGTGTGCACCTACATTTTTTATACTTGCTCCAACGTGCTCCTTGTAAATAAGGTCAGCGTGGAGCCCTGGTCCCCTTCAGTCAGTCGCCATTCCGAAAGTCGAGCCAAGTAGCTTCAACGAAGAATGGAAAACAGAACAGTAGAACTATTGAAAAAAATGAATAATGAACTGTTGAATGGAGAACAGTGAAAGTATTGACTGATAGAATAGTGAAACTACTGAATGAAAGAAATCAGTGAAACTTCATTTTTTGAGGTCAAAAGTAGGGTACTACTTGTGGAGAGGACCCTGACATAGGGCCCTTTTGAAGAAGAGGAAGAATAGGATGAGATGAGAGGTAAGAGGGTCTAGTATCAGGTGAAGGTTGAGAACTTCAGACCAGGAAGCTCAGTAGCACCAGGCCAGGAGTCAGGAGTCGGAGGAAAAGTGGTGTATACACCTATATAAACTGTATAACATTAGTGATAAATCAAATAGAGTCCGGTTTCAACAGCCACATGCTGTGGTAATAGAGGTGGTTTCAACAGCCACATGCTGTGGTAATAGAGGTGGTGTCAACAGCCACATGCTGTGGTAATAGAGGTGGTGTCAACAGCCACATGCTGTGGTAATAGAGGTGGTTTCAACAGCCACATGCTGTGGTAATAGAGGTGGTGTCAACAGCCACATGCTGTGGTAATAGAGGTGGTTTCAACAGCCACATGCTGTGGTAATAGAGGTGGTTTCAACAGCCACATGCTGTGGTAATAGAGGTGGTTTCAACAGCCACATGCTGTGGTAATAGAGGTGGTGTCAACAGCCACATGCTGTGGTAATAGAGGTGGTGTCAACAGCCACATGCTGTGGTAATAGAGGTGGTTTCAACAGCCACATGCTGTGGTAATAGAGGTGGTGTCAACAGCCACATGCTGTGGTAATAGAGGTGGTGTCAACAGCCACATGCTGTGGTAATAGAGGTGGTGTCAACAGCCACATGGTGTGGTAATAGAGGTGGTTTCAACAGCCACATGCTGTGGTAATAGAGGTGGTGTCAACAGCCACATGCTGTGGTAATAGAGGTGGTGTCAACAGCCACATGCTGTGGTAATAGAGGTGGTGTCAACAGCCACATGCTGTGGTAATAGAGGTGGTGTCAACAGCCACATGCTGTGGTAATAGAGGTGGTGTCAACAGCCACATGCTGTGGTAATAGAGGTGGTGTCAACAGCCACATGGTGTGGTAATAGAGGTGGTTTCAACAGCCACATGCTGTGGCAATAGAGGTGGTGTTAAACCCTCTTAAGGATCGGACACTTTTTTTTTCCAGTTTTCGCCTAAAATGACATACCCAAATCTAACTGCCTGTAGCTCAGGACCTGAAGCAAGGATATGCATATTCTTGATACATTTGAAAGGGAACTATTTGAAGTTTGTGAAAATGTGAAAAGAATGTAGGAGAATTTAACACATTAGATCTGATAAAAGATAATACAAATAAAAAACATGCATTTTACAAAAAAATAAAATTGTTCCATCATCTTTGAAATGCAAGAGTAAAGCCACAATATATTATTCCAGTTTAGGCGCAGTTTAGAGGGCAGCAGAGTATGTGCATAGTTTAAGACTGATCTAATAAATCACTGCATTTCTGTTCAAAGTGTTGTATCAAGTCTGCCCAGATGTGCCTGTTAAGGTTTTCTTCCGTCAAAGGAGAGGACCAAAATGCAGCGTGGTTATCTTCATACATCTTTAATAAAGATAATGACGATACAATACAAAACAAAACAATAAACGTAACGTAAAAAACCTAAACAACCTTATCTGGTGCAAACAAACACAGAGACAGGAACAATCACCCACGAAACACTTAAAGAATATGGCTGCCTAAATATGGTTCCCAATCAGAGACAACGATAAACACCTGCCTCTGATTGAGAACCACTCTAGGCAACCATAGACTTACCTAGAAGACTCTACTATGCCACAATCCCATAACCTAAAAAACACCAAGACAAAACACACCACATAAATAACCCATGTCACACCCGGCCTGACCAAAATAATAAAGAAAACACAAAATACTTAGACCAGGGCGTGACAGTGCCTAATTGGTTTATTGATAGCATAGCATGGTATTCTTTCACTGTAATAGCTACTGTAAATTGGACAGTGCAGTTAGATTGACAAGAATTTAGGCTTTCTTCCCATATCAGATATGTCTATCTCCTGGGAAATTTAGTTGTTACTTACAACCTCATGCTAATCACATTAGTGCACGTTAGCTGAACCGTCCAGTGGGAGGGGGGGTGCCGATCCCGTAGAGGTTAACAGGAGCCGAGGGGCATTTAAAGGCTACCTCTTCTCACTTGGCAACAGCCTCTCCTGTCTCTGTCATAATCCCCCCATTCCCTTCCAGTCTGTCACTTTGTCCTGGCTGTTGTCTGTTAGCTCGGGTGCGGCAGGTAGCCTAGCGGTTAGAGCATTGGGCCAGTAACCGAAAGGTTGCTAGATCGAATACCGAGCGTACAAGGTACAAATCTGTCGTTCTGCCCCTGAACAAGGCAGTTAACCCACTGTCATTGTAAATAAGAATTTGTTCTTAACTGACTTGCCTATTTAAAATAAAGATAAAAAAAGAACAAATGTGAAAGAGTAAGGGTGGCTGTAGTCTGTTGGCATGGCATAAGATCAGTCAGAATGTGTGAGAGAGAGGGTACATGCCGATCTGTCAGTGGGCTGCAGCATCACTGGTTGAACTATTTAAAGACCTTTACATGCTCAAGATGAATGGCCAGCCTGGGGCGAGGGGATATTGTTTCAGTCATGCCCTAGCTAAGGTCCCTCAAAAAAATCCAGCTCTCACACCCAAACTCCCCTCCTCCTCCCCATGCTTCTGTCTATCATCCTACTCCCCTTCTCTCACTATCCAGGACACGTTTGGGGCTCCTGCTGTTCTTCAGAATAGCTGTGGTAACATCACTCGAGGGTTAAGGTTACTACAAGTCTTTTCATTTTGTGAAAACAAGGAAGAGTCACCTTTCCTTGCTAATAGTAGCTAGCTCGCAGCCTGTTTATCAGTGCAAAAAATCAGACAGAGGAACTAAGAGACAACACTGCCCCCACGGCTGTGGAAGGAATGATATGGCGTGTCTACATTTTCAGGTAACAGAAAAGTATGGCGAATGCCGGAGCGTATTACATATTATTTGTGCCGGAAAATGACTTCGCAACACTCCGAATCTCCGAATCTCTTCGTAGAATCTACGAATCTCCGAAGCTCTTCGTAGAGCTTGTAGTAAGCTTTAGGGGTCCTGGGGTAATGTCAGTCACAGCCATTCCTTTTTACCCTCCCCCTCTCCAACACTATAGTCCCCCACAGTATGCTACTCTAACACCCTACTCCAACTTCCACTACAAGTGGAGGACTCCTGCTGCTTCTAGAATAACTGTTGTAACAACACTGGTTTCTGGGGTGAAGGGGTTAGTAATACTGAACATGTCTCTTACACACAGAAATAGATGCACAGAAGGACATCTGGCTACGACTGTCCCTAAACGTCTTCTCTCCAACTCTCTCTCTCTTTCTCATAACAGGCCTGTCATGTTACTGTAACCCATCACTATCACCTTTCACTCTGTGACAAGTAGTTAAAGCTCTAACATGATTGGACGACATCCCTCCCATGTTTTAGCTGGTCTCTCAACTGTTCTCTGAGTGGCCGACCCAGGGCCTGGTCTCTCTCCATGGTAACAGTGTGCCGTAACCATGTCCTGTAGTTCTATCTCCTTCTCTCTCAGCTCTGCACTAGTCTGAGGACACACACATACACGAGGACACACACACATGGACACACACACATGCAAACACACACAAGTTAATGGGAAATTCCAAAATGTTTCAACTTCATATTCTACAGCACCACCCAAAGATCAACATATGTCTGCGTGAAATGACATCATCGGTGTGCATTGAGTGATTTGAACTAATTATGTGTAGGCATTGTCTATTAACTGGTTGATGATTTAATTGGAATCACTTACACTATATGGCCAAAGGTACGCGGACACCTGCTCATCGAACATCTCATTCCAAAATCATGGGCATTAATATGGAGTTGGTCCCCCTTTGCTGCTATAACAGCCTCTACTCTTCTGGTAAGGCTTTTCATTTTATGTTGGAACATGGAACAGTCAAGTTATTCCACACCGATCTCGACAAATCATTTCTGTATGGACCTCGCTTTGTGCATGGGCACATTGTCATGCTGAAACAGGAAAGGGCCTTCCCAAAAAGTTGAGAGCACAGTATCGTCTAGAATGTCATTGTTTATTTATTTTATTTAACCTTTATTTAACTAGGCAAGTCAGTTAAGAACAAATCCTTACCAAATTCTTATTTACAATGACGACGCTGGGCCAATTGTGTGCCGCCCTATGGGACTTACAATCACGACCAGTTGTGGTACAGCCTGGAATCGAACCAGGGTCTGTAGTGACGCCTCTAGCACTGAGATGCAGTGCTTTAGACCGCTCGGGAGCCCCATGCTGTAGCATTAAGATTTCCCTTCACTGGAATTAAAGGACCTAGCCCGAACCATGAAAAACAGCCCCATACCTGTGGACTGTCGGTGGAGGTTCCGGACAGTGGACCGTCGGTGGAGGTTCTGGACTGTGGCCCGTCGTTGGAGGTTCCGGACTATGGCCCGTCGTTGGAGGTTCCGGACTGTGGCCCGTCACCGGAAGCTCTGGACTGGAAACTGTCGCCGGAAGCTCTGGATTGGGAACTGTTGCCGGAAGCTCTGGACTGGGAACTGTTGCCGGAAGCTCTGGAATGGGAACTGTCGCCGGAAGCGCTGGACTGTGGAGGCGCACTGGAGACCTGATGCGTGGTGCCGGCACTGGTGGTACTGGGCTGAAGACACGCATCTCAGGGCGAGTGCGGGGTGCAGGCACAGGATGTACTGGACTATGGAGGCGCACTGGAGGCCTGGTGCGTGGGACCAGTACAGGTCGAACCGGGCTGAAGACACGCACTTCAGAGCGAGTGCGAGGAGCAGGCACAGGACGCACTGGGCTGTGCAGACGCACTGGGCTATGCAGACGCACTGGGCTGTGCAGACGCACTGGAGACACAGTGCGCAGAGCCGGCGGAGGATATCCTGGTCCAAGGAGGTGTATTGGAGACCAGGAGCGCTGAGCCAGCACCATCCGTCCTGGCTGGATGCCCATTTGAGCCCGGCAAATGCGAGGAGCTGGAATAGAGTGCACCGGGCTATGAATGCGAATTGGAGACACCGTGCGCATCAGTAACACGGTGTCTGACCAGTCACACGCTCCCCACGATAAGCATGGGGAGTTGGCTCAGGTCTAACCCCTGACTCAGCCAATCTACCCGTGTGCCCCCCAATTTTTTGGAGCTGTCTCTCTGGCTTCCGTGCTAGCCGTGTCCCCTCGTATCGTCGCCGTTCCTCCTGCGCTATCTCCACCTGCTTCCATGGCAGGGTCTTGTCCCCTGCCATTACCTCCTCCCAGGTCCAGGATGTCCTCCACTCATCTTTCTCCCGGGTCCAGGATGTCCACTCCTCTTGAACACGCTGCTTGGTCTTTTTGTGGTGGGATCTTCTGTCACGTTCGTTATAAGGAACGGACCAAGGCGCAGCGTGGTATGCGTACATTCTTATTTCTTTAAAGAATGAACACTGAACAAACTAACAAAACGAAATGTGAAGCTATACAAACGAGGCAACTACACATAGACAAGATCCCACCATAGACATACAAATCACCTAGACCTACAAAAACCCTAGGCATACAAAAAACCCAAGACAATACAAAAACTAGTGTACCCACCCTAGTCACACCCTGACCTATCCAAAATAAAAGAAAACAGAGATATCTCAGGTCAGGGCGTGACAGCTTGCTTAGTGGTGCCCCTTGCTTAGTGGTGTTGCAGACTCTGGGGCCATTCAGAATCAAATCAAAATCAAATCAAATCAAATGTATTTATATAGCCCTTCGTACATCAGCTGATATCTCAAAGTGCTGTACAGAAACCCAGACTAAAACCCCAAACAGCAAGCAATGCAGGTGTAGAAGCACGGTGGCTAGGAAAAACTCCCTAGAAAGGCCAAAACCTAGGAAGAAACCTAGAGAGGAACCAGGCTATGTGGGGTGGCCAGTCCTCTTCTGGCTGTGCCGAGTGGAGATTATAACAGAACATGGCCAAGATGTTCAAATGTTCATAAATGACCAGCATGGTCCAATAATAATAAGGCAGAACAGTTGAAACTGGAGCAGCACAGGTGTAAATATATACTGAGATCATGTGACAGATCATGTGCCACTTAGATTACACACAGGTGGACTTTATTTAACTAATTATGTGACTTCTGAAGGTAAATGGTTGCACCAGATCGTATTTAGGGGCTTCATAGCAAATACATACGCACCCACGCTTTTCTGTTTCTTATTTTTTAGAATTTTTTTCATTTCACTTCACCTATTTTGTGTATGTCCATTATATGACATCCAAATAAAAATCAATTTAAATTACAGGTTGTAATATAACAAAATAGGAAAAACGCCAAGGGGGTGAATACTTTTGCAAGGCACTGTATTCCTCCTCCCCTAAACTTTACAGTTGGCACTATGCATTTGGGCAGGTAGCATTCTCCTGGCATCCCCCAAACCCAGAATCGTCCGTCGGACTGCCAGATGGTGAAGCGTGATTCATCACTACAGAGAACGAGTATAAAGTGCTCCAGATTCCAATGACGGCGAACTTGGAATTGCGCATGGTGATCTTAGGCAGTTTGCGGCTGCTCGGCCATGGAAACTCATTTCATGAAGCTCCCAATGAACAGTTCTTGTGCTGACGTTGCTTCCAGAGGCAGCATGGAACTCGGTAGTGAGTGTTGCAACTGAGAACATATAACATATTCTATGCACTACGCGCTTCAGCACTCGCTGGTCCCGTACTGTGACCTTGTGTGGCCTTGCACTTTGTGGCTGAGCCGTTGTTGCTCCTAGATGTTTCCACTTCACAGTAACAGCACTTACAGTTGACCGGGGCAGCTCTAGCAGGGCAGAAATCTGACGAACTGACTTGTTGGAAAGGTGGCATCTGATGACGGTGCTACGTTGAAAGTCATTAAGCACTTCAGTACGGGCCATTCTACTACCAATGTTTGTCTGTGGGGATGGCAATGCTGTATGCTCGATTTTATACACCTGCCAGCAACGGGTGAGGCTGAAATAGCTGAATCCACTAATTTGAAGGGGTGTCCACATACTTTTGGCCATGCAATGTATCTTCATCTATCTTCTTTACTAGAAAACATAGAAATGAGCCATATGTTGAAGATGATGAATATGAAGTTGATAAATGACCCTTTAAAGCTAGGACAAGCACACACTGCTTATGGTTTTAACACAAACACATGTCGTACGCACACACCCACACAAGCAGACCTCTCCATCTCCCCCCTGCTCCGATCCAGTTCGGACTGTAGTTTGCTCTCTCTCTACTGAAGGGCCAGCAGCTCTGTGTCCTTGACAACCGTCTCCTTAGAGACCTGAGTGATGTACGTGCCACTACGCATTGTCTCTAGCTCCATACGAAGCCTTCACAACACAATAGAACACAGGTTAGTTGTTGTACCAAAACTACACTAAAATGTTCACCTCCTTTCATCAAGAGTACCTTTAGCATCCTGGAGGTGAGTCCTGAATCCATTTGGTATTGTTGTGTTACAATTTGCAGGCTGTGTTTTTCCTCTGTATATTTTCACTGTATTATTGTAAAACGAACGTTTGAGGAAACGAGTGAAAAGAAGCCGAAAAGGGGAATGTCCTTGGACAAGTTTTTATACTGTAGTGGCCAAATGTGTACAACTCGCTATTCAAGTTTGATACAATTTGTTTACTTTTATTGTTTTATTTTCATATTTATTAGCATTTATTTTATCATTATTATTATTATAGGCCTATTTAAACCAGTTATTTAAATATGCAAAAAGTGTTTTGTTTCATGTTGTTGAGACATTTTCTTTGGCTAAATTAAGTCCGAACTGTCTTTTTAATTTTGTGCTCTGTGATTAATTTTAGATAAGTTAAAAGTAAGCCTATTATAAAATAAATAGCATTAGCCTATTGCTGTCATTTGTTGGGTAGGCCTACGGTAGGCACTCGTCTTTGTTGGTAATTGCAGCAATATAAGCCTGTTCAAAACCTTTGAAGGTTTAACCAATTCATTAAAGATTAAACAAGTGTTTTGTTTCATTCTGTTAAGCCATTTTCTTTGCCCAAATTAAGTTCCAAATGTAATGTGTTTGCAGCAATATAATAGAATACCGATTGATCTACTATAGTGCTAATCGCACTCACACGGTGAAAAGGAAAACCCAAAGAGGGCGAGATGCAAAACTTTATTTAATACCGCAATATAATAATAACCTGTTGGTATTTTCTCTTTAAACAATACGTTTGATATTACTCTAATAAAGTTAAGCAACTTTAGGTGAGGAAGAATGTTTTAGGCCTACCAGAGTTAATCTAACAATATAATGCTTATCATTAAGAAAATAATTCTGATAGAAAATGATCAAATTATCCTCATTCAGCATGCCTATAGGCCTATGTGACAAGTATAAAGAAATGCATGTCGGTGTTGAACATGTCGCTGACATATCTCTATCTTCCTCTCGGTCTCTCTAGGGTTAGGCCTAAACTCCTCTTCCTTTATATTCACTTTTGAAATATAGGCCTTATGCATTTCCAGCTCAAATCTCTAGCAGCTGAACCGTGAGGTGGAGAATAATTATTGTACAAACCAATAAAACAATAGGCTACAAAGTTTTGAACCACAGGCTACACATCCAAACACAACTAATAGTTTTTTAGTAATTGTTATAGACCGTTTTTAAGGACAAGTAGGCCAAATCAGCATGGGTTTATTTTTCCATGGGCCTTTCGGAACAGGTCTGACTGTTGCGCGGTTCATTCTGAACAGGTATGACTGTTGCGCGGTTCATTCGGAACAGGTCTGACTGTTGCGCGGTTCATTCGGAACAGGTCTGACTGTCATCTGGTTCATTCGGAACAGGTCTGACTGTTGCGCGGTTCATTCGGAACAGGTCTGACTGTTGCGCGGTTCATTCGGAACAGGTCTGACTGTCATCTGGTTCATTCGGAACAGGTCTGACTGTTGCGCAGTTCATTCGGAACAGGTCTGACTGTTGCGCGGTTCATTCGGAACAGGTCTGACTGTTGCGCAGTTCATTCGGAACAGGTCTGACTGTTGCGCGGTTCATTCGGAACAGGTCTGACTGTTGCGCGGTTCATTCGGAACAGGTCTGACTGTCGCCCGGTTCATTCGGAACAGGTCTGACTGTTGCGCGGTTCATTCGGAACAGGTCTGACTGTTGCGTGGTTCATTCGGAACAGGTATGACTGTCGCCCGGTTCATTCTGAACAGGTCTGACTGTCACCCGGTTCATTCTGAACAGGTCTGACTGTCGCCCGGTTCATTCGGAACAGGTATGACTGTCGCCCGGTTCATTCTGAACAGGTCTGACTGTCACCCGGTTCATTCTGAACAGGTCTGACTGTCGCCCGGTTCATTCGGAACAGGTCTGACTGTTGCGCGGTTCATTCGGAACAGGTCTGACTGTTGCGCGGTTCATTCTGAACAGGTATGACTGTCACCCGGTTCATTCGGAACAGGTATGACTGTCGCCCGGTTCATTCGGAACAGGTATGACTGTCGCCCGGTTCATTCTGAACAGGTATGACTGTCACCCGGTTCATTCTGAACAGGTATGACTGTCGCCCGGTTCATTCTGAACAGGTCTGACTGTCGCCCGGTTCATTCGGAACAGGTATGACTGTCGCCCGGTTCATTCTGAACAGGTCTGACTGTCACCCGGTTCATTCTGAACAGGTCTGACTGTCACCCGGTTCATTCTGAACAGGTCTGACTGTCGCCCGGTTCATTCGGAACAGGTATGACTGTCACCCGGTTCATTCGGAACAGGTATGACTGTCGCCCGGTTCATTCTGAACAGGAATGACTGTCGCCCGGTTCATTCTGAACAGGTCTGACTGTCGTCTGGTTAATTTAGAACAGGTCTGACGTTCATCCGGTTCATTCTGAACAGGTATGACTGTCGCCCGGTTCATTCTGAACAGGTCTGACTGTCGTCTGGTTAATTTAGAACAGGTCTGACGTTCATCCGGTTAATTCAGAACAGGTCTGACTGTCATCTGGTTCATTCGGAACAGGTCTGACTGTCGTCTGGTTAATTCAGAACAGGTCTGACGTTCATCCGGTTAATTCAGAACAGGTCTGACTGTCATCTGGTTCATTCGGAACAGGTCTCTGTTTCGAAAATATATAATTTATACATTTCGGGCCGGGTGGGAAAGCTGAAGACCTCATACCACACACTCTGAGCATGTACAAACGCTGTGATCATCCAGGGCCTTGGACCAGAAAAAAACACACATCATGGATAAAACACACACACTCACACAGTCAAAACACAGACCCAGTTAACACAGAATGCACACATACATACACACATGGACAGGTGAGACACTGTGTGTGTCTGTTTCGCAGTATTTCCTTGTGGTCTCTCCAGGGCCTGCGTGTGTGTGTTGGCATAGCGTCCAGTTGGGACCGTAGATGATCGATATCTGTCTCCGCCAGTCGTAGCTGTTCTCTGTAAGCGTCCCGTAATGCATCCAGCTGAGCCTCTCTCTCACGCACTCCCCAGTCCAATTCATCATGCCTACAGATGGGAACATCAAGACACCATCCAATAGACCACCATTAGTCTAGGACTTCTACTCCTATGCTGCTAATTGGTCTGTCTTTGTGCCTCTGTCTGTTGCATTTGTATAGTAGTAGTGGTAAGATCTAGACTCCCTTCTTATTGTATAATTCTTCCTCTCTCCTCCTCTGCCTTCCTCTTTCTCTTCCTCTCCTTCTCTCTCTTCCTCTTGGTCTGCATAGCTTTTAGTTTGTCTTCTCGCTCCTTTGAAATGACCATGGGAAAAAAGGCTGGGATGAATCATTTTAAGTGCGTCCTTGACGGAGGTGATGTCCTTTATCTCCCAGTCTCTGTGCTGTAGCTGTGTGTGCTGACAGAGATCCTCTGAGGCCTTCAGGGCCTCCACAGCCTGGGCCTGGGAGTGGACCGCTGTCTCCTTAGAGAGCAGCTTCACCTGGGGAGAGACACACACACACTTGCGCTTGTCAGGGATCAGCACGTATCATCCCATCTTATTCAAAAGTTTTCCTGGCAGTGTTTATACACAGACCTACACACCTGCTCCTTACCCTGAGTTTGTGAGACTGGACCACGGCTCTCATCTCATCTCAAATCAAATCAAATTGTATTTGTCACATGCACCGAATACAACAGGTGTTGACCTTACTGTAAAATGCTGACTTACAAATCCTTAACCAACAATGCAGAAATAGAGTTATTAAAATATTTACTAATAAACAAAATAAAAAAGGTGGGGTCAATGTAAATAGTCCGGATGGCCAATTTGATTAATTGTTCAGCAGTCTTTAAAGATCCATCCTCAGGTTGAACTCATGCTCTCCCTGCCCCATTTCATTGTCAAAGTTCGTCATCATCTCCTGAACATGTGATGGATAGAGAGAAAATCCTTGGAGATTAACGTATAAAGAATTCCTCAAATTCATCTGGATGTGTCATAGTAGTTAAATAGAGGATGATGAATTGTCGATGAGGTTTCCGACAGCCCATACAGACCTCCACGGAAGGTATATTTCCAGCTGACCTATTCTAGACTCCATAGACAGAGCCAGCACCAGCAGACCAGCTAGCCTCATTCATCACAGCAGGTGTTAGCACCTTCTCTCCTTACCTCACAGATTTGAGAAAGGGGGGTAATCACACACACACACACCCACAGACCCGCACGCAGACAACTACACACACAAACACACATACAGACACACCACAGACCCACACACAGACAATCATACACACACAGTCAGACAAATACACACATACACTGCAGCTCAATTTATTTTATTTTATCTAGAGATTGAGTGACACAGCAAAGAGCCAGGACAACAGCCAGCAGCAGGACACACTGCATGCCAGAGTTTAGACTGAAACACACACAGAAACAGGTTCAACATAGGCTTGGCAGGAAGGTGGTCTAATGGTGATTGACTGATTTAATCAAGGTAGATTAACTGCTCTTTTGTCTAGGTTGTGAATGTAAAGGTCTCTCCCATCTGGCTGATGTGGTGAAAACATGATGACACTCTTATGTTAAAACCAGAGAGTAGCACTGCACCTTCCCACTTCCCTTGTCAAGTGTATGTGTGTGTTTGTGTGTATGTGTGTGTATGTGTACCTGGTTCTGTATAGCCAGCTCTCCCTCCACCTCATGGGCCTTATGTTGGAGATCTCATTTCATCCTTTCGTACTCCTCTCTCTGCTTCTGAATGTCACCAGCCTGAGCGCTGAGTCACAGAAAGAGGACACACACATACAGTCACTCACAAGAGGCCGAAGCCCTCATGGCACTGGAAGGTACACATGCACACTGGATGCAAAAGCCATCATGACATCAGGAAATACACTTACACCGGTCACTGACACCACCATGACATCAGGAAATACACTTACACGGGTCATTGAAACCACCATGACACTAGATGACCTCTCAAAATTGAGAACACGGAAGAAACACGGAGAGGGCTTTCACATATTTCAGGCAAAGTGACAGTCTTAGACAGTTAAAACTTCAAATCACTTACAGTGCCTTCGGAAAGTATTCAGACCCCTTGACTTTTTCCACATTTTGTTAGGTTAGAGCCTTATCCAAAAATGTATTAAATAGTTTATTTTCCCCCTTATAAATTTACACACAATAACCCATAATGTCAAAGCAAAAATAGCTTTTTATAAATGTTTGCTAATTTATTTACATTTTTTTAAAATGAAATAATACATTTACCTAACTATTCAGACCCTATAATCTGGCTGGGCCACTCAAGGATATTTAGAGACTTGTCACGAAGCCACTCCTGTGTTGAACCTTCACCTTAATCTGAGGTCCTGAGCGCTGTGGAGTAGATTTTCCTCAAGGACCTCTCTGTACTTTGCTCTGTTCATCTTTGCCTCGATCCTGACTTGTCTCCCAGTCCCTGCCCCTGAAATACATCCCCACAGAATGATGCTGCCACCACCATGCTTCACCGTAGGGATGGTGCCAGGTTTTCTCCAGATGTGATGCTTGGCATTCAGGTCAAAGAGTTCCATCTTGGTTTCATCAGACCAGAGAATCTTGTTTCTCATGGTCAGAGAGACCTTTAGGTGCCTTCTGGCAAACTCCAAGCTCGCTGTCATGTGCATTTTACTGAGGACTGGCCACTCCACCATTAAGGCCTGATTGGTGGAGTGCTGCAGAGATTGTTGTCTTTCTGGAAGGTTCTCCCATCTCTACAGAGGAACTATAGAGCTCTGTCAGAGTGACCATCGGGTTCATGGTCACCTCCCTGACCAAGGGCCTTTTCCCCTGATTGCTCAGTTTGGCCGGGCGGCCAGCTCTAAGAAGAGTCTTGGTGGTTCCAAACTTCTTCCATTTAAGAATGATGGAGGTCACTGTGAACTTTTTTGGTACCTTTCCCCAGATCTGTGCCTCGACACAATCCTGTCTCGGAGCTCTGTTGACAATCCCTTCGACCTCATGGCATGGTTTTTGCTCTGACATGCACTATCAACAGTGGGATCTTATAGACGGGTGTGTCCCTTTCCAAATCATGGATACCAATGGCACTGGAGGAGATGGCTGCCGTTTTACGGGCTCTTAACCAATTGTGCTATTGTATGTGTTTTTTGACGTTATTTGTAACTTATCTTGTACATAATGTTTCTGCCACCGTCTCTTATGACCGAAAAGAGCTTCTGGATATCAGGACAGCGATTACTCACCTCGTGCTGGACAAAGATTTTTTTCTTTAACGAGTCGGACGCAAAGGATTTACTTCAGACACCTGACAAGAACCTCATCCCCGTTATTCGCAGGAGAGAGAGACAGAGATATCGGGGACGTAGGTTGGGGTGCCTTGTGAGGATCCGAAGGCGAGTGGGTAATCTGCCTCTACCATCAGTCCTATTAGCCAATGTACAATCATTGGATAACAAAATAGACGAGCTACGGTCACGAATATCCTTCCAACGGGACACTAACTGTAATATCTTACAGTATGATTCACAGAGTCGTGGCTGAAGGACGACATGGATAGAATACAGCTGGGGGGATTTACGCTGCACCAGCAAGATAGAACAGCTGCCTCCGGTAAGATAAGGGGTGACTGTGTATATTTGTAAACAACAGCTGGTGCACGAAATCAAATATTAAGGAAGTCTCAAGGTTTTGCTCACCTGAGGTAGAGTATCTCATGATATGCTGTAGACCACACTATTTACCAAGATAATTGTTATCTATATTTTTATTAGCTGTGTATATACCACCACAAACCGATGCTGGCACTAAGTCCACACTCAATGAGCTGTATAAGACCATAGGTAAACAGGAAAAAGCTCATCCGGAAACAGAGCTCCTAGTGGCCAGGGACTTTAATACAGGGAAACTTAAATCCGTTTCAACTCATTTCTACCAGTATGTTACATGTGCAACCAGAGGGGGAAAAAAACTCTAGACCACCTTTACTCTTCACACAGAGACGCATACAAAGCTCTCCCTCGCCCTCCATTTGGCAAATCTCAACATAATTATATCCTCCTGATTCCTGATTAGAATCAAAAACTAAAGCTGGAAGCACCAGTGACTCGGTCATTAACTTCTTATGGCTGGGGGCAGTATTGAGAAGCTTGGATGAATAAGGTGCCCAGAGTAAACTGCCTGCTACTCAGTCCCAGAAGCTAAGATATTCACAGTATTAGTATATTTGGATAGGAAACACTCGGAAGTTTCTAAAACTGTTTGAATGATGTCTGTGAGTATAAGAGAACTCATATGGCAGGCAAAAACCGGAGAAGAAATCCAACCAGGAAGTGGGAAATCTGAGGTTTGTAGGTTTTCAGCTCATTGCCTATCGAATATACAGTGGGATATTGGTCATATTGCACTTCCTAAGGCTTCCACTTGATGTCAACAGTCTTTAGAACCTTGTTTGATGCTTCTACTGTGAAGTGGGGGCAAATGAGTCAGAGGTCTGCCAGAGAGCCACGAGCTGGCCATGCTCATTCACGTGAGTGCGAGCTCTGTTCCATTGCATTTCTACAGACAAAGGAATTCTCCGGTTGGAACATTATTGAAGATTTATGTTAAAAACATCCTAAGGATTGATTCTGTACATCGTTTGACATGTTTCTATGGACTGTAACGGAACTTTTTTACTTTTTGTCTGCTCATAGTGATCGCGCGTCATGAATCTGGATTTGTGAACTGAACGCACTAACAAAAGGAGGTATTTGGACATAAATGATGGACATTATTGACCAAAACAAAAATGTATTGTGGAACTGGGATTCCTGGGATTGCATTCTGATGAAGATCATCAAAGGTAAGGGAATATTTATAATGCTATTTCTGACTTCTGTTGACTACACAACATGGCGGATATCTGTTTGGGTTGTTTTGGTCTCTGAGCGCTGTACTCAGATTATAGCATGGTGTGCTTTTTCCGTAAAGTTTTTTAAAAATCTGACACAGCGGTTGCATTAAGGAGAAGTGTATCTATAATTCCATGCATAATAGTTGTATCTTTTATCAATGTTTATTATGAGTATTTCTGTAAATTGATGTGGCTTTCTGAAAAATCACCGGATGTTTTGGAACTACTTAACGTAACGCGCCAATGTAAACTGAGATTTTTTTATATAAATATGAACTTTATCGAACAAAACATACATGTATTGTGTAACATGAAGTCCTATGAGTGCCATCTGATGAAGATCATCAAAGGTTAGTGATTCATTTCTCTTTTTTTAATTTTTTAACTCTACTTCTGTTTTTTCTGTTTTTTTTTATCTCTATTTCTCCTTGGCTGGAAAAATGGCTGTGTTTTTCTGTGACTTGGCTCTGACCTAACATAATTGTTTGGTTTGCTATCGCTGTAAAGACTTTTTGAAATCGGACACTGTGGTAGGATTAACAAGAAGTGCATCTTAAAATGGTGTAAAATACTTGTATGCTTGACGAATTTTAATTATGGGATTTCTGTTGTTTTGAATTTGGCGCCCTGCACTTTCACTGGCTGTTGTCATATCGATCCCGTTAGCGGGATCTCAGCCCAAAGAGGTTTTAAAGAAGTGGTAATCAAATCAATCAATCAAATTTGATTTATATAGCCCTTCGTACATCAGCTGATATCTCAAAGTGCTGTACAGAAACCCAGACTAAAACCCCAAACAGCAAGCAATGCAGGTGTAGAAGCACGGTGGCTAGGAAAAACTCCCTAGAAAGGCCAAAACCTTGGAAGAAACCTAGAGAGGAACCAGGCTATGTGGGGTGGCCGGTCCTCTTCTGGCTGTGCCGGTGGAGATTATAACAGAACATGGCCAAGATGTTCAAATGTTCATAAATGACCAGCATGGTCGAATAATAACAAGGCAGAACAGTTGAAACTGGAGCAGCAGCACAGTCAGGTGGACTGGGGACAGCAAGGAGTCATCATGTCAGGTCGTCCTGGGGCACGGTCCTTGGGCTCAGGTCCTCCGAGAGAGAGAAAGAAAGAGAGAATTAGAGAGAGCATATGTGGGGTGGCCAGTCCTCTTCTGGCTGTGCCGGGTGGAGATTATAACAGAACATGGCCAAGATGTTCAAATGTTCATAATGCTAGGTAAAGCTCCGCCTTATCTCAGTTCACTGGTCACGATGGCAACACCCATCAGCATGGTCAAATAAGATAATGCAGATGCTAATGTAACAGTATAACTTTAGACCGTCCGCTCATACCCGGGCGCGAACCAGGGACCCTCTGCACACATCAACTGACACCCACAAAGCATCGTTACCCATCGCTCCACAAAAGCCGCGGCTTTTGGGCGAGGGGACGGTCTAAAGTTATACTGTTACATTGATGCTGTTGACCCGGATCACTGGTTGCTGCGGAAAAAGAAGGAAGGTCAAAAGGGGGGTGAGTGTAACGGATGTGAAACGGCTAGCTTAGTTAGCGGTGCGCGCTAAATAGTGTTTCGATCGGTGACGTCACTTGCTTTGAGACCTTGAAGTAGTGGTTCCCATTGCTCTGCAAGGGCCGCGGCTTTTGTGGAGCGATGGGTAACGATGCTTTGACGGGTGACTGTTTTTGATGTGTGCAGAGGGTCCCTGGTTCGCGCCCGGGTTTGGGCGAGGGGACGGTCTAAAGTTATACTGTTACACTAAGCTACAGGACTGTTTTGCTAGCACATACATATGTTCCGGGATTCTTCAGATGGCATTGACGAGTACACCACATCAGTCACTGGCTTCATCAATAACTGCATCAATGACATCGTCCCCACAGTGACTGTAAGTACATACCCCAACCAGAAGCCATGGATTACAGGCAATATCAGCACTGAGCTAAAGGGTAGAGCTGCTGCTTTCAAGGAGCGTGACTCTAACCCGGGCGCTTACAAGAAATCCCGCTATGCGCTCAGACGAACCATCAAACAGGCAAGTGTCAATACAGGACTAAGATTGAATCGTACTACACCTGCTCCAATGCTCGTTGGATGTGGCAGGGCTTGCAAAATATTACAGACTACAAAGGGAAGCACAGCCGAGAGCTGCCCAGTAACACAAGCCTACCACATGAGCTAAATTACTTCTATGCTTGCTTTGAGGCAAGCAACACTAAAGCATGCATGAGAGCGTCAGCTGTTCCAGACGACTGTGTGATTACGCTCTCTGTAGCCGATGTGAGTAAGACCTTTAAACAGGTCAACATTCACAAGGCCGCAGGGCCAGACGGATTACCAGGACGTTGTCTCCAAGCATGCGCTGACCAACTGGCAAGTGTCTTCACTGACATTTTCAACCTGTCCCTGACTGAGTGTGTAATACCAACATGTTTCAAGCAGACCACCAAAGTCCCTGTGCCCAAGAACACTTAGGTAACCTGCCTAACTGACTACCGACCCATAGACGAAGCTACATGTCTGTAGCCATGGAGTGCTTTGAAAGGATGGTCATAACAATATATCTGCCACTCTGATCCTCAACACGGGGGCCCCTCAGGGGTGCGTGCTCAGTCCCCTCCTGTACTCTCTGTTCACCCAGAACTGCATGGCCCAGGACTGCATGCCAACGACACAACAGTGGTAGGCCTGATCACCGACAACGATGAGACAGCTTATAGGGAGAAGGTCAGAGAACTGGCCATGTGGTGCCAGGATAAGAACCTCTCCCTCAACATGATTTTTTATTTTATTTTTTTTATTTCACCTTTATTTAACCAGGTAGGCTAGTTGAGAACAAGTTCTCATTTGCAACTGTGACCTGGCCAAGATAAAGCATAGCAGTGTGAACAGACAACACAGAGTTACACATGGAGTAAACAATTAGCAAGTCAATAAAAAAGTAGAAAAAAATGGGCAGTCTACATACAATGTGTGCAAAAGGCATGAGGAGGTAGGCGAATAATACAATTTTGCAGATTAACACTGGAGTGATAAATGATCAGATGGGCATGTACAGGTAGAGATATTGGTGTGCAAAAGAGCAGAAAAGTAAATAAATAAAGACCGTATAAAAACAGTATGGGAATGAGGTAGGTGAAAAAGGGTGAGCTATTTACCTATAGACTATGTACAGCTGCAGCGATCGGTTAGCTGCTCGGATAGCTGATGTTTGAAGTTGGTGAGGGAGATAAAAGTCTCCAACTTCAGCGATTTTTGCAATTCGTTCCAGTCACAGGCAGCAGAGTACTGGAACGAAAGGCGGCCAAATGAGGTGTTGGCTTTAGGGATGATCAGTGAGATACACCTGCTGGAGCGCGTGCTACGGATGGGTGTTGCAATCGTGACCAGTGAACTGAGATAAGGCGGAGCTTTACCTAGCATGGACTTGTAGATGACCTGGAGCCAGTGGGTCTGGCGACGAATATGTAGTGAGGGCCAGCCGACTAGAGCATACAAGTCGCAGTGGTGGGTGGTATAAGGTGCTTTAGTGACAAAACGGATGGCACTGTGATAGACTGCATCCAGTTTGCTGAGTAGAGTGTTGGAAGCCATTTTGTAGATGACATCGCCGAAGTCGAGGATCGGTAGGATAGTCAGTTTTACTAGGGTAAGCTTGGCAGCGTGAGTGAAGGAGGCTTTGTTGCGGAATAGAAAGCCGACTCTGGATTTGATTTTTGATTGGAGATGTTTGATGTGAGTCTGGAAGGAGAGTTTGCAGTCTAGCCAGACACCTAGGTACTTATAGATGTCCACATATTCAAGGTTGGAACCATCCAGGGTGGGTGATGCTAGTCGGGCATGCGGGTGCAGGCAGCGATCGGTTGAAAAGCATGCATTTGGTTTTACTCCCGTTTAAGAGCAGTTGGAGGCCACGGAAGGAGTGCTGTATGGCATTGAAGCTCGTTTGGAGGTTTGATAGCACAGTGTCCAATGACGGGCCGAAAGTATATAGAATGGTGTCGTCTGCGTAGAGGTGGATCAGGGAATCGCCCGCAGCAAGTGCAACATCATTGATATATACAGAGAAAAGAGTCGGCCCGAGAATTGAACCCTGTGGCACCCCCATAGAGACTGCCAGAGGACCGGACAGCATGCCCTGTGATTTGACACACTGAACTCTGTCTGCAAAGTAATTGGTGAACCAGGCAAGGCAGTCATCCGAAAAACCGAGGCTGTTGAGTCTGCCGATAAGAATTTGGTGATTGACAGAGTCGAAAGCCTTGGCGAGGTCGATGAAGACGGCTGCACAGTACTGTCTTTTATCGATGGCGGTTATGATATCATTTAGTACCTTGAGTGTGGCTGAGGTGCACCCGTGACCGGCTCGGAAACCAGATTGCACAGCGGAGAAGGTACGGTGGGATTCGAGATGGTCAGTGACCTGTTTGTTGACTTGGCTTTCAAGACCTTAGATAGGCAGGGCAGGATGGATATAGGTCTATAGCAGTTTGGGTCCAGGGTGTCTCCCCTTTGAAGAGGGGGATGACTGCGGCAGCTTTCAATCCTTGGGGATCTCAGACGATATGAAAGAGAGGTTGAACAGGCTGGTAATAGGGGTTGCGACAATGGCGGCAGATAGTTTCAGAAATAGCGGGTCCAGATTGTCAAGCCCAGCTGATTTGTACGGGTCCAGGTTTTGCAGCTCTTTCAGAACATCTGCTATCTGGATTTGGGTAAAGGAGAACCTGGAGAGGCTTGGGTGAGGAACTACGGGGGGCGGAGCTGTTGGCCGAGGTTGGAGTAGCCAGGCGGAAGGCATGGCCAGCCGTTGAGAAGTGCTTATTGAAGTTTTCGATAATCATGGATTTATCGGTGGAGACCGTGTTTCCTAGCCTCAGTGCAGTGGGCAGCTGGGAGGAGGTGCTCTTGTTCTCCATGGACTTCACAGTGTCCCAGAACTTTTTGGAGTTGGAGCTACAGGATGCAAACTTCTGCCTGAAGAAGCTGGCCTTAGCTTTCCTGACTGACTGCGTGTATTGGTTCCTGACTTCCCTGAACAGTTGCATATCACGGGGGCTATTCGATGCTATTGCAGTCCGCCACAGGATGTTTTTGTGCTGGTCGAGGGCAGTCAGGTCTGGAGTGAACCAAGGGCTGTATCTGTTCTTGGTTCTGCATTTTTTGAACGGAGCATGCTTATCCAAAATGGTGAGGAAGTTACTTGATGATCAAAACAAAGGAGATGAATGTGGACTACAAGAAAAGGAGGACCGAGCACGCCCCCATTCTCATCGAAGGGGCTGTAGCCTCTCTAGCTGCAGCCTGTGTTATGCAGGCTGCAAGGAGTCATGAGCTACATAATAAATAATACATTACATTACAACCCCCCTTTTACACCACTGCTATTCTCTGTTGTTATCATCTATGCATTGTCACTCTAATAACTCTACCTACATGTACATATTACCTCAACTAACCGGGACCCCCCTGTATATAGTCTCGCTATTTTACTGCTGCTCTTTAATATACTTGTTACTTTTATTTCTTATTCTTATCCGTATTTTTTTTTAAACTGCATTTTTGGTTAAGGGCTCGTAAGTAAGCATTTCACTGTAAGGTTGTATTCGGGCGCATGTGACTAACACAATTTGATTTGAACATTACTCAAACAGAGTGAGAGAGAGAGCGAGAAAGAGAGAGACATACATTTCAGATACACAGATACACATGACAGCTGCCAGCAGAAATTCGTAGCTGATGTTAGCTACATTGGGAGGGCTAAGCTAGCAGGTGGTTGGCTAACGCTACCTCGACAGCATGCAACTAATATAGCTCCTAGCCTACATGATGCAAATATATATATTTAGCTATATCATACCAACGTATAACCCACAGACATGGAATAAATATGTGAAAATGGATGGCTTTAGGACCGAGCCCTCTTACGCAAGTTTTCTAGATCATTCCCTAAAATAAAAAACGCGCACGAGAAGGAGGCGTGAACGCATCGTCCGGACCAGAAGACAAAGCATCCTCAGGTATGAACAACCCTGATCATTAGGCAACTGCTGAACATTGGCATGATTGAAGTTCCATACCCGTTGATAATTTTGTATGTAACCGATTGCTGAGGTCCGTTTTGTCGATAAATCGTGACTTGCAGCCTCATTCAGTGGTGTTTATTATAAAGCTTCATTATAAGAGCTTTAATACAAAGTCATCACCTCATATCAATATTGCATTACTTATTATTTTTGTCTGTATGCACCTATGGTAATTTTTGCACAACTGTAGCTGTGTAGCCTAAAGACCCATTTTGCAGGTAGGAATGTGAGAATATATACACAGGAAAGTATAATTACATATACTTTTCAAAGGGCTGGTAATGTGTCCAGATTTCTACCACCTGAAGCATGCATAGAGCTCGGAAAATATGCATGGGTCTCATATGTATTTTCATCTTGTGCCATGCTTCGGGTGATAGAAATATGAACTCACAAGCAGCGCTTTGAAAAATTGATGTAATTATACTTTCCTGTGTATATATTGTCTCACATTCCTACATGCAAAAGGACCAACCACACGGCCAACCTTTGAAGTCAGTTAAAATATAATTTTTTCAACATAATGGCTTGTAGAGGTAGTGAAACTTTAATGATCCAAACGTGCATTTATGCCTAACGTAGGATTCAATGCAATTACACGGAGGATCTTCAGACGAGTAGATGTGATGAGTTTTAGTAGCCAAACAGGTTGTTGTGATAGGAAGATGTGTTTTTAGGCAAAGTCAAACAGGTGAAGTTCCATATCACAAACTGATGGTATTTAACATATTACGGTAGGATGTTTATCAATGATTTATATATACACTAAATGACTGACGGGGGCGCTGTTTTAAAAACACCGCGCCGCCATCATGGCACTCACCCACAGTTGTAAAACATATTTTAGAAGCTATAGAATTGCATTTATTAATATCTACATTTGTTTTTGACATGTTTTTTTTATTAGACATCTTAATACATACTTTTACATTATATTATGCAGGTTGAACACAAAAAAATGTCAAATATATACAAACATGTATCAGTTTTTAGAAAGTACAAATGTTACTGTTCCCACTACAATCCTTGAAACATTTGAATTGAAATAATGTAGAATTCCATCCATTCCTATGGACGACTGCTTCTTCTGGGGAGTGCCAATATGGCCGACCGGTAGCTTCAAATCCTCTCATTGACCAATACATAGTATCAACAATATAAATCATTAATGTATATCTTAGAAGTGTTTATTTCCTATTTCTCCTATTTCTCTTCTTTATTTATCTTCTTTACATCCCTGTTAGTGCACATTTCACTTTTGCCAAGATAATCCATCACCTGATAGTTGTGGCATATCAAGAAGCTGTTTAAACCGCATGATCATTACACAGGTTCACCATGTGCTGGGGACAAATCAAAGTATATTTGTCACGTGTGCCAAATACAGTGAATGCTTACTTACAGACTCTGACCAATAGTGCAAAAAAGCTATTAGGTGAACAATAGGTAGGTAAAGAAATAAGAAGACAGGCTATATACAGTAGCGAGGCTACATACAGACACCGGTTAGTCAGGCTGATTGAGGTAGTATGTACATGTCGATATGGTTAAAGTGATTATGCATATATGATGAACAGAGAGTAGCAGTAGCGTAAAAGAGGGGTTGGCGGGTAGGACACACTCACTCTAAAATGTGCAGTTTTTTCACACAGCACAATGCCACAGATGTTTTGAGGGGGCGTGCAATTGGCATTCTGACTGCATGAATGTCCACCAGAACTGTTGCCAGAGAATTTAATGTTCATTTCTCTACCATAAGCCGTTAATGTCATTTTAGAGAACTTGGAAGTTTGTCAAACCGGCCTCACAACCACAGACATGGTGTATGGCGTTATGTGGGTGAGTGGTTTGCTGATATCAACGTTGTTAACAAAGTTCCCCATGGTGGCGGTGGGTTTATGGCATTGGCAGGCGGACAACAAACACAATTGCATTTTATCGATGGAAATTTCAATGCACAGAGATACCTGCTCCTGAAGCTCATTGTCGTGCCATTGATCCGCCGCCATCCCCTCATGTTTCAGCATAATGGACAGCCCCATGTTACAGATCTGTCCACAATTCCTGGAATCTCAACATGTCCCAGTTCTACCATGGCTTGCATACTCACCAGACATGTCACCCATTGAGCATGTTTAGGATTCTCTGGATCAACGTGTGCGACAGCGTGTTCCAGTTCCCGACAATATACAGTAACTTTGGAAGCCATTGTAGAGGAGTGGAACAACATTCCACAGCCCACAATCAACTGCCTGATCAACTTTATGCAAAGGAGATGTGTCACACTGCATGAGGCAAATGGTGGTCACATCAGATACTGACTGTTTTTCTGATCCACACCCCCTACCTTTTGTTTTACGGTATCTGTGACCAATAGATGCACATCTATATTCCCAGTCATGTGAATCCATAGATTATGGCCTAATGAATGTATTTCAATTGACTGATTTCAATATATGAACTGGAACTCTGGAAAACATTTTGAAATTGTTGCATGTTACATTTTTATTTTTTATTCAGTATAGTTGGAGGTACACTCCTCCAAAACCCATCGCCACTCAACTCCATGAGGTGTGATTTACATATTGTGGAGTTGAGAATTCTCAACTAGGCTATAGCCTATACTGTAAAGGTGAGAGTGAATTTGACAGTAACTTACAGCTAGTGGTAAGTTACTGTATTAGAATTACAGTAGGTGTACTGCAATATGAAATACAGTATCAAAGCAAGTACTGTGTAATGACACACCGTACAATACTGTTTGATTGACTTTATTGACTGTTAAAAAAAGAGTAAATGCTACCGTAATCTGAATGGATGAATGAATCCAATTCATTGAGGGGTAGGGGTTTGTATTTCACACTAGCTGTAACTACAGTACATGGGATTGGTGCAAGCAGGTTTACACACGACAGCTTATTAATGAATGTTTGGTGTTTTATTTCACTTACACTTACAGCTGGAGGCCTTAACAAAGGCTTCCAAACTGGCAGCAACTACAGGGCAAAACAGACCAAAAGGACACATCAAAATACTCAACTATTAAAGGTTTATGACTTTCTGCCACTCCATTCTGTCCCCTATACATTTAAAAGTGATGGGGTCTATAACCACATAGGAGTTGGTACAGCGCTCTAACCCTAAACCACTAACGGGTGCAACAAATATAGCCTCTTACAAGGCACACCTCAATTTGTTAATAAGCCTAGGAAACAACAATACCATGCACCCACTAGTGGTGAAAAGGTTTTTGGTGCTCCAAAAATACAGTATTTTATTCTTGTTGGATGGAGAATACAGCAATTATTTCCTCGTACTGTAAAAAAAAAAGTTACTTGCTTTTACAGTAACTTACTGGCAGCCAGTTACCTGTAAGTTACTGTAAATTCCAAATAAACTTTATCTTAACAGTACATTACTGTATAGAAAGCACTTCTTTACAGTAATGTACTGTTAAACCAAAGCTCCTTTGGATTTTATAGTAACATATATATATATATGCCATTTAGCAGACGCTTTTATCCAAAGCGACTTACAGTCATGTGTGCATACATTCTACGTATGGGTGATCCCGGGAATCGAACCCACTACCCTGGCGTTACAAGCGCCATGCTCTACCAACTGAGCTACAGAAGATCACATACTGTACTTACATTTTTTTTTTTACAAATATTCAGTAACTTGCAGGTAATTGGCTGCCAGTAAGTTACCATAAACAAAAGTTACACTTTTTTTTTACAGTGCACCATTTACAGTATGTTGCAGAATTTTAATTTTGATAACTCTCAAAATAACCATATAAATTTAACCATATAAGTTTTCGTTTACAGTGTAAGTTGCTACTGTCATGTTGAGCGCGTAGGCTGTTGTGGTGTATGATCTGCGCGGGCATCCTCTCCCTGACTCGGATCATAACATTGCTCAGCCTCAACAGGAAAAAGATGTTAAACATTAGAAAGAGATTATGCATTATTCCAATCTCCAATCTCCAGGGATTTCACGCGTTCAAATTCTGAAACAAGATTGATGGTTTCAGCCTTTTGCCTGTTCTCTCAGAAAGACATTTGGAGCAATGTGACTCCCATGCTATTTCATGGAAAGTATGAATAAGACCTAATAGCAAAGATAAGTCAGTGAGATTTGAGGCAAAAAAATACGGTATATATAAATTCACCAATTGCTTAATCAGCATTATTTTGTGACTTCAAAAGGACATGAATTTGCTAAAGTTTGTTTACTCAACAAACTGCTCGAAGTGAGCTGAATTTGAACCAGCTTGTTGAGTAAAATTACAAATGAATTTTTGCTCAAAACCACGCCCAGCATTATCATATTTCCCAGAATGCTCTATTGCAGGTTTTTTTCTTCTCAATTGTTTCTTTCAATACCTGTGTTTTTGCATGTATGTTGATTTAATCTTATGCTACACAAACATAACACATTTTGTCTAAACTCATTCAATCTGTTATTAGTTGTTGCACCTGATACGGAGATGGCGGTCCCAGTTAATGAGATTTAGGTAGTCTCAATAATCAATATTCCCCACCCTGGAAGTCTTTCTCAATGCAGATTGCGGGTGATTTTAAAATGTCATATTGTTGAAAATCCTCAATGACTGTATTCCAATAGGAATTACACATCACTGCAAGCCAGTGTAATGTCACTTCCAGGCTTGATGTGGCTTGTACACCAGGAGTTTCAGACCACTATGTTAGGGTGTAATGAGGTCCTCAAAGAAAGACCTTATGTTATGTATTGTCATAGTTAAATTTTTATGATGACATATTCACTTAGACAATCACATGGTGAATGCCCTGGCCTAAGAACCATTGAATACAACAACCATGTCTCTGTCGCTAACAAATAAAGTAATGGGTGGTAACTTCAGTTCACTCGCAAGGCAATGCACCTTGGGAAATATGAACATATGGTTGAATTGTATGTTCACTCAACTGAAAGTTGGTTCAGCTATATGTCCAATTGTTGCGAAAACTCCTATTGCTCATATAAACAATCCTATTGCGTTTGGTTTCCTTAAAATTGTATGTTAAATCAAATGCAATACTATTTTATTGAGCAAGCTCACAATCCTATTGCAGCTTGTTGCCTTGATATTTTAAAGCTAGAATCCTTGGTTGCTAAATCCATTTTTGGAGTTGATTCTTGAAGAATATACAGTGCCTTGCAAAAATATTAATCTCCCTTGGAATTTTTACAATTTTGTTGCATTACAACCTGTAATTTAAATGTTTTTTATTTGATTTGGATTTCATGTAATGGACATACACAAAATAGTCCAAATTGGTGAATTGAAATGCACAAAAAAAAACGGAAAAACGGTGGTGCGTATTCACCCCCTTCTGCTATGAAGCCCCAATTACCAATTACCTTCAGAAGTCACACAATTAGTTAGATTGCACACAGATGGACTTTATTTAAGTGTCACATGATCTCAGTATATAAACACCTGTTCTGAAAGACCCCAGAGTCCGGAACACCACTAAGCAAGGGGCACCCCCAAGCAAGCTGCACCATAAAGAACAAGGAGCTCTCTAAACATGTCAGGGACAAAGTTGTGGAGAAGTACAGATCAGGGTTGGGTTATAAAAAATATCAGAAACTTTGAACATCCCACGGAGCATCATTAAATCCATTATTACAAAATGGAAAGAATATGGCACCACAAAAAACCTGCCAACAGAGGGCCGCTCACCAAAACTCACAGACCAGGCAAGGAGGGCATTAATCAGAGAGGCAACAAAGAGACCAAAGATAACCCTGAAGGAGCTGCAAAGCTCCACAGCGGAAATTGGAGTATCTGTCCTTAGGACCACTTTAAGCCATACACTCCACAGACCTGGGCTTTATGGAAGTGTGGCCAGAAAAAAAGCCATTGCTTGAAGAAAAAGAAAAAGCAAACACATTTGGTGTTCGCCAAAAGGCATGTGGGAGACTCCCCAAACATGGAAGAAGGTACTCTGGTCAGATGATACTAAAATTGCCATCAAGGAAAACGCTATGTCTGGTGTAATCCCAACAAGTCCCCGAGAATACCATCCCCACTGCGAAGCAAGGTTGGTGGCAGCATCATGCTGTGGGGATGTTTTTCATCTGCGGGGACTGGGAAACTGAATTGAAGGGATGGTGGATGGCGCTAAATACAGGGAAATTCCTGAAGGAAACCTGTTTCAATCTTCCAGAGACTTGAGACTGGGATGGAGGTTCACCTTCCAGTAGGACAATGACCCTAAGCATACTGCTAAAGCAACACTCGGGTGGTTTAAGGGGGAACATTTTAAATGTATTGGAATGGCCAAGTCAAAGCCCAGACCTCAATCCAATTGAGAATCTGTGGCATGACTTAAAGATTGCATTACACCGGCGGAACCCATCCAACTTGAAGGAGCTGGAGCAGTTTTGCCTTGCAGAATGGGCAAAAATCCCAGTGGCTAGATGTGCCAAGCTAATAGAGACATACCCCAAGACACTTGCAGCTACAAAAGGTGGCTCTAGAAAGTATTGACTTTGGGGGGGTGAATAGTTATGCATGCTCAAGTTCTGTTTTTTTGGGGTTTTAATTATTGTTTATTTCATATTTGTACATCTTTAGAGTGATAGGCGTGTTGTGTAAATCAAATGATACAAACCTCCAAAAAATACATTTTAATTCCTGGTTGTCAGGCAACAAAATAGGAAAATGCCAAGTGTGTGAATACTTTCGCAAGCCACTATCTTATACTTGCCCCAAGCTTACTTCAACTGTCATACCCCATCAGAACCCAAAATATGCTTGTTTTACCCCAATGTTTGTAAACAATGTATAGCCTCATGGCTTAAACTATCATTTTGATTCCATGCATAGGCAGTCCTTGTATCCATTGCTCTGTTTTATACATTTGAGAGTTGTTACATTTCTCCAGGCCCATCCCTCATCTTTTTTTATCAAAACAGAGGCATGGTGTCTGCAGTGTTATTGTTTCAAGTAAGGATTCTAGCTTTAAGTTGACTCAACACATTTGTTACAGTGTACAGAACATACAGTGCATTCGGAAAGCTTTCTGACCCCTTGACCTTTTCACACAATACCCCATAATGACAAAGTAAAAACAGGTTTTTAGAAATGTTGACAAATTTATTTGCAGGGTAGCCTAGTTGTTAGAGCGTTGGACTTGTAACCGGAAGGTTGCAAGTTCAAATCCCTGAGCTGACAAGGTACAAATCTGTCGTTCTGCCCCTGAACAGGCAGTTAACCCACTGTTCCTAGGCTGTCATTGAAAATAAGAATTTGTTCTTAACTGACCTGCCTAGTTAAATAAAGGGAAACTTTTAAAAAACTGGTGTCACAGACCCTATACACAGTACTTGAGTCTCCTTGGGTATGACTCTACAAGCTGTATCACAACCGGCTGTGATTGAGAGTACCATAGGGCAGTGCATAATTGGCCCAACGTCGTCTGGGTTTGTCCGGTGTAGGCCGTCATTGTCAATAAGAATTTGTTCTTTACTGACTTGCCTAGTTAAATCAAATTAAAAAAGCTTGACGCGCCAGTATTTGGAGTTTCTCCCACTATTCTCTGCAGATCCTTCTCAAGCTCTGTTAGGTTGGATGGGGAGCGTCGCTGCACAGCTATTTTCAGGTCTCTACAGACCTGTTAAATCGAGTTCAAGTCTGGGCTTTGGATGGGCCACTTTGACATTGAGACACTCAAGGACATCCACTCTACCAAAAAGGCCTGATGGGTGGAGTGCTGCAGAGATGGGAGAACATTCCAGAAGGACCAACATCTCCACAGAGGAACTCTGGAGCTCTGTAAGAGTGACCATCAGGTTTTTGGTCATCTCCCTGACCAAGGCCCTTCTCCCCTGGTTGCTCAGTTTGGCCAGGCGGCCAGCTCTAGGGATTTGTATTAAAAAAATGTAATTGACCTTTATTTAACTAGGCAAGTCAGTTAAGAACACATTCTTATTTACAATGACAGCCTAGGAACAAGTGGGTCAACTGCCTTGTTCAGGGGCAGAACAACAGATGTTTACCTTGTCAGCTCAGGGATTCGATCTATCAACCTTTCAGTTACTGGCCCAATGCTCTAACCACTAGGCTACCTCCGGCCCAAAAGGAAGAGTCATGGTGGTTCCAAACTTCTTCCATTTAGGAATGATGGAGGCCACTGTGTTCTTGGGGACCTTCAATGCTGCAGAAATGTTTTGGTACCCTTCCCCAGATCTGTGCCTCAACAAAATCCTGTCTCGGAGCTCTACGGACAATTCCTTCGACCTCGTGGCTTGGTTTTTGCACTGTCAACTGTGGGACGATGTATCGACAGTTGTGTGCCTTTCTAAATCATGTCCAATCAATTGAATTTACCACAGGTGGAATCCAATACGGTTGAAGAACCATCTCAAGGATGATCAATGGAAACAGGATGCACCTGAGCTTAATTTCGAGTCTCATAGCAAAGGGTCTGAATACTTCAGTTTTTTTAAAAATATATAAATTTGCTCTGTTTTCACTTTGTCATTATGTGGTATTGTGTATAGAATAATTTAATCAATTTTAGAACAAGGCTGTAACGTGACAAAATGTGGAGAAAGGCAAGGGAATACTTTGTAAATGAACTATATATATTCTGAGATGTCCAGGTGTGCCTACATTCTTCTGTCCAAGAAGGTCTAGAACAGTAGTTATAACAGGTGACCGAGATTGTAGTGTTTTGTGTGCTTGGTCATCCAAGCCATGAATGGAATACTCTCACTCTTAATCATTACATTGTGCTGTAAGTTAACTACTGGTTTAGGATTCAGGGTTCAACAGATGTTCACTGCTTTGGCAGGAAACTTATTCCTGAAGCCAAGAGAGACCGCAATGCCACATGGATATGGTTGGTTGGTACTTGTTGGCTTCTGGAAGCCCCGATGATAAAATAACAGGTCCCAAGGCTTGTCCTGTGCCAGACCCATACTTTTAGCTATAGTGTTGGTGTAGAGGGGAACACATCTAGCCTGTGACACAACCTGCCTGGTCCCACTGGATCTTTAGCCCTGAATATTCTGAACAGACATCAGTACTCTGTCATAGTCAATCAGTGGTCTACAAGGATCAGTGCCACAGGTGTGCGAGATAATGTATTTGCAAATGTGTTGTATGTCAGTTTGGCCTGGCAGAAGTCCTAGCAGGAAAGCATTCGATCTTGATGCCGTGGGATGTCCAATCCCAAACTGACACGGCCTTCTAGGCAATGTGAGCAACACGGTAACAGTGCACCCCTCTTCGTTAAAGGTCTGAATGTTTCCCGCCTGTACAGCATTGCCTGTTATCCACAGAGAAAGTGATCCTAGTAATCGTGCATGTGTCCTGGGATGGGAAATGTCAATCTTATTTTAGGAGAGCTGATAGTGGAGTGCTGGCTGAATGCTGCATGGAGCACGAGGGGTTGGGATACCCGGTTATAGAGGTGGGGCTAGGGGCTAGGGGAGAAGTGTATGTTTGCCTGTTGGTTGGGAGCCAGGCGGCTACATGCGACACTGGAGTAGTTCATACAGCAGACGCGCACCTCACATCCCATTCAGAGAGTTACAGCTGCTTCAAGGGTAGGTGATTTGCTACAGATTCAATGCTGTGGAATCTGATGTTTACTTAGATTTTTTTTAAACATATTTATTAATCAGTGTCGATAGATTATCAACAAAGTTGTATTTATTCTGTCACTTGCTGGCAAAAAAAGTATTTCTGAATGTGTAGATGGCTTTTTAGTGGAAAGTAATTCTGTTGACAAACTTGTAACCACACTGTTAAGAAAATGGCCTTTTGAATGTTTTTGTACTACTGGAGAGCTCTCCTTTGTCTACACACATTCAGCGTTGTACACACACTCTTAAGCCAGCCCCACCCACCTATTTGCATTTTTAAAGAGTGTAATATGGTTTGGTTGCATTATTCAATAGTGATAAGGTGTCCAATCAAACACATATTTTGACCAACAGGTAAAATGTGTTCATTGTGCAGATACTCCACTAAGAAAACCAATGGTCCAAACCGCATGTCTCTATCATAAATAAAATGATATTGTATTTTTTACTCTTGTAGGATGGTCAAAATTACGGCGGGTAAATTATTGGAGGACAAATGTTTTTTTTTAATCTGTAAAATAGATTGTGTCAGCTAGGCCAGATGCTGTGAGAGAATTAAGGAAAACTGACAGGCTCACCGTTGAACTCGTCATCTTTCTTCTCAAATCAGGAGGACAGAAAACAATATAGAGGTAAGATGCATATCAATTTTGAGACATGACATGTAGTATTTTAGTATACGCTTTTCATATTGTGAAATTCCTGTTATTTTTAGATGTTTCCTCACAAAAACAAGCGTATCTCTGACATTAACAGAGCTTTTTAGGAGAGAAGTGGGAGGGAAGGCAGGAGGGAAGGCAGGAGGGAGAGCGCCAACCTAGTTGAGCTATGCTATTTTCTATATCTTTTTGACTACAGACCCATATTTGTTTATTTATTTTCCCTTTTGTCCTCGCTACAACACTACATAGCCATAATGACATTTGAAATGTCTCTTCCTTTGAAATCTTTTGAGTGTAATGTTTACTGTTAATTTATGTTTGTTTATTTCACTTGCTTTGGCAATGTAGACATGTTTCCCACGCCAATAAAGCCCTTTGGGAGAGAGATGCATTTTTGTAAAAAAAATACATTTATGAATATAAATCACCGAAAACACGACCCCACTCCACTTTCACCATTGTAGTGTGGATTCTCTCTTCCAGAGCTGCAATTGACACAAACGAGCAACGTAGGCTAAATATTATTCAAACAACATATAAACAGTATAGGCCTATGTCAATCACTGTGAAATGCATTTCATATTCAATTAATTGATTTCTATTTTGCTACTGTCTGTAATTTGTATAAATATATTTCATGATGTGTAACATAACGTGCACAATGATGTGCCACATCTGTGATTTGCCTCATTGGGAATGATCCTGGCCTCCTCAAAGTTTATCCCCCCTCAGCAGGTAATAACCTAAAATATGAAACAGTCATCCCCTCGGCTACCCTTGTAGTGGAAATTCGGATCAAATACAACACATACCAGAACTTTGTGAAATCAATCAGGCTTTAATACAGCAGTATAACAAGCCGGAGTGCCCCGCGGGACCCACCCCTTTTCCAGAGCTCTCACTCTTCATTTTATATCCACACATACATCAACATCCCCCAATGCAAATACAGTTACCTCCCAATCTGTGCATCCTGCTTGTTCAGCCCAGTAACGCCCACATCTGCTTTCTGTCCGATTATAATGATGACAAGACCCTTGCTTTGACCTAAAGATAATATACGTAATTAACTCTGTGTCCCTTTTGTATGTGTCTTTCATCTCCTTTAGCTTTAGGGTGTCCAGCTGTTCTGGTCGCCTTCTCTTCATATGGTTGTCTAAGATCAAACAGACTTATGTGTCTCCCCTGTGATGCGATTGATGTCTGTAATCCATCAGTTGGTCATTTGGCTGACCCCCCCCTCCTTTGTCTATCCGTCTGATCTTTGTATGTCCAGCTGGTCTAGGCTGGACATACTGGTCTTAGTGTTCCCAGCTGCCCCATACTCCCATGGCCTTTATCTGCTTCCTGTCCTATACAATAGACAATGCATTTTACCAGAACAGGAAATTAACCCATAAGTGTATCTTTCTCTTGTGTTACTATAATCATGTATATAATTTCTCCCACACCCTCCCTGAGACCGTTTCACTGCAGCCTCCTTATATAAGAGACTGCTGTTGGCTACTGGGACAGTTCAACTACTTCTCTGATAGAGTTCAGTGAGTCAAATCGGAGGGCCTGTTGTCCGGACCTCTGGCAGTCTCTATGGGGGTACCACAGGGTTCAATTCTCGGGCCGACTCTTTTCTCTGTATATATATCAATGATGTCGCTCTTGCTGCTGGTGATTCTCTGATCCACCTCTACGCAGACGACACCATTCTGTATACTTCTGGCCCTTCTTTGGACACTGTGTTAACAAACCTCCAAACAAGCTTCAACGCCATACAACACTCCTTCCGTGGCCTCCAACTGCTTTTAAATGCTAGTAAAACTAAATGCATGCTCTTCAACCGATTTGCTGCCCACACCCTCCCGCCTGACTAGCATCACTACTCTGGACGATTTGACTTAGAATATGTGGACAACTACAAATACCTAGGTGTCTGGTCAGACTGTAAACTCTCCTTCCAGACTCACATTAATCATCTCCAATCCAAAAGTAAATCTGGAAAGCTTCCTTCACTCATGCTGCCAAACATACCCTCGTAAAACTGACTATCCTACCGATCCTTGACTTTGGCGATGTCATTTACAAAATAGCCTCCAACACTCTACTCAGCAAATTGGATGCAGTCTATCACAGTGCCATCTGTTTTGTCACCAAATACTACCTACCACTGCGACCTGTATGCTCTCGTTGGCTGGCCCTCACTACATATTTGTTGCTAAACCCACTGGCTCCAGGTCATCTATAAGTCTTTGCTAGGTAAAGCCCCGCCTTATCTCAGCTCACTGGTCATCATAGCAACACCCACCCGCAACACTCGCTCCAGCAGTGTTAGCAACACTTCCTTTGGCCGCCTTTCCTTCCAGTTCTCTGCTGCCAATGACTGGAACGAATTGCAAAAATAAAACAAATAAGCTGGAGACTTATCTCCCTCTCTAAATTTAAGCATCAGCTGTCAGAGCAGCTTACCGATCACTGTACCTGTACATAGCCAATCTTTAAATAGCCCATCCAAATACCTCATCCCCATATTGTTACTTATCCTCTTGCTCTTTTGCACCCCATTGTTTCTACTTGCACATCTATCACTCCAGTGTTGATGCTAAATTGTAATTATTTCGCCTATTTATTGTCTACATTTGCACACAAGGGAACATAAATAGAAAAATCTTTATTTTATTTTGTGTTATTGACTGTACATTTGTTTGCTTTATCTTGGCCAGGTCACAGTTGTAAATGAGAACTTGTTCTCAACTGGCCTACCTGGTTAAATAAAAAAATAAAAAGCAACTTCCTGGACTATCACAGATATTGTGTAAAACCTTGACTCCAAACCTTTTTTCTGTACTAAAGAAATAAATGAGAGATCAGAGGGCTAATAGACACTGAAGGAGTATATAACCGATAGTCTAACTGCAGATCTGAATTTTCCCAGAAGTGTCCCATTGACGTAAGTCAATGGATGTGAAAGTCTGCGCGCTTTTTTTGTTATTGTACTGTGGAGGATGCTGCTGTGTTTTTTCTGCAGGGTGTGGGTGCTGGAACAGGATGTCTCCTTGTTTTGATTTGTTGTTATAGTTCTTCATTGGTTTCAGCTCATCCAGGAACACCCAGAGAAATACCCTTCTCCCACTTCTGTCCTCCCCCCCTTTCAAATTGAGATTACAGCCACCCAAATGGCACCATTGAATAACAATGGAACGAGCCTTGGACCCGGCAGCAAATGGCCTCTATCAATGGAAACCCTTCTACTTTGCACAACAACCAGATGTTGCAGAGTGTAGTCCCTGGAAAACAACATGGGACCAGACTGCTACAATAATAAGAGTTTGAACCTCACTGAAAACCTTACATTCTCTTCCCCAAAGGACACAGAGTGCCAAAACCTTACATTCTCTTCCCCAAAGGACACAGAGTGCCAAAACCTTACATTCTCTTCCCCAAAGGACACAGAGTGCCAAAACCTTACATTCTCTTCCCCAAAGGACACAGAGTGCCAAAACCTTACATTCTCTTCCCCAAAGGACACAGAGTGCCAAAACCTTACATTCTCTTCCCCAAAGGACACAGAGTGCCAAAACCTTACATTCTCTTCCCCAAAGGACACAGAGTGCCAAAACCTTACATTCTCTTCCCCAAAGGACACAGAGTGCCAAAACCTTACATTTCCTACTCTTTGGCTCCGAGTGTCCTTTTGAGAATGTCCGATATCATTGTGTTACTATGCTATGTCTTTCACTATGCTTCGTGTACATTTTTATTTCAGATAGTAATAACTTTAAAGAAATGTTTTAATCATGATCTATGTCAATTTTGGTATCCACGGAAACACAAGGAAATGACATGAACATTGAAACAGGTTCTGTGACTGAAGGTACAGCCATTGGTACAGCCAGTTATGGACATCATTGTTATGAACATGACCTAACTCAGTCACACCTTCTTTCACACTGTGACTCAAATGGAAGGACTGACCTGAAGCTCGGCCAATCAGAGGTCACGTAGGCTGAGTCAAACCATCCCTAGAACTATAAAATACTGTGAATGCCTTTATTCAATTGTTGTCAAACTGTCCATGTCCCATAGTGGACTCCCTCCTGAATGACCTCTGTAGCACACAAATATGTTTTTGAGCTCTTGATAGACACCCTTAGGACATTGAGTCCTCTCCACTTTATGGATTTATATAGAAGGAAGAACTTTGGAATGTGTACCAGAGCCCCTGAGAAGCTCCCAGAGTTCAACACAGATAAATAAGCACACAACCTGACTGCCTTTCTTTGCTTGTTGGCGTTAAGCTGTGGCCTTATCTTATGACTGTGCCTATTGATAATTGATACACATTGCTAAAATATTAGCTTATGTACCACAGACAAGCCATTATTTCCCAACTCTTAAATTCTAGGCCTCGGCCTATTGCCAAGTGTTGTATCCATGCTGCTTTATTGTTAACTACAGTAGCTTTCACTTTATTGAAAATCCCTATCCCAAAACGCCATTCCTTTATTCTGTATCATCTGTGGTGCCCCAATCTCATAACTTGTAGTAATAACTTGACCCTCCCTTATACACTGTGTGTCTAACCCTGATGTTACCCACTTCTCTATTACTGTCTACATCTACGTCTCTTCTCTCTCAGTTCTGACCCAAGCTGACGGGACAGAGGGTTGAGGGAATCTCCGAGCAGAGAGCATCATGGGAGGAGCCGTGGTAGACGATGAGCCTAGTGATGTGAAGGCACCAGACGGAGGGTGGGGCTGGGCCGTGCTGGCCGGAGGGTTTGTCATCACTGGGTTCTCCTATGCCTTCCCCAAGGCTGTCAGTGTGTTTTTCAAGGAGTTGATCAGGGAGTTCGGAGTGGGATATAGCGACTGTGCATGGATTTCTTCTATACTGTTGGCCATGCTCTATGGCACAGGTACACACACACACACACATGCATGCATACATACATGCATACTGGTATTGTGTATATCCAACTGAAGTGTTTTCCCAATGGTGAGCCAGTACAAGAAAGAGTAGAGAAGGTGTCAGACCTGGGCATTACAACCTCCAGAGTCTATACCAAACTGACAGGATCTTCATGTATGGCATTTTATTTTACTAGGTATTTGTATTGATTATGGATCCCCAGTAGTTCCTGCCAGGGCAGAAGCTACTCTCCCTGGGGTTTATTATTGATCCCCAGTAGTTCCTGCCAAGGCAACAGCTACTCTCCCTGGGGTTTATTATTGATCCCCAGTAGTTCCTGCCAAGGCAGCAGCTACTCTCCCTGGGGTTTATTATTGATCCCCAGTAGTTCCTGCCAAGGCAGCAGCTACTCTTCCTGGGGTTTATTATTGATCCCCAGTAGTTCCTGCCAGGGCAGAAGCTACTCTCCCTGGGGTTTATTATTGATCCCCAGTAGTTCCTGCCAGGGCAGAAGCTACTCTCCCTGGGGTTTATTATTGATCCCCAGTAGTTCCTGCCAGGGCAGCAGCTACTGTTCCTGGGGTTTATTATGGATCCCCAGTAGTTCCTGCCAAGGCAGCAGCTACTCTTCCTGGGGTTTATTATGGATCCCCAGTAGTTCCTGCCAGGGCAGCAGCTACTCTTCCTGGGGTGTATTATTGATCCCCAGTAGTTCCTGCCAAGGCAGCAGCTACTCTTCCTGGGGTTTATTATTGATCCCCAGTAGTTCCTGCCAGGGCAGCAGCTACTCTTCCTGGGGTTTATTATTGATCCCCAGTAGTTCCTGCCAGGGCAGCAGCTACTCTTCCTCGGGTTTATTATTGATCCCCAGTAGTTCCTGCCAAGGCAGCAGCTACTTTTCCTGTGGTTTATTATTGATCCCCAGTAGTTCCTGCCAAGGCAGTAGCTACTTTTCCTGTGGTTTATTATTGATCCCCAGTAGTTCCTGTCAAGGCAGCAGCTACTTTTCCTGTGGTTTATTATTGATCCCCAGTAGTTCCTGCCAAGGCAGTAGCTACTCTTCCTGGGGTTTATTATTGATCCACCGGTAGTTCCTGCCAGGTCAGCAGCTACTCTTGCTGTGGTTTATTATTGATCCCCAGTAGTTCCTGCCAAGGCAGTAGCTACTATTCCTGTGGTTTATTATTGATCCCCAGTAGTTCCTGCCAAGGCAGTAGCTACTCTTCCTGTGGTTTATTATTGATCCCCAGTAGTTCCTGCCAAGGCAGTAGCTACTCTTCCTGTGGTTTATTATTGATCCCCAGTAGTTCCTGCCAAGGCAGTAGCTACTATTCCTGGGGTTTATTATGGCTCCCCAGTAAGGGGGGAGGGAATTACATCACAAAACATTTAAATTAAACAATGCATCATACAACACATTGTTACACCACTACTTTACCACTGAAAATCTACAAAATGTCTAATACATGAATGAAATGAAACCTCTCTTTTACAAGAGAGACCTGGCCAAAATAGCAGCACAAAATTTCAGAGACATTTACAACCTAAAGCACTAAGCACACATTATCTACATTGAACAGAATATATTTTGGGGGGAGGTTTGGTGAAATTGACAGTCCCCCAATTCATTTTCCACCATAGATTTTGTAGCTCATTCCAAGTGGAAGGGGCAGAGAACTGGAACACTTTTTCTATTACTCAGCTCTGTACTGGCCTTACACACACCCCATTGTGCATATGTGTGTGTCTGCAGGTCCACTGTGCAGTGTGCTGGTGAACAAGTTTGGGTGTCGGCCAGTGATGATGGTGGGAGGGCTCTTTGCCTCCTTGGGAATGATTCTGGCGTCCTTGGCCACCAGTATCATACACATCTACCTCTGTACTGGAGTTATAACAGGTTAGTAAACACACATCTACCTCTGTACTGGAGTTATAACGGGTTAGTAAACACACATCTACCTCCGTACTGGAGTTATAACAGGTTAGTAAACACACATCTACCTCTGTACTGGAGTTATAACGGGTTAGTAAACACACATCTACCTCTGTACTGGAGTTATAACGGGTTAGTAAACACACATCTACCTCTGTACTGGAGTTATATAACGGGTTAGTAAACACACATCTACCTCTGTACTGGAGTTATAACGGGTTAGTAAACACACATCTACCTCTGTACTGGAATTATAACGGGTTAGTAAACACACATCTACCTCTGTACTGGAGTTATAACGGGTTAGTAAACACACATCTACCTCTGTACTGGAGTTATAACGGGTTAGTAAACACACATCTACCTCTGTACTGGAGTTATAACGGGTTAGTAAACACACATCTACCTCTGTACTGGAGTTATAACGGGTTAGTAAACACACACAATTGAACTGTTTCCCTTTTTCTACCAGGTCTGGGCCTGGCACTGAACTTCCAGCCATCTCTGATCATGCTGAATCGTTACTTTAGTGAGAAGAGGCCTCTAGCTAACGGACTATCTGCTGCCGGGAGCCCCGTGGCCCTCTGCTGCCTCTCGCCTCTGGGACAGGTACTACACTTCTCCTCTTCAGTCTCCCTCTCTGCAGTTGTAGATCAGTATTATGATGTAGGGAGAAACATGTATGAACACAATGAAAGATGTGTGCTACTCTGATGAACGATTAAAAGAAATACAATGGGGAAATGATATGCTCTGTTGGAGTTACAGATCATCGATATTGTTAATGTTTTTCTTCATATTTCACCCCCAAAGGTACTGCAGTACCACTACGGTTGGAGAGGCGGCTTCCTCATCCTGGGAGGTCTGCTGCTCAACTGCTGCGCATGTGGGGCCCTGATGAGGCCCCTGGTGGGCCCCAAGAAGCCCCAGGACCAGGAGTTACAGGCTGTAGACCAAGCAGAAAAAAAGCCCAAACCTCTGAAGAAGCTCCTGGACTTTAGCGTATTTAAAGACCGAGGTTTCCTCATCTATGCCATAGCTGCGTCCATCATGGTACTGGGTCTGTTTGTGCCCCCTGTGTTTGTGGTGAGCTATGCCAAGGAGATGGGGAATGAAGACACCAAGTCTGCCCTCCTCCTCACCATCCTAGGGTTTGTTGATATCTTCGCCCGGCCCACGTGTGGGCTGATCGCGGGGATGAAGTGGGTGCGTCCTAGATGTGTGTATCTGTTCAGCTTCGCCATACTCTTTAATGGCATCACCGACGTGGTCAGCTCACAGGTAAGGCTGCAACGAGTTTTGATTGATATTATTTGGATGGATGTATTTACACTGTATATGGATGTTAACAATACATAAATCATATTTAATACATTTATTGTATCATTATGGCATTCCTGTATTGACCGGATCTCGAGATACCAAGCTATTGGATCCATATAATTAAAATTATTCATCAGTAATGGTAATTATATTTCTATGGTCGTATAATGTAACTAAATGTTGCTTCTCTTTTGGCAGGCGACAGACTACCCTGGTCTGGTGGTGTTCTGTATCTTCTTTGGCCTCTCTTACGGGATGGTAGGGGCGCTGCAGTTTGAGGTTCTCATGGCCATCGTGGGCACCAAGAAGTTCTCCAGCGCTTTAGGGCTGGTGTTGCTCATGGAGGCAATCGCTGTGCTGGTGGGACCGCCTGGAGCAGGTCGGTACCTACAGGGAAGCATTAGGTTAGAGTTAGTTGTGGACATGTCCTTAGGGTTATGGCCAGTGTTAGGGTTCAACCAGGGTGTGGACATGACGCTAGGGTTAATGTTAGGGTTATGGCGAGTGTTAGGGTTCAACCAGGGTGTGGACATGACGCCAGGGTTATGGCTAGTGTTAGGGTTCAACCAGGGTGTGGACATGACGCCAGGGTTATGGCTAGTGTTAGGGTTCAACCAGGGTGTGGACATGACGCCAGGGTTATGGCTAGTGTTAGGGTTCAACCAGGGTGTGGACATGACGCCAGGGTTATGGCTAGTGTTAGGGTTCAACCAGGGTGTGGACATGACGCCAGGGTTAATGTTAGGGTTATGGCTAGTGTTAGGGTTCAACCAGGGTGTGGACATGATGCCAGGGTTAATGTTATGGTTATGGCTAGTGTTAGTGTTCAACCATGGTGTGGACATGATGCTAGCTTTAATGTTAGGGTTATGGCTAGTGTTAGGGTTCAACCAGGGTGTGGACATGACGCTAGGGTTAATGTTAGGGTTATGGCTAGTGTTAGTGTTCAACCAGGGTGTGGACATGACGCCAGGGTTAATGTTAGGGTTATGGCTAGTGTTAGGGTTCAACCAGGGTGTGGACATGACGCCAGGGTTAATGTTAGGGTTATGGCTAGTGTTAGGGTTCAACCAGGGTGTGGACATGACGCCAGGGTTAATGTTAGGGTAATGGCTAGTGTTAGGGTTCAACCAGGGTGTGGACATGACGCCAGGGTTAATGTTAGGGTTATGGCTAGTGTTAGGGTTCAACCAGGGTGTGGACATGACGCTAGGATTAATGTTAGGGTTATGGCTAGTGTTAGTGTTCAACCAGGGTGTGGACATGGGGTTAGGGTTGAGCTCGGGTGTGGACATGGGTTTAGGGCTGAGCCGGGGTGTGGATATGGGGTTAGGGTTCAACCAGGGTGTGGACATGGGGTTAGGGTTCAACCAGGGTGTGGATATGGGGTTAGGGTTGAGCCCGGGTATGGATATGGGGTTAGGGCTGAGCCGGGGTGTGGACATGGGGTTAGGGCTGAGCCGGGGTGTGGATATGGGGTTAGGGTTCAACCAGGGTGTGGACATGGGGTTAGGGTTGAGCCCGGGTGTGGACATGGGGTTAGGGCTGAGCCGGGGTGTGGATATGGGGTTAGGGTTCAACCAGGGTGTGGACATGGGGTTAGGGTTGAGCCCGGGTGTGGACATGGGGTTAGGGCTGAGCCGGGGTGTGGACATGGGGTTAGGGCTGAGCCCGGGTGTGGACATGGGGTTAGGGCTGAGCCGGGGTGTGGACATGGGGTTAGGGTTCAACCAGGGTGTGGACATGGGGTTAGGGTTGAGCCCGGGTGTGGACATGGGGTTAGGGCTGAGCCGGGGTGTGGACATGGGGTTAGGGCTGAGCCCGGGTGTGGACATCGGGTTAGAGCTGAGCCGGGGTGTGGATATGGGGTTAGGGTTCAACCAGGGTGTGGACATGGGGTTAGGGTTGAGCCCGGGTGTGGACATGGGGTTAGGGCTGAGCCGGGGTGTGGACATGGGGTTAGGGCTGAGCCGGGGTGTGGACATGGGGTTAGGGTTCAACCAGGGTGTGGACATGGGGTTAGGGTTCAACCAGGGTGTGGACATGGGGTTAGGGTTCAACCAGGGTGTGGATATGGGGTTAGGGTTGAGCCCGGGTGTGGATATGGGGTTAGGGCTGAGCCGGGGTGTGGACATGGGGTTAGGGCTGAGCCGAGGTGTGGATATGGGGTTAGGGTTCAACCGGGGTGTGGACATGGGGTTAGGGTTGAGCCCGGGTGTGGTCATGGGGTTAGGGCTGAGCCGGGGTGTGGACATGGGGTTAGGGCTGAGCCGGGGTGTGGATATGGGGTTAGGGTTCAACCGGGGTGTGAGCATGTGGTTAGGGCTGAGCCGGGGTGTGGATATGGGGTTAGGGTTCAACCGGGGTGTGAGCATGGAGTTAGGGCTGAGCCGGGGTGTGGATATGGGGTTAGGGTTCAACCGGGGTGTGAGCATGGGGTTAGGGCTGAGCCGGGGTGTGGATATGGGGTTAGGGCTGAGCCGGGGTGTGGATATGGGGTTAGGGCTGAGCCCGGGTGTGGATATGGGGTTAGGGCTGAGCCCGGGTGTGGATATGGGGTTAGGGCTGAGCCCGGGTGTGGATATGGGGTTAGGGCTGAGCCGGGGTGTGGATATGGGGTTAGGGCTGAGCCCGGGTGTGGATATGGGGTTAGGGCTGAGCCGGGGTGTGGATATGGGGTTAGGGCTGAGCCGGGGTGTGGATATGGGGTTAGGGCTGAGCCGGGGTGTGGATATGGGGTTAGGGCTGAGTCGGGGTGTGGGTGTGGGTATGGGGTTAGGGCTGAGCCGGGGTGTGGGCATGGGGTTAGGGCTGAGCCGGGGTGTGGGTATGGGGTTAGGGGTGAGCCGGGGTGTGGACATGGGGTTAGGGCTGAGCCGGGGTGTGGACATGGGGTTAGGGCTGAGCCGGGGTGTGGACATGGGGTTAGGGCTGACCCGGGGTGTGGACATGGGGTTAGGGCTGAGCCTGGGTGTGGGCATGGGGTTAGGGCTGAGCCTGGGTGTGGGCATGGGGTTAGGGCTGAGCCGGGGTGTGGACATGGGGTTAGGGCTGAGCCGGGGTGTGGACATGGGGTTAGGGCTGAGCCGGGGTGTGGGCATGGGGTTAGGGCTGAGCCGGGGTGTGGGTATGGGGTTAGGGCTGAGCCGGGGTGTGGACATGGGGTTAGGGCTGAGCCTGGGTGTGGACATGGGGTTAGGGCTGAGCCGGGGTGTGGACATGGGGTTAGGGCTGAGCCGGGGTGTGGGCATGGGGTTAGGGCTGAGCCGGGGTGTGGACATGGGGTTAGGGCTGAGCCGGGGTGTGGACATGGGGTTAGGGCTGAGCCGGGGTGTGGACATGGGGTTAGGGCTGAGCCGGGGTGTGGACATGGGGTTAGGGCTGAGCCGGGGTGTGGACATGGGGTTAGGGCTGAGCCGGGGTGTGGACATGGGGTTAGGGCTGAGCCGGGGTGTGGACATGGGGTTAGGGCTGAGCCGGGGTGTGGACATGGGGTTAGGGCTGAGCCGGGGTGTGGACATGGGGTTAGGGCTGAGCCGGGGTGTGGACATGGGGTTAGGGCTGAGCCGGGGTGTGGACATGGGGTTAGGGCTGAGCCGGGGTGTGGACATGGGGTTAGGGCTGAGCCGGGGTTAGTGGTCTAGAACGAAGTCTTCAAACAATCAGAAGCCAGTATAGACAGAAATGACATAAGAACATTTTTAGCTACTAATAAACTGCTTTAGCTAGTAGTAAACCGCTTATGCCTTGAATGGATAGGAGGTAATGAACTCTTCATACCTGTATAACCTCTCTCTTCTCCTTTCCTCTGCGTAGGTCGTCTGCTGGACACCACCCATAACTACATGCATGTGTTCCTGCTTGCTGGCTGTGAGGTCATTCTGGCCTCTATTGTCATCTGTCTGGGCAACTTCCTGTGCATCAAGAAGAAGTCAGATGAGCCCGAAGCCCATCTAGAGAATGGAGCCCCTGCAGAGATGGAGAAGCTCAACAGCCTGCCAGATGGAGGGAAGACTGAGAGCGAGCAGCCGGAAGGGGTGAGGGCAGGCTCGGGAAAGGCGATGGAGGGAGCAGAGAAGAGTGGAGGGGTGGGGACCCCAGAGACGGCTCTGTGATAGAGGGGAGATTGCTAATGAATTACGGAGAGAGTGACTGATGAGCCCGATGAAGCACCAATAGGGAAGACATGCGTACACACTCTGACAGAGGGAGGAAGGGATGGATTGCGGGGCGCTGTACGTGTTTGGTGTTGTGTACTTTAACTCTGTAGGTGTTAAATTAACACTGAGTTGTGTAATAGAACCCCAATGTTGGTGTTAATAACCAGCTTTGACTCCAATCATTATCATATTTCCCAGCATGGTAAATTGCATGTTTTTTTTTCAAATCTTTATTTTATGTTTTTGCAGATTAATTAATCTTGTTCTACTCAAATATAACGTACATTTTTCTAAACTAATCCAATATGTTACCTGGAATTATTGCACCCATTACTGAAATGGTTGTTCCAGTTTAGATACTTTAGAGTCTCCTACAGTATCTTAGTATTCCCAATCCTGGCAATCATTCTGAATAAAAAATAAAACATTCCAAATGTTGGATATCCCACTCTGGCTGGATTCCATTAGGAATTACACATCACTTTGCAAGCCAGCAGAAATGTACTTGCAGGCCAAACCGTGAGTTTCAGGCCACTCACAGGATACATCAAAATAAGGCCTAATGAAATATGTATTGTCATAAAGAATTCAATTTTAATGATAACATTTGCTTAGGATCTCAGTTGGTGAAGGCCACAAGACTGAAAATGAACAAATGCAACAACCATGTCTCTGTCATTAACAAATACAGTCATGGGTGGTAACTCCACAATTTACTTGAAAGACAACCTGGGAAATGTGAAAATAAGGCTTTACACTAAGTGGTTTGTTAATTTAACACTGGAAAGTGTGGACCCATATAGACACTGGAAGAGTGGTAGATTTAACACTGGAGAATTTGCTGTGTACAGACCAGCACGCATACCAGAAAGAACACTAAATGTTTTCTGGACTCGCACTGCCACACACACTTGCAGGAACCAAAGAGCATGTGCACACACACCCATTCAACCTTGAACTAACCAATACTTGTCACTGCCTGACTCATCAGTTGTTGATACAGAAAATAATAACGAACAACTTCATTTCCAGGACATTTCCACAGTGACGGTATTTGTTTATGGAGACACTCCCCAGTGAGGAGAGATGAAAGAAACAATGGAACTCTTCTTTCTTCCTGAGTGACAGTGGCTTCCAGTGACGTGACATCTTGAAGTGACTTCTTTTCAAAGACAAGAAACATCTCTGTACGAGAAGAGTTTTATATTTTTTTTTTTTTTTTTAAGACCTCGAGCTGGTTTCCCAAACCCAGATTCAGCTTAGTCCTGGACTGAGAAGCATGCTCAATGGAAATTCTTAATTGAAAGTGTTTTTTTTTAGTTCAGGACTAGGTGTGATCTGTGTTCGAGAAAGTAGCCACAAAAGTATTATTTCAACTACCCATGTTGTGGCAGGTTGCAGGCAACATGGGTTATTGTATGATTGATGGTGTGACATATACTATTTTATTAAAGGTCCAATGCAACAGTTTTTTAATATCTCAATAGCAAATTATTTCTGGGTAACAATTTAAGTACCTTACTGTGATTGTTTTAAATTAAAATGGTCAAATAAAATGAAGCTTTCTTAGCAAAGAGCAATTTTTCAAGAAAGAATATTGATAATACTGTCAGAGTGGTCTGAGTGTGGAAGGGAAAACTAGCAGTTTTGGCAAAGAGGTTTGGAACTCTGTTTCTTATTGGTCTATTGATGTCACCAGGCAGGACAAAACTCCATCCCACCAAAACAGGCTTCAATTTCAGGCAGTCTTTTCAAAAGCTCTTACACTTAAAGGGCATTTCACAATTTCACAGTATTATTCCAACCTCCGTGTCAAAATAAAAACAGAAATCACGTTTTTGACTGCACAAGGTCTTTATGGTATAATGTTACTGAGTTATACAGGTTACAGTAAGGTCTAGGTGCTTGGTGAAATTTTATGAGAGCATCTCTCATAAATCATTATCAGTTTCTTTCAATAAAAGTAATCTTCAGCCAGTAACCTAACACGCGTGCACACACACACAGTTTCTGATATAAATATATATTTACTCCATGAACTGAATAAGTTTAAGCCTTATTTTAATACATATATTTCACTGTTTGTCTTCCAATGTAAGGACTTTGTCATAGCTGAGATGTTTGATAAATCACATTGAACTGGACATTTAAAAAAAAAAAATATATATATATATATATCTGAGGGCATTAGCATGTCACTTTTCTGCAAGAATGCAGTGCTTGTTTCAGTGTTTTTGTTCGAACTGCAGATGTACATTTTAAAGGATATTTCAAGCATTTGTCTATGTTGTTTATGCTGACAGGTGGAGTAAGAATGTTGGCAGTCTACAGATGGGAGTCTACAAAGATCCTGTTGTGTAGTGTTGGTGTATTCAAACTTAACCAAACCCTACACAACTGTCTATCTCTTTAGATCTGAAAAGCGGGACCCCTTAACATGTGACAGGATATGACATTAAAGCTAACCCCAGCCCACTGATGTAATATGGAGTAAGACCTATTTTATATAGTAGTGCCTTAAACCTGATACATTGGCATCTGGGGATGCTGTGAAATGGACCATATGAAAAGCTGATTACCCAGTAATACAATATATAGTGGTATTTTGATATTTTCTTACACTGATGCAGTGTATTACAATGCCTGTGATGTCACCTGATAAGTTATCCCAGCTAAACAAAGTGAAGCACTTTGCTCTGCTCTATGAAGGTTGGCTTTGCACTTGTAAAACTGTGTGTAGTCAGTATTGTCCTATATGTTTCTGCATGTTGGTATATTGTATATATTGATCTGCCTATCTTGTCTGTCTGTGTGAGATCTTTGTGCTTATGAATTATAGATCTGCAGACACTTACAAACCACAACCATGTCCACAAGCACCCTCATGGTTGAATGTCAAACGTTCATGTGGATTTATTCTATTCATATTCTTCTGAGATACGGCTGCTTCTTGACGTGTTCCTATACCATCCCAATAAATATCTCTTCTGTGGAGAAAGTGGCTGGTTCTTTAACGCTTGATAGTGAGCATGTTGACTCTCTCTTTAGATGCTCTATTGGGAATGGAAACACAAACATGTTAGTGAGTGTTTAATCCAAGGCCTACTCTCCAATCCTCGTAGGCAGGATGTGTTGTATTTAGTACCATAGATGGAGGTAGTCTTGGTGGTAGCACAATGTGCCAAATAAACAACGGCCCTTAATCACTTCAGATGGGATTGGCACCTAGACATTGAGATCGGCTTGAGAACAATGGTAAACACTTCGTAGGGTATCTCAGTCAGCAGAATCAGCACCAGGAGAATGTTCAAGGCTGTCCAAAATCGCCCTTTATGGGTCAATGGTTGTGAATACAGGAGTGGTTTGTATTTGACTATGATAATAAATGTTGGAACCTTAAAGACCGTTCCACTGCTTAATGTCATTCTTCCCCTCTTATCAGGGACTCATTTAGGCTTAAGACACCAGGTGGCAGCCATTAATGAGAAAACCAACAGTAATCCGGACCTTGTAGGGTAAGATTTCTATACCCCTGATCTAGGAGATCATCTCAAACAGGGTGATAAACATTTATTAACTCACTAAATCATCTGTGTATGTTGAGGTACCTGAGGCGTCCACAAGAGCGCACCACTGCTTCCGGTCTGCAGCCATCTTGGTGAGGGATCCGCAGGTCGGGTCACAGTCATTCTTGGTGAGGATTCCCCAGGTCGGGTCACAGTCCTTCTTGGTGAGGATTCCCCAGGTCGGGTCACAGTCCTTCTTGGTGAGGATTCCCCAGGTCGGGTCACAGTCCTTCTTGGTGAGGATTCCCCAGGTCGGGTCACAGTCCTTCTTGGTGAGGGATCCCCAGGTCGGGTCACAGTCCTTCTTGGTGAGGGTTCCCCAGGTCGGGTCACAGTCCTTCTTGGTGAGGATTCCCCAGGTCGGGTCACAGTCCTTCTTGATGAGGGATCCCCAGGTCGGGTCACAGTCCTTCTTGGTGAGGGATCCCCAGGTCGGGTCACAGACCTTCTTGGTGAGGGATCCCCAGGTCGGGTCACAGTCCTTCTTGGTGAGGGATCCCCAGGTCGGGTCACAGTCCTTCTTGGTGAGGATTCCCCAGGTCGGGTCACAGTCCTTCTTGATGAGGGATCCCCAGGTCGGGTCACAGTCCTTCTTGGTGAGGGATCCCCAGGTCGGGTCACAGTCCTTCTTGGTGAGGATTCCCCAGGTCGGGTCACAGTCCTTCTTGGTGAGGATTCCCCAGGTCGGGTCACAGTCCTTCTTGATGAGGGATCCCCAGGTCGGGTCACAGTCCTTCTTGATGAGGGATCCCCAGGTCGGGTCACAGTCCTTCTTGGTGAGGATTCCCCAGGTCGGGTCACAGTCCTTCTTGGTGAGGATTCCAACAGGTCGGGTCACAGTCCTTCTTGGTGAGGATTCCCCAGGTCGGGTCACAGTCCTTCTTGGTGAGGATTCCCCAGGTCGGGTCACAGTCCTTCTTGGTGAGGATTCCCCAGGTCAGGTCACAGTCCTTCTTGATGAGGGATCCCTAGGTCGGGTCACAGTCCTTCTTGGTGAGGATTCCCCAGGTCGGGTCACAGTCCTTCTTGGTGAGGGATCCCCAGGTCGGGTCACAGTCCTTCTTGGTGAGGATTCGCCAGGTCGGGTCACAGTCCTTCTTGGTGAGGATTCCCCAGGTCGGGTCACAGTCCTTCTTGGTGAGGATTCCCCAGGTCGGGTCACAGTCCTTCTTGGTGAGGGATCCCCAGGTCGGGTCACAGTTCTTCTTGGTGAGGGATCCCCAGGTCAGGTCACAGTTCTTCTTGGTGAGGATTCCCCAGGTCGGGTCACAGTTCTTCTTGGTGAGGATTCCCCAGGTCGGGTCACAGTCCTTTATGTGTATGTGAATAACACATGTCGGAGAGAGGTAAAATGCAAGTATAATCATTTACTCAGGTATTACATGTTACAGGTCCCAACATCCTAATCAGACACTCATAATGCACATGTTTATATATCCTAGATAGGTGCCCCACTAGCACCATCTCTTGTTCCCATTATCTTAACGTCCTCCTTTTCATATAGAATTAGCTTGAGCACTTCATGCCATTTTAATACCACAGTGAAAATACCTATTTACATAAAGCATTTTTTTATAGGATAAAAAAAAATCATTGTCCATCTCTTAAGGGACATAATCCCCGTACCGCTGGCGAGGTCTTATGTTAGCCTTTGCCCTAGTGTGTCGCACTGGTAGCATATTGGGCACCTCTGGTGTCCTCAGGTCCTCTCCTGGCACCTCTGGAATGTTGGGCACCTCTGGTATCCTCATGTCCTCTCCTGGCACCTCTGGTAGCCTCAGGTCCTCTCCTGCCACCTCTGGGATGTTGGGCACCTCTGGTATCCTCAGGTCCTCTCCTGCCACCTCTGGGATGTTGGGCACCTCTGGTATCCTCAGGTCCTCTCCTGCCACCTCTGGGATGTTGGGCACCTCTGGTATTCTCAGGTCCTCTCCTGCCACCTCTGGGATATTGGGCACCTCTGGTATCCTCAGGTCCTCTCCTGGCACTCCTGGGATGTTGGGCACCTCTGGTATCCTCAGGTCCTCTCCTACCACCTCTGGGATGTTGGGCACCTCTGGTATCCTCAGGTCCTCTCCTGGCACTCCTGGGATGTTGGGCACCTCTGGTATCCTCAGGTCCTCTCCTGGCACTCCTGGGATGTTGGGCACCTCTGGTATCCTCAGGTCCTCTCCTGGCACTCCTGGGATGTTGGGCACCTCTGGGAGCCTCTCCTTCCTCTTCCACAGCCTCCTGAAATTGTGAAGGCATGGTTGGCAGAGATCTTCCCCGTCTCCTCATTATGTGCCCTGCCCACACCATCTAGAAGATATTCACAGTGGCCTTCCCATGTGGCCCTCCTATGCCCTATGCTCTCCTGAACTGGGCGCATTTCTCTATGCCAAAATGGCTTGTCACACATCTGTGTCTTCCTGCATAGTCTTTGCTATTTTCACTGCTGACTCCGCCTTACCATTCATTACTGACTCTGGTAGGGTGAGGACTTCACATGATGGAACTCCTAGGCTTTTGCAAACAATGCAAAGTCTTGACTCGTGAACTGGGGCCCATTATCCGTAACTACACCACTGTCAGGTATGTCATATCTGCTAAACTGCTGCTTACAACAGTCGATGATGCAAGCGGCTGTTGTGTCAATCACTTTCTTCACCTCCCAAAAATCTGAATTGTAGTCCAGTATAATCAGAAAAGGAACGTTCTTTACTGTGAACAGATCCATTCCCACTTTAGATCAAGGAAGTGTTGGCATGTCATGTGGCTGCAATGTTTCCTTTTGCTGCTTAGGTAGATTAGCATAACATATGCTGCACACAGCCACAAATTTTTTTATTTCTTGGGTCATGTTGGGACAGAATACTGAGTCTCTGGCTTTCCTGAGACTGGCTTCGACCCCTGAGGGCCCAGCATGCATACGAGAGAGAATCATTGGGAGTAGAGTTTCTGGCACTACCATCCTGTCGCCTTTGTAGACGACCTCTTCCTGCATTGTGAGTTTGTCTCTGTATGTCCAGTAGTCCCTCACCAGGATGGGTGTACTCTTTCTTGTGTCCAGCCAGCCTCTTATGATAAAAAAACGGAAGCATTCAAGAAGTCTTGTCCTCTGTTGAGCTTTAATAGCATCCGGTGTCTGCGGGGAGATGTTTTGATCAGTAGCATGGTTCACATCTTCAACCTCAGCCTGTACAGCATATACTGTCTCATTTGTCCAATATTGCAGGTGACTAGTTGTTGGTAGTGCTGCCCTGTACAAGAAATCTGCAATGTGAAGCTCTACTCCTTTCTTGTATACTGCCTGTAGTTGATAACGCTGAAGCTTTAACATCCTTTGAAGTCGCTTTGGGGCAGACAGAAGAGGTTTTTTGATGATAACATCAAGAGGTTTGTGATCAGTGTCCCCCGTGATAAAGGCCCCACCATGAAGGTATTGATCAAAACAGTCACAGGCAAACACTATGGCGAGGCACTCCTTTTCAAGTTGGGCATATCCTTCCTCTGTGGGTGACAATGTCCTTGAAGCAAATGCAATGGGCTGCCGCTTCTGCAGGAGAGCTGCCCCTAGGCCTTTGTTACTTGCATCACATTGTAGGGTCACTTCTTCAGAGGTCATAGTACCTCAGTATTGGTTGGTTGCTCCAATGCAGCCTCATGTTTAGGAAGCCATGCCCACAGCACAACTTTATTGGTCAAATCAAATCAAATTTTATTTGTCACATACACATGGTTAGCAGATGTTAATGCGAGTGTAGCGAAATGCTTGTGCTTCTAGTTCCGACAATGCAGTGATAACCAACAAGTAATCTAACTAACAATTCCAAAACTACTGTCTTATACACAGTGTAAGGGGATAAAGAATATGTACATAAGGATATATGAATGAGTGATGGTACAGAGCAGCATACAGTAGATGGTATCGAGTACAGTATATACATATGAGATGAGTATGTAGACAAAGTAAACAAAGTGGCATAGTTAAAGTGGCTAGTGATACATGTATTACATAAGGATGCAGTCGATGATGTAGAGTACAGTATATACGTATGCATATGAGATGAATAATGTAGGGTAAGTAACATTATATAAGGTAGCATTGTTTAAAGTGGCTAGTGATATATTTACATAATTTCCCATCAATTCCCATTATTAAAGTGGCTGGAGTTGGGTCAGTGTCAATGACAGTGTGTTGGCAGCAGCCACTCAATGTTAGTGGTGGCTGTTTAACAGTCTGATGGCCTTGAGATAGAAGCTGTTTTTCAGTCTCTCGGTCCCAGCTTTGATGCACCTGTACTGACCTCGCCTTCTGGATGATAGCGGGGTGAACAGGCAGTGGTTCGGGTGGTTGATGTCCTTGATGATCTTTATGGCCTTCCTGTAACATCGGGTGGTGTAGGTGTCCTGGAGGGCAGGTAGTTTGCCCCCGGTGATGCGTTGTGCAGACCTCACTACCCTCTGGAGAGCCTTACGGTTGAGGGCGGAGCAGTTGCCGTACCAGGCGGTGATACAGCCCGCCAGGATGCTCTCGATTGTGCATCTGTAGAAGTTTGTGAGTGCTTTTGGTGACAAGCCGAATTTCTTCAGCCTCCTGAGGTTGAAGAGGCGCTGCTGCGCCTTCTTCACGACGCTGTCAGTGTGAGTGGACCAATTCAGTTTGTCTGTGATGTGTATGCCGAGGAACTTAAAACTTGCTACCCTCTCCACTACTGTTCCATCGATGTGGATAGGGGGTGTTCCCTCTGCTGTTTCCTGAAGTCCACAATCATCTCCTTAGTTTTGTTGACGTTGAGTGTGAAGTTATTTTCCTGACACCACACTCCGAGGGCCCTCACCTCCTCCCTGTAGGCCGTCTCGTCGTTGTTGGTAATCAAGCCTACCACTGTTGTGTCGTCCGCAAACTTGATGATTGAGTTGGAGGCGTGCGTGGCCACGCAGTCGTGGGTGAACAGGGAGTACAGGAAAGGGCTCAGAACGCACCCTTGTGGGGCCCCCGTGTTGAGGATCAGCGGGGAGGAGATGTTGTTGCCTACCCTCACCACCTGGGGGCAGCCCGTCAGGAAGTCCAGTACCCAGTTGCACAGGGCGGGGTCGAGACCCAGGGTCTCGAGCTTGATGACGAGCTTGGAGGGTACTATGGTGTTGAATGCCGAGCTGTAGTCGATGAACAGCATTCTCACATAGGTATTCCTCTTGTCCAGGTGGGTTAGGGCAGCGTGCAGTGTGGTTGAGATTGCATCGTCTGTGGACCTATTTGGGCGGTAAGCAAATTGGAGTAGGTCTAGGGTGTCAGGTAGGGTGGAGGTGATATGGTCCTTGACTAGTCTCTCAAAGCACTTCATGATGACGGAAGTGAGTGCTACGGGGCGGTAGTCGTTTAGCTCAGTTACCTTAGCTTTCTTGGGAACAGGAACAATGGTGGCCCTCTTGAAGCATGTGGGAACAGCAGACTGGTATAGGGATTGATTGAATATGTCCGTAAACACACCGGCCAGCTGGTCTGCGCATGCTCTGAGTGCGCGGCTGGGGATGCCGTCTGGGCCTGCAGCCTTGCGAGGGTTAACACGTTTAAATGTCTTACTCACCTCGGCTGCAGTGAAGGAGAGACCGCATGTTTTCGTTGCAGGCCGTGTCAGTGGCACTGTATTGTCCTCAAAGCGGGCAAAAGTTATTTAGTCTGCCTGGGAGCAAGACATCCTGGTCCGTGACTGGGCTGGGTTTCTTCTTGTAGTCCGTGATTGACTGTAGACCCTGCCACATGCCTCTTGTGTCTGAGCCATTGAATTGAGATTCCACTTTGTCTCTGTACTGACGCTTAGCTTGTTTAATAGCCTTGCGGAGGGAAAAGCTGCATTGTTTATATTCGGACATGTTACCAGACACCTTGCCCTGATTAAAAGCAGTGGTTTGCGCTTTCAGTTTCACGCGAATGCTGCCATCAATCCACGGTTTCTGGTTAGGGAATGTTTTTATCGTTGCTATGGGAACGACATCTTCGACGCACGTTCTAATGAACTCGCACACCGAATCAGCGTATTCGTCAATATTTTTATCTGACGCAATACGAAACATGTCCCAGTCCACGTGATGGAAGCAGTCTTGGAGTGTGGAGTCAGCTTGGTCTGACCAGCGTTGGACAGTCCTCAGCGTGGGAGCCTCTTGTTTGAGTTTCTGCCTGTAGGCAGGGATCAGCAAAATGGAGTCGTGGTCAGCTTTTCCGAAAGGGGGGCGGGGCAGGGCCTTATATGCGTCGCGGAAGTTAGAGTAACAATGATCCAAGGTTTTACCACCCCTGGTTGCGCAATTGATATGCTGATAAAATTTAGGGAGTCTTGTTTTCAGATTAGCTTTGTTAAAATCCCCAGCTACAATGAATGCAGCCTCCGGATAAATGGTTTCCAGTTTGCAAAGAGTTAAATAAAGTTTGTTCAGAGCCATCGATGTGTCTGCTTGGGGGATATATATACGGCTGTGATTATAATCGAAGAGAATTCTCCTGGAAGATAATGCAGTCTACATTTGATTGTGAGGAATTCAAAATCAGGTGAACAGAAGGATTTGAGTTCCTGTATGTTTCCTTCATCACACCATGTCTCGTTAGTCATGAGGCATACGCCCCCGCCACTCTTCTTACCAGAAAGATGTTTGTTTCTGTCGGCGCGATGCGTGGAGAAACCCGTTGGCTGCACCGCATCGGATAGCGTCTCTCCAGTGAGCCATGTTTCCGTGAAGCAGAGAACGTTGCAGTCTCTGATGTCCCTCTGGAATGCCACCCTTGCTCGGATTTCGTCAACCTTGTTGTCAAGAGACTGGACATTGGCAAGAAGAATGCTGGGGAGTGGTGCGTTCTGCCCTTTTTTGGAGTCTGACCAGAAGACCGCCTCGTTTCCCTCTTTTTCGGAGTCGTTTTCTTGGGTCGCTGCATGCGATCCATTCCGTTGTCCTGTTTGTAAGGCAGAACACAGGATCCGCGTCGCGGAAAACATATTCTTGGTCGTACTGATGGTGAGTTGACGCTGATCTTATATTCAGTAGTTCTTCTCGACTGTATGTAATGAAACCTAAGATGACCTGGGGTACTAATGTAAGAAATAACACGTAAAAAAACAAAAAACTGCATAGTTTCCTAGGAACGCGAAGCGAGGCGGCCATCTCTGTCGGCGCCGGAAGTGGCTCACATACGTCAGACAGTAATTTACAAAACCAAGCAGTCGCTGCACTGCTTTTGCGTCTGTAGGTGGGGGAATTTGCTGTACTGCCTCCACCTTCTTGGGGTCTGGCTTCAGGCCTTCAGCTGTCAAAACATGTCCCATGTATGTAATACTGAGGTCTTTATTCAGCTTTAGATTAATTTCCCTTACTCTTTGTAAGAGCTGAGTCAGGTTGTGGTCATGGTCCTGTAGTGCTTCTTCCATCGTGGCACCACAGCCGTATACCAGGATGTCATCAGCTATGACGCTTATTCCTGGCAGTCCCTGAAGTGCATCATGTTGATAAAGCTGATATTCCTCTGCAGCTGGTTTCACTCCAACAGGTAACCTTGTTCATCAGTATCTACCATTGTGGGTCCAAAATGTTCTGAGGTAACTACTATCTTCATTCAAACGTACCCTGCCAGTACCCATTTGTTACATCCATAACCTAAAAGATTTTTGCTTTTGGCAGGCTTGGCAGTATCTCTTCAATGGCAGGCATTTGGTAATGTGCCCTACATATGGCTTTGTTCGGGGCACTTGGATCAAGGCAGACTCTTATTTTACCAGGCTTTTCCACCACAACCATGTTGCTTATCCACTTAGTAGGTTTGGTGACCTTCGTAATGACACCCTGTTCATCTATTGAATCAACAGCCTTCAGTATATTTTCCTTCAGTGGAATAGGGATTCAGCGGGGAAGCTGTTGAACTGGTCTAACAGACTCATCCACCACCAGGCGAAGCTCACCTGGCAGAGCCCCCATCCCTTTAAAAAATGTCCTCAAACTGTTTCAGTATTGCCTCAGGTGTTCAAGTCTGATGGGGCCTTTTGTCTTTCTTTAGTGCTGACATGATGAATGTTGGTGTTTGAGCTGTAGCAACTTAAGCTTTTCACATGTTTCTGCTGAAAGGAGAGGCTTTTGCAAGGTTTTCACCACTTGGAATTTTAGCACATGTTTCTCCATCATGATTAGCTTGTAGTTCACACTCCCCTACTGGTGTAATAACGGAGCCACCATACCTTGCTTGGTTGTGGCTTTGCATCTCCATCCTGCAGTACTTGCATAAAGTCTCTGTAGTTGTGTATATTAACAGTTGAGCCACTGTCTAGCTGGCGTTTGATAGTGCTGCTTGGATTAAATCAGTTACCATTTATCTTTGCAACTTTGAACATAATTGTTCAAAGTCTGTCATGTATAGCATGTCCACTTCTTCATCAGCATTATGATCACTGCACGTATCGTGTTCTAGCAGATTGACAGGCTTACCTTGTCTTTGTCTGCACACTTTAGCAAAATGTTTAATTTTATTTGACAGAATTAGCATATAACCCAATATGTGGGGCATTTGGCTTTTGCGTGTGTTGATCCACATCCATGTTTAGTATTTTTCTGCCTTATCACTGTTTGATAAATTGTTTCCATTTTTTATCGACATGGTCTCTATTTGTTCTGAGTGGCATAATTGAGATTCTGTTCATTTAAAAAAAATGGATCTGTTCGCTTGCTCTACATAAATCTATGGCTTTGGTCAGCGTAAATTGGGTTTCGCGTGGCATACTTGGTCTTACCTTTACAGCCAATCACAAGTATGTCTCTGATCATTTCGTCTCTCATTGACCCGAAATCACGTAAATCAGACAATTGACGCAGCCTCATAACATATTGACCCGACATCTCTGCTTGAGTTTGTTCACGTGTTAAAAACAAATATTTCATAAATCACATTGAGTGGGTTCAAAATGTCAAGGATTTTCTTTGGATTTGCTCTATCCTCTTCCCCCAGATCTAGGTGACGCTGAAGCATATGGCGCTCATTTTTATCTAAACCTGTAGGAATTTCATAATTTTCCCAATGATCACGGAAAAACTGGTTGTTTTGATACAAATCGCCTTTCATATCCATGGCGCTAGGCACCGGAATTTGACTGACACTGCAGGCTTGTCGTCCTCGCTCACTTGTTTGCGTTTATCCGATAGTGATTACATTGTCCACATACCTTATCCCCTTTTCCTTAGTGCTTGGCTTTGGGTTCACACTTCTGACACCATGTTATGTGTATGTGAATAACTAGCGTCGGAGAGTTAAGTAAAATGCAAGTATAGTTTAGGGCAATCATAGTGTGCATGTCAGGTGGTAGACATTAAAACATCCATACATATATACAAAAAAAAAATAACATTTGAAAATGAAAGCACAGGGTAGTACAAAGTACTTCATTTATTTACAGTTTTTAAAAGTACACAAATGTGAGATAAAGGAATATTCTTAGAGCTGGTAGCTTAGTTAATTACACATAGGAGGGTGAGTCAGTGATTGACCAAACTGGCCATGAGTCAAACCAGAAATGACTAGTCAATAATGAGGTCAGCATTAAAACAGTCCTATAGAGCTGAACCATGGCAACAGTTCAGCTGTGCCCGCCCTTAAATCTCCTCTTGCTGATTGAAATTATCCTCAGAGGTCAAATTGAATATCCCAAACTCTTGCTCCACTCTTTGCTGAGAACCAGTAAAGACATGGCGTGTTACTCTGCCCAGGCCTTGCCAACGCATGCTAGATCTTACAACGCATCAGCTAACCACATTATCGATGATGTGGCATGCGATCACTGGTCGATGCATGCAACGTTTGAGCAGGGGAACATGTCCATCAACTGGAACGTCCAAGGCCATAGCCCACCCAAGAGAAGTGTAAATCGGTTCTTTTATCAGGGAATAGATGAAGTAATGACAGCGGTTTAGTCAACTGCTTCTAGCCACATCAGTGCAGGACCATTTTACTTCTCAAAACATGTCAAAATAACACCAGTGTTCACATGGAGCCAGTAAGTAATTGTGAGCCTTTGATATAAAAACTCCATTCACACTCAAAACAAATTATAGTTTAAAATGGCAGCCATTTAACAGACACTCAAGTCTCTGGGTATCTGGTGTATTTGAGGAACTCCAAATAAAACGATCCTGCACTTCATCTTTGTGGACAGACAAGGCAAAAGCCTGGGAACAGACAATGATTGACAGCCCAAAACAGACCGATTATAGGACAGTGATGTCCCACTTTAGAGCAGCCCCAAGTGAGACCTACGGTCAGAAACCCAAATTCACCACAATAAGGAAACCAAAAAGGGAAAAAGCTGAAACATTTCACATCTTCATTAAAATACAATTTCACAGCCTAGAAACAATACAAATAACATAATGAGAATGTAGATCTGTACAGTAGACCATGAGGCAGTCTGACTCAGTGTGAGAAGAGGAAACCTTAACAGGGGCCCCTCCATAACACATACAACTTGAGGGATGTTGATCATAGAACTCCATAAAGAAAACAGACTTCAAATGTGGTTTAGAGTTGAAACCCTCCACCTGACTCATACACCTCAGCTTGGTCAAAGGGATGTCCAGTGTTAAAACATGCAAATAGTATATATTACAAATGGCTTTAGAGTTACAGATCAGGGCTGTGAAAACAAAAGCCTGCTGGTGGTCAGAGAAAAGAGGTCTGTAAATAAGTACAAATGAAAAACCCAAACCGATCCATTTCAAATAGAGCCGCAATCATCGATTAGCTCTTTTCATATCAGATTTATCGATTAGGGTTATTTAGTAATGTACTGTGGGAGTAGAAATTGGTGTTTATTGACAAAGTGCCATGGATGATAAGTAGTAACCATGGCGATAACGGTGGCGGTTGTTGTCGTTCCATTTGTCGTCTTAATTAAATCTGTTAGATCGCCATGGCAGCAAAGACCACGGCCTCTGCACAGACGTTTAAAATGTCTCCCAGAAAAAAGGTTGCAGATGTGGTCTGTAGTTCAGAGATTCTTTATCAAAACGATTGTAAGTGTTTGGGAGAGAGTACAAGGAAATCAAGGGCGAGCGGGAAAGGAACAAGAGATCTAGTGGGAAAAAGAGAGGATCAACCAGAGAACACCAGGTCAGGAGAGGAAAGAGGTGGTCTTCCGAAGTAGTTAGGCTGGCTGGCAGCTGATTGGTTGAGCCATGCTTGGTGCAGTCCTCCGCTGTGCCAGGTGCATTGTGGGTATTGTCTCATCGAGGCGCTGCAGAGTGGAGGCCACCAGGGATCATACCAGGCACCATCTGAGAGAAAGAGAAACTTTTATACTTGCAGGCAGGGATCTCTACTCTAGCTTCTCTGCATGGAATCTCCATCTTATCATTCATTATACTTCATTCTCTTCTGCACTTAAAATGTCATTAAAAATACCAGACGTACAATATTCTTCATAAGGTTCAAGACATGCATGAAGGGTTGAAAATAGCTTCATCTTGTCATATTTCTCAGTAGCAGCAGCAGTATTTCTGAGTAGTGAAGCAGATATGCTGAGGGTGATAGATGAGGGTAGGCAGCGTTGGGCCACCTCATCACATGGCTTTAGTCTGGTGCATCATTCACATGTCAGAAAAATAAAACTCAATTCAGTATTCACCAGAGTTTACGCTTTCAGCCGTGGCGAACCTAAACTGTAGCTTGAGGAGAATCTCTGGAGATGTATGAAAAACCATGCAGCATTGAGCAGTGGTAAAAGTCAAGGGAGAGAGGGTTTGAAGGACACTAGAGAGTTAGGAGCAGTATAGGACCTAATGCAGTCACATGCTGGAGAACGTCAGACAGGCATCAGCACAGTCCAACCACTGCAACAAGCCACGCGCACTGAGCGGAGGATAGGTCACAGGTCACAGAGCTAGGTGGGGTGACAGCCAGGAATAAGGGAAACATTAATTCCCCACGTGTATTTGTTATCACAAGGCTGGAATGCAGCACTCCAGTTCTCAAGGGCTGCAGTGTTTGATATGAAAACTCACACACTGATCAGTACGCTATGAAAGGGAGGAGTCTGGCCTGCTGAAGTCTAGCTCCTATTGTCATCAGCGATATTAGCTGCTAACATTGAAGCTACTTGTCTCCAGTGATCACATGGTCTCAACCCCCTTTCATAGTGTAACAGAGAGGAATGGAGAGCCTGCAGACAGACAGTGCTGCCCAATAACACAGGAGACGTGCATCCCTGGTGCTTAAGGACACAGCGCCAGCCTGAGCGGGACTCACCTAGTGTGGCCATCGGGCCATCACACGAGGATGTGGCGAGCCTCTACTTGTCGTGATGATCGAAGGGAATGCTATTCTGGGGTTGGGGGGGAAGGAGGGAGAGAGAAGGCCATAGGGCAAGTCAGACAAGTGGATCTGGGTCTGTAGTATTGGATGCTTACCGTCACACCAATGCCCTGGGAGTGGGAGATAAAAAAACTCTCATGACAACCTGGTGGAAACGTTAAGACATGGGCAAGGAGAGTGGGGAGATGTTGACGCTGCCCAAGGAGAGTGGGGAGATGTTGATGCTGCCCAAGGAGAGTGGGGAGATGTTCAGGGTTTCCTCTCAATCCTGGTGTAGATTTCCTTCCCCTTCTTATCCTTGTCTTGTTTTGGCAGGCTAACGCCAGGGCCCTTTACATAGCTAGCTGAAGTTCCTCCCTCCAATAAACAGCTTTATGTTCATTCATGTTTTAAAAGATTATGTTGATGTGATCCTGGCCTTACTGATGCACTGCTAGACATATAGCTACTCTTACTGACATTTGAAGACAGTCAGGACATTCCTGCTTCAAGTTGACTAGAGACAACTTCATTAGTTATGTGTTGCATATTTCGCTGCAGGAGTGGGTCACGATGGGGCATGGTCGTATGAGGTTAAGGGTCATGTGGTGAGGCCCGAGGGGGTGACACTAGGGATGGGGCGAGCTTGTACCTGTGAGGTGGACATGCGGGAGGTGTCCTGGTGTCCCGTCAGATCGGACGAGGAGACGTTAACGGGAGCTCCCCGGTGAAGCCGCATGCTCACTTTCCTCTCCCGCTCCATACCAGACACCGGGCGTGGAGACGTGTTGGCTAGAGAGGAGAAATAAATACTATAAATACTATGCTCCCTGACCATGACAAGACAATAGTCAAGCACATTGTTACGTAATCCATACATCAAAGTCATCTAGGTGTGCGTCAGAAACACTAACCTGTGTGTGAGGGGTTTAAGATGTGCGTCAGAAACACTAACCTGTGTGTGAGGTGGGTGTGAGGGGTGTAGGCGGCGCCGTGTCCTGTGTTCCTCGGGGTCGTCCTGAGGCGGCAGGGAGTCCCCTGGCCCCGGGGTTCCTGCTGTGTCTCAGCCTATCCTCTCTGTCCCTCCGCTCCCGCTCCGCCTCCTCTGCTGCACGGTTGGCCCCCTTGGAATTAGGGGCAGTCAGAAGGATAGAAATGGAGACTAGATCAGAAAGCTGCCGCTGAGGTACCATTAGCTAATGGTTAAGAGGACTAATGTGTAATAAATCATTAATATGTTTCATCCTGGTTAATTAACAATTTAGAGGCAGTACTCACAAACTTGAGCATGTTCCAGTCAAAGACGTAGTCATAAGAGAAGCCCTGTCTGTGGAACAGGTTCCTGAACAGCTGTCTGAGGTACGAGTAGTCTGGCTTGTCGTCAAACCGCAGAGAACGACAGAAGTTCAGGTAGGTGGAGAACTCAGCTGTGAGGAGGAAGAAAAGTGTTACTTTTAATCAGAATACTTTCTCGTCATATTTTAATCAGAATACTTTCTCGTCATCTTTTAATCAAAATACTTTCTCGTCATCTTTTAATCAGAATACTTTCTCGTCATCTTTTAATCAAAATACTTTCTCGTCATCTTTTAATCAGAATACTTTCTCGTCATCTTTTAATCAGAATACTTTCTCGTCATCTTTTAATCAGAATACTTTCTCGTCATCTTTTAATCAGAATACTTTCTCGTCATCTTTTAATCAAAATACTTTCTCGTCATCTTTTAATCAAAATACTTTCTCGTCATCTTTTAATCAGAATACTTTCCCGTCATCTTTTAATCAGAATACTTTCTCGTCATATTTTAATCAGAATACTTTCTCGTCATCTTTTAATCAAAATACTTTCTCGTCATCTTTTAATCAGAATACTTTCTCGTCATCTTTTAATCAGAATACTTTCTCATCGGGAAGGGAAATTATTTCCCATGTTTACAGGGTCACAGCATGATCTCTTTGTAGAGAGGTGCAGAAAGGACAAGACAAATGGACAGAAACACTCCAAGAGTATATTGTTATGACAAGCACAGAAACCCTTAGTAAACTATAACCAGGATGGAGTAAATGTAGAAAAATCACATTACTCACAGGGGTATCCCTTGCAGAGCACCTCGATGGGGGTGGACATTTTCTTCTCACTGATGCGTTCGTACTTCTGCCTCTTGGTGGCGGCCTTGAGGCCCTGCCAGGGCAGAGAGCCCAGGTTGAAGTACATCAGGACATAACCCAGAGACTCCAGGTCATCACGACGAGACTGTTCTGCAGAGAGAGATGAGAAAAAAGGATCCTTTCCAGATCTGACATGATCGAAGGAAAGTGCTCCACTATGAGGCTTGTGCGCGCATGTGATCAACCTCTAGATGTGAGTGTATGTGTGCGACCTACCTATCCCCAGGTGTGTGTTGATGGATGCGTAGCGTGCGGTGCCGGTCAGGTTCTTGTTCTCGCGGTAGGGGATGTGCTGATGTGTGCGGGCGTCGCGGTACTTCTTGGCCAGGCCAAAGTCGATGATGTATACCAGGTTGCCCTTCTTGCCCAGGCCCATCAGGAAGTTGTCAGGCTTCACATCTCTGTGGATGAAGTTCTTAGAGTGGATGTACTCAATCCGGCTGATCTGGAGGAAAAGAGAGGAGAGCAGGGGTGGCCACTACACCGCCTTGACAGCTTCACTTTGCGCTTCTAATTTGTTAGCAGATTTTATAGCACATAGTGGCCATAACTGTAGAAGATACAGAGGACCCTAATAGCCAGCATAAGAGCTGAGGATTTAATGGTCAGTTGTGTCTCACCATCTGGTCAGCCAGCAGCAGGACAGTCTTGAGGCTGAACTTGCGGGAGCAGAAGTTGAACAGGTCCTCCAGACTGGGGCCTAGCAGCTCCATCACCATCACGTTGTAGTCTCCCTCTGCTCCACACCACTTTATGGACGGGATGCCCACTGTAGGGAAAGGAAGGGAGAGTGTGATTTGTAAGGATACCCACTGTAGGGAATGGAAGGGAGAGTGTGATTTGTAAGGATACCCACTGTAGGGAATGGAAGGGAGAGTGTGATTTGTAAGGATGCCCACTGTAGGGAATGGAAGGGAGAGTGTGATTTGTAAGGATACCCACTGTAGGGAATGGAAGGGAGAGTGTGATTTGTAAGGATACCCACTGTAGGGAATGGAAGGGAGAGTGTGATTTGTAAGGATGCCCACTGTAGGGAATGGAAGGGAGAGTGTGATTTGTAAGGATGCCCACTGTAGGGAATGGAAGGGAGAGTGTGATTTGTAAGGATACCCACTGTAGGGAATGGAAAGGAGAGAGTGATTTGTAAGGATACCCACTGTAGGGAATGGAAGGGAGAGTGTGATTTGTAAGGATACCCACCGTAGGGAATGGAAGGGAGAGTGTGATTTGTAAGGATACCCACTGTAGGGAATGGAAGGGAGAGTGTGATTTGTAAGGATACCCACCGTAGGGAATGGAAGGGAGAGTGTGATTTGTAAGGATACCCACCGTAGGGAATGGAAGGGAGAGTGTGATTTGTAAGGATACCCACCGTAGGGAATGGAAGGGAGAGTGTGATTTGTAAGGATACCCACTGTAGGGAATGGAAGGGAGAGTGTGATTTGTAAGGATACCCACTGTAGGGAATGGAAGGGAGAGTGTGATTTGTAAGGATACCCACTGTAGGGAATGGAAGGGAGAGTGTGATTTGTAAGGATACCCACTGTAGGGAATGGAAGGGAGAGTGTGATTTGTAAGGATACCCACTGTAGGGAATGGAAGGGAGAGTGTGATTTGTAAGGATACCCACTGTAGGGAATGGAAGGGAGAGTGTGATTTGTAAGGATACCCACTGTAGGGAATGGAAGGGAGAGTGTGATTTGTAAGGATACCCACCGTAGGGAATGGAAGGGAGAGTGTGATTTGTAAGGATACCCACTGTAGGGAATGGAAGGGAGAGTGTGATTTGTAAGGATACCCACTGTAGGGAATGGAAGGGAGAGTGTGATTTGTAAGGATACCCACTGTAGGGAAAGGAAATCCCATTCTTTACCAGGTTTAACATGATTTATTGTGTGATACCTATCCCACCACACACACAAGTGCTGTTTCTCTGGCTCTGTGATCTGATGACAGGTTCCACTGAGTCTATTCGCTCAGGCTGCTGGCTGGCATGACTGACTCATGTGGATGACTGCCTGCCTGCCTGCTTGATGTGGATGACTGCCTGATGTGGTTCACATCACTGGACATTGGGGGAAGGGGGAAAATAGGGTGAGAAGGAAGATAAAGGGTGTAGATAGAAGAGAGATGGGGAAAGAGAGTCTGATAGCCACAGCCTGGCCCCTGTATAATGTTTCAGACCCATGTCTCACCTCCTCCCTGCATCATCTTGTAGATCTTACTCTCTATGTGGAGCTGTGGGTGTTTGGTCTTCACACATTCCAGTTTAATGGCGACCTCCTCTCCCACTGAGATGTCTGTGCCTGGGGGAGAAAGAGGAAATACTGTCAATACAAATGTATGTAGATGGATAAAGAGCCACCAGGTGTGTTATTGCTTTCAGTTCAGAGTATGATTTAGGCTTATAAAGGACTAGGTCCTGGACAGTTTTACCTGACCAGTAAGGGAGGGGAAACTCATGGGCCTGGTGATGTGCATGCCCCTGCTGACTGACAGGTGAAAAATCTGTCGACGAACCCTTGAGCAAGACACTTAACCAGAGCCATTATGGTTAAGAGTGTCTGCTAAATGACTAAAATGTAGATGGGGCATATACACCAAGTTCCATTCATATCATACCAGCCACAAAAGAATGCAACTCAAACAGGTAAACAAACCAACTAACTGTAATCTTAACATTTCCTCATGAGGAGTACTGCCAGCATGTGTGACCAGAATCCTACTTTAGTACTGGGCCTACTTCTCTATTCGTCTACTTTAGAACTGGGCCTACTTTAGAACTGGGCCTACTTCTCTATTCGTCTACTTTAGTACTGGGCCTACTTCTCTATTCGTCTACTTTAGTACTGGGCCTACTTCTCTATTCGTCTACTTTAGAACTGGGCCTACTTCTCTTTGGGCAGCTTGCAAAAGCTACAAGTCTAAACATGCATTGAAGAGGTGCACATTTGCTGCTTGTGTGCTAGCAGTGGGAAATGGGAGCTTTATAAATCTGACATTTCATTTCAAAAGTAGGCTAGTCAACTACACAACAGAGCCACCAGCCAGTGAATGACTCAGACCCTCTCCTGAAAAGCACTTAACACCTCCATGAACACACACAATAACATGTTGGATGAGTCGTACATGTGGTTACATAAAGGGGGCTGCATTAATCTGAGGGAATTACAGCTGACTGGAGCGTCCCATTCCCCGCTGTGTGTGAGTAGGCTGAATGCCCTCCCCCCAATCACCTGAAGAGTACACAGGAACACAGCTAATCCATTCCCTCGCTGAAATTACATTCTGTCTCTCCCATTACAATGGATAGGAACTAGGCACTTAGGACTGACACGTTAATTTTTCCCCCATGGCATAGCGGTTTAGCCTTATCCACAAAATTGGCAGTCAAGTCTGCGTGCTCTAGAAATGAACAAATTGTACTTCACGTGGTGAAACTATATGAACTCAACATAAGTCTTTCGGTGTCAGAATGTTTCATGTGACCTAGGAGAGTGATATAGATGTATGGTCTGGTTATGCAATCCAGCTAGGGTGTCAAAAGCAAAACACCCACACCATATCCTAAGTGGTTCGGTGGGGTGGGCTGGATGGCCTTATCACTAAACGTCTCCTATTTCACAGTCACGACTCATTAAAAACATCCACTCAGCCCTACACTCAGTGGTGCAATTTCATTACACTTCATGTCTGTTGAGTTGGAACATTGAGTTTCATTGGACATGAGGTTTCTCATCTGCAACACAATTTATATATTGACCATAAGTTAAACTGCAGCCATGCAAGGAGAAAATAAATCTACTTTCCCAAAGGTCAGTGAGTGTCTCTGAACCTGAATATGCACAAACAGTGCATTTAATAGGACTGTGACAGTAATTGAATAACCCTGTAATTGACATTTATGGATGAAGATAAAATAGCCATCAAACTGTTTAATAGGCCTACATACATTTTGTATGAACTTTATTTACAATGTAGATCAACTTAATCTAATAGCGGGAGTGTTAACAATTATAAGCAGTTCTGCTAACTCCGTCTACATCTCCTCTTTCCAACTGTTGTTTGGTGCTCCAGCAGCGAGCGGGGTTGCAGAAGCCTAAAAAGAAAAGCTTGATGTGGACTTTTTTACACAATGCATATTTTCATTTCTTGCTAGTAAATAAAGCAGTCTTTAAAAAAAAAGTTGGATGTGTCTGACTATTAATTATTCAACAGCAGTCGACAAGGTTGTTCTGGCTCCTACAATGTGTCAAACAGACAATCCTATCCAAACCAGTGTTGATGGGTCCTTTTGCAGGATGTGATTGTGAGTTTGATGATTCGCTTTATGTCCATTCATAAAGGCTACTTTAGGAAACTATCTGGATCTTTAAGAAGAATTAGATGCTCATGTCATGATTTAAATACTGCAAAAAGCCTATTTTCAGTAAAGGCCCTTTCTCAAGTCTGATATTTTGGTCCAAATAATTAGGAAGAAAACTAATACTAGCTAAGCTTTCCCTAATTGAATTGGCAAAATTATATGGCATAATAAGCCTATTCCTGTCTATACATGAATAAATAAAATAATTCAAAACCGGCTACTAAAGCATACTTTGGCAACAGAGGATCATTAGCTTCTCCTTAAAGAAAGATTACGTTGTGGATTGTATCGAATCACATTGCCTACAGTCGGAAGGAAAGGAAACAATTGCGCGTGCGGCAAATAACAAATAGAAGATTGTTGAGCTGCGACGGTCAGTGAAAAGTACAGGTCAGGCATATCACAAAATTAAACTATTCAATCGCAGGAAAACAAAATGACCATTGCTGAAAAGACAATGAAAAAGACGAATCTGTCTTTTAGTTATCAACATTATTAATTGAGGGAACAGCAGCAGGCCTATAGCCTATCTTATTAGCACCAGTGGAGAGCATAGGCCAAATCCAAGGTAAGTGCGCACTGCGAAAGAAAAGTATCTGATATAGCCTATAGGCCAGGCATCTACGCCATCCACACACGGCCATGCATTGAAATATATTTTTTTGCGAACAGTGATTGAATTACATGATCCTAAATTATGACTATCAAATTACGATTAGAAGGCTCTTACATATGCCTGCAAATGCGATGATGCATGGAATGCTTGATTATAAAAAGGTGCATTTTTAATGGTGAAAATGAGCTTCCCCAAACTTGAAACTCACGCATCGCCTATGCATAGGCTGGTGATTTTGCGGTTTGGTACTCGTGTTGTTGGCTGAGGAAAAGTACACGTGGACAGTTAACATCTTCAAAAAGTGAAGTAAGGATACACATCATTGCATTTTCTTAACGGAAACCCTTATATGGGTACGTCTTGTTTATGATGCCTTTCACACCAATTGCAAAATATCGTCCTACCACAATCCGTCAATTATTTATTCGGAACACGTTGGATTTTTTAAATTGATCTTTTTGCAAACGAATAAGCTGTTGACCAATATAAGTTATTATCTGGGACACTGTCACTGACAGGCCGCGCACTGCCACAGAGGTCTGTGGGTTTGTTGTGTGAATTCACTACATTTCTCTCTGCCTGTGTTTTACATTTGCAATGAGTAAGTGCAGCAAGGTATCAATTTAGCCAATGTGATATCACACTAGAGCTAGGCTACACGTCGCTCTCGCCATTCAAATTTTCCTGACAGTTAATTGACAATGCTGTAGCCTATTTTATAGCCATTCAGCAAGCAATATGGTCGATCGATGCGTCTCTCCACCAATAAACACACATATACATACATACATACATACATACATATATATATTTAATGCTGTTCATTGTCTATAGCAGGGGTCTCCAACAGGTCAAAGCCCACCTATGAGTAGTTCGCCAAACAATTCTGAAAGTATATGCAATTTTTCACGTTTATCTTAAACTCTCGCAAGCAAATCTCACAAGTCAGACACTGCAATTTCCCAGCAACTGTCATATTGACATTATCCCACCCCTGGTTAGCAACTATTGGCTTAAAAAGCCAAACCTAACTATCTGCCAATTTCCAGCAATTTTGCCTGTCTGCGTAGTGCGCGTTTGTGTATCACTGTGTGTGCGCGCATGTATCACTGTGTGTAGCCAGTTGATGTGAACCTGTGTGGGTTGAAGGAAAAAACTAAAACCGTCGCAATTAAAATGTTAAATGCAAAGTAGACTTACCTGGAAGAAGTAGATCATGAGTATGTATACCATTTGTATCTACACTGAACAAAAATATACATGCAACATCCAACAATTTAAAAGATTTTACTGTGTTACCGTTCACATAAGGAAATGAGTCAATTTAAATAAATTAGGCTAAATAAATTAGGCCCTAATCTATGGATTTCACTTCACTGGGCCCCACAATAGGGCTTTATTACAGAGAGAAATACTCCTCAGCATCCCCCACCCTCCTTTCAGACAATCCCGCAGTTGAGGAAGCCGGATGGGGAGGTCCTGGGCTGACGTGGTTACATGTGGTCTGCGGTTGTGAGGCCGGTTGGATGTACTAACAAATTCTCTAAAACAACAGAGGCAGCATATGGTAGAGAAATTAACATTAAATTGTCTGGCAACAGCTCTGGTGGACATTCCTGCAGTCAGCATGCCAATTGCACACTCCCTTAACTTGAGACATCTGTGGCATAGTGTTGTGTGTTTTAGAGAGAGGAATTTTATTATACCCAGCACAAGGTGATCATGCTGTTTAATCAGCTTCCTGATATGCCACACCTGTCAAGTGGATGAATTATCTTGGCAAAGGAGAAATGCTCACTAACAGGGATGGAAACACATTTGTGAACAACATTTGAGATAAGCTTTTTGTGCGCATGGAACATCATCTTTTATTTCAACTCATGAAACCAACACTTTACACATTAAGCTTCTAGCAGCAGCAGCAGTACAGAAACATTTCACTCACTCGACGCACAATTAAAAAGGGCCAGAGGCGCAATTAAAGGGGAATTACACTCAAATGAATTTAGTTTTATTCCAGACGCCCCCCCCCCAAAAAGGTTTGCTGATGTGATTTAAACATTGACTCAGACCATCCAATGTCGTTGTTTTGCTAAGAACTGGTCGACAGACGACACAATCACACTGCCCTAACACATCTGGATTAGAGGTCGACCGATTATGATTTTTCAAAGCCGATACCAATTATTGGAGGACCAAAAAAGCTGATACCGATTTAAATCAGCAGATTTATTTATAATAATGACAATTACAACAATACTGAATGAACACTTATTTTAACTTAATATAAGACATCAATAAAATCAATTTAGCCTCAAATAAATAATGAAACATGTTCGATTTGGTTTAAATAATGCCAACACAAAGTGTTGGAGAATAAAGTAATATGTGCCAATATGCAATATGTGCCATGTAAAAATGTGTGCCATGTAGAATATGTGCCATGTAAAAAAGCTAATGTTTAAGTTCCTTGCTCAGAACATGAGACTTCAATATTCCAAGGTAAGAGGTTTTAGGTTGCAGTTAATATAGTATTTTTAGGACTATTTCTCTATACCATTTGTATTTCATATACCTTTGGCTATTGGATGTTCTTATAGGCACGATAGTATTGCCAGTGTAACAGTATAGCATCCATCCCTCTCCTCGCTCCTCCCTGGGCTCGAACCAGGAACACATCGACAACAGTCACACTCGAAGCAGCGTTACCCATCGCACCCCTTGCAGCGCAAGTGGAATAACTACTCCAAATCTAAAAGCGAGTGACGTTTGAAACGGTATTAGCGCACACCCAGCTAACTAGCTAGCCATGTCACATTGGTTACACCAGCCATTAGGCTGATAGGCTTGAAGTCATAAACAGCGCTGTGCTTGTGAAGAGCTGCTGGCAAAACGCACGAAAGTGCTGTTTGAATGAATGATTACAGGCCTGCTGCTGCTTAGTCAGACTGCTCTATCAAATCAGACTTAATTATAACACAATAACATACAGAAATACGAGCCTTTGGTCATTAATATGGTTGAATCCGGAAACTATCATTTCGAAAACAAAACGTTTATTATTTCGGTGAAATATGGAACCGTTCGGTATTTTATCTAACGGGTGGCATCCCTAAGTCTAAATATTCTTGTTACATTGCACAACCCTCAATGTATGTAATAATTACGTAAAATTCTGGCAAATTAGTTCGCAATGAGCCAGGCAGCCCAAACTGTTGCATATTCCCTGACTCTGCGTGCAATGAACGCAAGAGAAATGACACAATTTCACCTGGTTAATATTGCCTGCTAAACTGGATTAGTAGTTATAACTAGTGATTATGATTGATTGTTTTTTTATAAGATAAGTTTAATGCTAGCTAGCAATTTACCTTGGCTTCTAAGGCATTCGCGTAACAGGCAGGCTCCTCATGGAGTGCAATGGTTAGAGCGTTGGACAAGTTAACTGTACAGTGGCATAACTGTAAGGCTCTCCAGAGGGTAGTGAGGTCTGCACAATGCATCACCGGGGGCAAACTACCAGCTCTCCAGGACACCAACATCACCCGATGTCACAGGAAGGCCAAAAAGATCATCAAGGACAACAACCACCCGAGCCACTGCCCGTTCACCCCGCTATCATCCAGAAGGCGAGGTCAGTACAGGTGCATCAAAGCAGGGACCGAAAGACTGAAAAACAGCTTCTATCTCAAGGCCATCAGCCTGTTAAACAGCCATCACTAACATTGAGTGGCTGCTGCCAACATACAGACTCAAATCTCTAGCCACTTTAATAATTGGATATAATACATGTATCACTCGTCACTTTAAAACAATGCCACTTTATATAATGATTACATACCCTACATTACTCATCTCATATGTATATACTGTACTCTATACCATCTACTGCATCTTACCTATGCCGCACAGCTATCGCTCATTCATATATTTATATGTACATATTCATCCCTTTACACTTGTGTGGATAAGTTAGTTGTGAAATTGTTAGATATTACTGCACTGTCGGAACTAGAAGCACAAGCATTTCGCTACACAAAACATTAACATCTGCTAACCATGTGTATGTGACCAATACAACTTGAGTTGACATGTTTCTATTGCCTAATGATTGTCAAATTCATCTTCATGCCCATCAGAGCTGTCTATATACCCCCCCCTTAAAATTATCCCATAATGTAAAGTATTTTTGTAATATCCTACAGAAAGGATTAAGCTAAGGCAAGGTTTTTAATGCATTTTTGGGAAAGAAGAAATGTGGTTTGCTTCAGTGTCTGAGTGAGATGCACTGCAGTTGGCTTTGATTGATGTGTCCTTTCAGGTGGGTGGGTTGTGTGTACGTGTTCACTAATTCTCTATGTCCATTCAGAAAGTTTTCTAAAACAAGCCTGTCTGGATTTAATCTCTTTAATCTGATAAAATAATAAAAAAGTGCTAGTGATAATTACAAAGTGTAATAGTAATAGTGAAGTTGCAGAGAAAAGCCATGTGTTTCTTTTGCAGCCAGTGGTGGTCGATGACTATTCATTGGCCTGGCCAATTACCGTAACTGCAAATTCCAAGACAGTCACAGCTCTAGTGTTAAACAACTCACAGATTGGAATAACATCTGCCACAGTGTCTAGTCAGTAACCAAATGACCCAAGCCTTTCAACAACAAAAATTAAACTGAGAAGCAAGTCAAGCAACCTTTTGGACTTACATGGAGTTTAGACCTATTTGTTTAGAAAAGGGGCAGGGTGGAGAGCTGGGGTGTTTTGACTCGTGACAGGCTACGACAGGCAGGGCAGTAGTGGGGGTTATAATCTGATCTGACTTTCTCATATGTTACACACTGACGGTTTGTGAAACAATGACATGGCTGTTAGAAGCTTCACTGATGTCATCCACATAAACAATAAGCTCTTTATGCCTGTTTACACCAACTACAGTAGTGCCAAGAAGCTGTAGAATCATGTCCAACCCTGTGGCTGTTCCTGCTTCAACTCAAACATAGGAGTTCCTACAGACAACTGAACACACCTACAATGAGGACAGAACATACACCAAATTCAAACACTGGATTGGGTCCAGTAAAACCTATTCAGCATTCAACATGGGGAGGAATATTAGGACTACCCAAAGAAAAAAAAACATGACTTCACTCCAGGAAGCATATCAGCATTATAACAAAACCATTACAGTTATGGCATGACAAGATTCAAATGGACTCATGCAAAAAGCAGGAACTGTTCATCGTACCTTATGACAAAGGTCTGTGAGCTCAACCCTGGGGGTGATAACATATCAGAATGTAATTTCAGATACCAGCTGACTGGAAAAACCACAGGGCCACATACACAACACACTAAAAACAACTAGATGTCAACACAACTCTTAAAGGGATACTTCAGTAATTTGGCATTGAATCCTTTTATCTACTTCCCTAGAGCCAGATTAACTCGTGGATACCATTTATGTCTCTGTGTGCAGTTTGAAGGAAATTGCCAATTAGCGTTAGCAATGACTGGAAGTCTATGGCAACTGCTAGCATGTTAGTAGATTCCATAGACTTCCAATCATTGTGCTAACGCTAGTTATTGGCTGGTGAACTACCTATAATTTCCGTCATACGGGACACAGAGAAACGGTATCCACGAACTAATCTGGATGTATGGAAGCAGATAAAGGGCTTCACTGCCCATCGTATACTGAGTGCAACTGCTTGGGAAGGACATTTGGCTAGCTCTACTGCAGCTAGCCAACTGCCCTCCAGCCCTTGAAATTAACTGACAGATGGGATGACTACTGGCAAACTCTGTTGGGCTGGGTGACTTGTTCGGTCGGTTTGTTAAGTGAACTAGCTAACTAATACATTTTCAAAAAGCCACTCATTCGTGATCCAAGCTAAGGTTAGGTAACTATCTGGATGGTGGCCAACGTAGCGAGCGAACGTTATTGGCCAGGTGCTGGGAATTGACAAGTTTGGTCATGCTAACCAATAACATATTTGCAAATTCCCATCAGCTGGCCAGCTAACGTAGCTAGCTAGCTGGTTTGGAGTAATGTTAGCAATGTAGCGAGCTAGGTTAGCATGTTAGAGACGTTGTATATGGTAGCTAGCTAACGTTAGCTAGTTTAAAATGTTCGATTGACCTTAGCCAACCTACGGTAACGTTGTGTAATATTGATGACATTTTCCTTAGCTAGCTACTCACCCAAATAGATATCTCCAAAAGATCCACTTCCAATTTTCCTGCCCAGCCTGTATCGGTTTCCCACTCTCAATTCCATGGTTCAATGTTATTCTTACGAAGCAACCTTCAGAATGTGTTGTTTTGAGAAAGAAAAAAAGTAAACCTTGGTGTTATTGCTCTTTTTGGTTACCAAAACACCCCAAATATCACCTTACTTTGCTGGAATACAAACCCCTTTATTCAGACGCCCCCCCTCCCCATGAATCCCAGAAGATCAAGTTCCTTCTGTAACAATCCAATTGTCCCCATCCCTTTTATATCTATATTTTCTTCGGAACACCACGATATTGGTATTGCCTGAAAGCTTAGAATGTGTAGATTATGTTCTAGCTGTTTTTGATATCATCCTTTCCAAAATCAAGAACGATGGAGACGGATTTTGATGGAAGCCTTCTAAAAACAAAAAATAAAAATAGCCTCTTCTCCACTGTAGGAATTTCTTCCACTGTGGACTGGTTGGCTGGCATTCGCTTGTGACATCATTTCTCCTAGCAACCCTGCGCAGCTCACAATTAAAGAGGGCGCATTGGTCTTTGGAAATTATTCAAGTGTTACTTTGTATTTAGAAAGACTGACACACTGAATCAAAAAATCGAACTAACAACACTAAATACGTACTATTTCATGTTTATAAACAGGACTTCTGCATCAATATGGGCATAACATACAACCTGTCAACAATGATGGTGAAACTATGAAAAAGGTACTGAGTCCGGTCACAGTTATATCGGTATTGTCATTGTCTGTATCGCCTTGTTGCACCTAGATGGCAGGATCTAGGGAAATGTACAGACTTGAAATATAATGTAATTTTCTGTTTCCTCCTGTCATGTTCTAAGAGTTAAGGACAAAATATATTATAGAATGTATAGCTAGAATGCTAGGCAATCACACTCATCTAAAAACGAAGTGATGTACAAACAACCTGAGGCACAGTAGGTCACCACCCCATACAGAGTAGGTTGAAGTTGACATAAGGCCTATATATGTCCCAAATGGCACCCTATTCCCTATATTGTGCACTACACTTGACCAGAGACCTATGGGCCCTGGTCAAAAGTAGTGCACTAGGGAATAGGGTGCCATTTCCTTAGACACTGATCTAAGGTGTCACAGTATGTGGTTTCCCCTAATTAGGTTAGGATTTTGGCGGTTCTTAAATCTACCCCTAATGCCATGATGTCACAGTGGCTAAGGTATATACTGTGACCTGAATTATTTGAGGCCAAATCAGCAGAGGACAACAGAAAGCAAAAAGACAGGCAAGCAAGGACATATGAATGAATATATGTATGAACACACACGCATGCACACACACGATAAACAAACAGATAGAGATAGACAAGTTACATCAGGATAAATCCTGTCCTGCACTCTCAGTAATCCTGTGACACAGCCACTCGTCTGGGTCTGAATAGACCAAAATACCCTAGATATACAGGATTATTTAGTATGGGAGCAGGAAAAAGGCCAAATGAATCCATGAACCTTGCATGGCCTAGTTGTTTAGTCTTGGATACTATGCAGGGGGAGTCATTATTTTGAGATTCAGAATTTTAACAGTATCCATTCTTTTTTCTACTCAGAATAAGATATTCAAACTGCAGAAAAAAACTGTTGATGGATGCATGCATTAGAGAAAAGCCATATTTCTTGTTTTGGATGGAGCATGATAGAGATGGAAGTAGGCTGATAAAGCTCTCTCTCTCTCCCAGCGTCTAACTTTTCCTTGGTACATATTATTTGAAGGGACACATCTAGGATAGACACAAATCTCTGGGCCATGGGTCAGGAGAAGGAAATTACTACTGGCTCCTACTGGCTCTGTCAACTGCTCATATAGGGACAGCTCATATATTGTTTTCTTCAAAATGGAAACATTCAGTCATTTATAAATTGCTATTACTCATGTGTGCCCATTTTCCTATTTTAATAGTATTTGTTTTAATTTCTAGACTTAAATTCAAGATGCCTCAGCAAGTCAGGCCATTGAGGTCAAGACATGCTAAGAGATGGTTGTGTGTGTGTGTGTGTGTGTCTGTGTCTCAGGCACAGGAAAACCCCCTAAAAACTCTAATAGGTCTCATTGTACATATATTGCATACAGAACAACAACTGAGAAAAAATATAATTCTCACAATGTAAAATGTCAATTGTATTTCAAACCATTCTAAGAATGTCAAAAACATACATTGCAAATTATGGAAATAGGATTCAGTGTCAATAGGACATTTCTATGGCTCAGGAACAGACGGACAAGCTTTCTCACTCATGACAGAGCTCCAAACCCTGGAGGCAACGGCCATTAATCTGAAGAGCGTTTGTGATTTTTGTGATTGGTCGCATATGGACCAATCCCTGAAATTGTTAGGGGCACTATTTATGTGGTTTTGCCCCTCAGACGGCAGCTCTTGATGTTTGGATTATGTAATTTGGACTGCACGTGTTTCACAATACACGGAGCAGGAGGGACGAGAAAGAACAGAGATGGAAAACTATTGTGTAGTTGTATAATGAAGTTCAGCAGAGAAACATGCAGGAAAGATTTCATCATGACTTTGTTATTACAATGTTTCTAGGTATTTTGCTTATTCTGATTTAATGTTCAATAAATGATTTATTTCTGTAATAAAATTATTTATTTGTGTAGCCTAAATATTTTAATTGGACAGCAAAGCTAATTGTTTTTCTTTCTTTGATAAATGTCAACAAACAAAAGCTAATAGCCTACAAAGTCACTAATGTTTGTGTTGGCGTCTTTATGTGGAAACTACAGGAGGTGAATTAGGGACGGGCTCGTGGTAATGGCTGCAGCAGAAGTAGTGGAGTGATATGTGTTTGATGCCATTCCATTAACTCCGTTCCAGCCATTATTATGAAACGTCCTCCCCTCAGCCGCCTCTACTAGTGGAAATACATTCCCATTGACCCAAGACAACGGTACTATAAAACCTCTTACAATTAGCTAGTGCATGCTCAAGTACACACACGACTGCTGCATGTTAGAACACAGCCTGCTGGTAAGCCTGCTGCCTGCCTGCCAATGGGAGGTAAACTAATCCAATCATAGCAGGTACATTCAGCACTTCCACTCTTATGAAAACAATATGCTGACATGTAATCTATACCTATGACAGCCGAATGACTCTAGGACATAGGCCCATATTCATGTCTAGATACCTGTTATGGATCACACCAGTACTGTTGAATAACTTGTTTACCTTTCAAAATAAAACTTCTCAAAAACACTTTGTAGAGTGTGTCCTGTCTACCGAGTTCACTTTGTAGAGTGTGTCCTGTCTACCGAGTTCACTTTGTAGAGTGTGTCCTGTCTACCGAGTTCACTTTGTAGCCATGCAGTTAAGTGGTGTGCTCATGTTGTGACTGTACAGATGGATTGTTTATGGCAGGGTTTCCCAACCCCCCATATACTAAAATAAACTCATGTTAAAAATAAAAAGTAACACTAAAAGCTGTACATGTAGGTAGGGGTAAAATGACTATGCATAGATACAGTGCATTCGAAATGTATTCAGACCCCTTGACTTTAAAAAAATGTTGTTACATTACAGCCTTGTTCTAAAATGTTATATATATATATTTTTTTAAATCCTCATCAACCTACACACAATATCCCATAATGACAAAGTGAAAACAGGTGTTCAGAAATTTTATAAAATTGATAAAATCTATAAAACAGAAATCCCTTATTTACATAAGTATTCAGACCCTTTGCTATGAGATTCAAAATTGAGCTCCTGTTTCTATTGCTCATCCTTGAGATGTTCCTACAACTTGATTGGAGTCCACCTGTGGTAAATTCAATTGATTGGACATGATTTAGAAAGGCACACACCTGTCTATATAAGGTCCCACAGTTGACAGTGCGTGTCAGAGCAAAAACCAGGCCGTGAGGTCGAAGGAATTGTCCATAGAGCTCTGAGACAGGATTGTGTCGAGGCACAGATCTGGGGAAGGGTACCAAAACATTTCTGCAGCATTGAAGGTCCCCAAGAACACAGTGCCCTCCATCATTCTTAAATGGAAGAAGTTTGGAACAACCAAGAATCTTCCTAGAGCTGGCTGCCCGGCCAAACTGAATAATAGGGGGAGAAAGGCCTTGGTCAGGGAGGTGACCAAGAACCTGATGTTCACTCTGACAGAGCTCTATAGTTCCTCTGTGGAGATGGGAGAACCTTCCAGAAGGACAACAATCTCTGCAGCACTTCACCAATCAGGCCTTTCTGAGAGAGTGGCCAGACGGAAGCTATTCCTCAGTAAAAGGTACATGACAGCCTGCTTGGAGTTTACCAAAAGGCATCAATAGACTCTCAGACCATGAGAAACAAGATTCTCTGGTCTGATGAAACCAAGATTAAACTATTTGGCCTGAATGTCAAGCATCACATCTGGAGGAAACCTGGCACCATCCCTACGGTGAAGCATGGTGGTGGTATTATCATGCTGTGGAGATGTTTCTCAGTGGCAAGGACTGGGAGACAAGTCAGGATCGAGGCAAAGATGAACAGAGCAAAGAGATCCATGATGAAAACCTGCTCCAGAGCGCTCAGGACCTCAGACTGGGCCGAAGAGGACAACGACCCTAAGCACACAGCCAAGACAATGCAGGAGTGGCTTCGGTACAAGTCTCTGAATGTCCTTGAGGGGCCCAGCCAGAGCCCGGACCTGAACCCGATCGAACATCTCTGGAGAGACCTGAATATAGCTGTGCAGCGTAGCTCTCCATCTAACCTGACAGAGCTTGAGAGGATCTGTAGAGAAGAATGGGAGAAAGTCCCCAAATACAAATGTGCCAAGCTTATAGCGTCATACACAATGAACCTGTTTTTCCTTTGTGATTATGGGGTATTGTGTGTAGATTGATGAGGGGAAAAAACGATTTAATACATCTTAGAATAAGGCTGTAACATAACAAAATGTGGAAAAAGTCAAGGGGTCTGAAAACACTGTATATTTAAACTCCCAGCAATTTATTTATTTAATGTTTCGGCATCACTGTCTTCTTCAGGGTAATGTCATGAATGCTTGAACCAGGTTATGTAGACAAACAGTGGAATTAGTGCAACCAATGACAATAGTGAGGGGTGTGTCATAATTATTAAGTAAATTAGAATGAATTGAGTGAAACTGTTAAAAGACAAGAGTTTACAGCATATAGAATATATTAGGCTATTGTTATCATACATAATATTAGCATCAACATTCATTATCGTTTAATTACATTTTACATATATATTTAATTGTTTCCAATTGAATTACATTTTTGTTGCATATAATCTTTTAGTTCAACCATAATGAATAATAAGCATCATCAACAGGGGGAACATATTGGGTGTACGCTGATAAGCTGTAGAAAGAATATATTTATTTATAAAACGTGTTCATAAAGAAGAGAGAAGAAACAACTATTATGCAGTGTGTCCACAAGGCTTTTGTAATTATTTGTATGTAGAAAAATTCTTTAGAATCACAACCGTGCCAAATCATCTGTAGAACCGGAATGTGTACAGGGCGATAGTAGCGGATAGTGGTGGCCACTGGACTGTCACTCAGAGGACCACTTGAGCAGGGAAACGAGGAGCAGAGAAAACAGTCACAGTCTGTGTCTGAAATGGCACCCTATTCCTTATATAGTGCACTACGTTTGTCCAGGGCCAGGTCAAAAGTAGTGCACTATATAGAACTTGGGCGCCATTTAAGACAAAGTCACAGACAGAAGAGTAAATGTCATAGACAGAAGATCTTTGGGGTCTGTGATGGTGAGGTCTTAGGGCATCATCCACCTTACTTACTAGTGATCAGCACGAGGAAAAGCTAGGTCTCTGGGTTCAATGTACAGCCAGTGTGGAAGTCACAGGTCAGAGGTCACAGGCCAGAGGACAAAAGGGGGCTCAAGGTCCCACTGGGCTGTGGGTCAATCAGGAGCATGAAGGTGGAGATTGGAGGTCCAGCTTTCTCCAGTCCAGTCCATCTAGTCCAGTCAACATTCTCAGGGTAGCTGGTCAGGTTAGTGCTGGTATTGGGAAGTCCTATGTAAGAAAACCCTGAGTCATGATCATTAGGCACCAAACTGAAGAAAACAGGAAGGGACTACCTGGACTCATTTTTGTTTTCCATTGCAAAAATGTCCATTCTATGCCCTAATGAACATAACCCAGGAGAAGTAGGCCTTTAGGCCCTCAGTGCCTGCGGGTGCGCTGACTTCCGGTGCCCGTGGTGTAGAGCATGGGCTGGCGCAGCTGAGACACACGCTTCAGGTTGCTCAGGTGGACTGGGGAGGACTCTGTGATGGGGCCTGTAAAAAGCATGAGTCAAAATCTGTATACAGAGACCTGTTTAAGAACTTTGTGTTGATTGTGTGTTGATATATTTAATTAGCTACACTGTGAGGAGATATTCAAGGGCAATGAATCCAATTTGTCCTGATGGTAGTGCAGTGGACGCCATAAGGCTTGAACCACACCATGGTTGCATGCAGTAATATTATTTTTTAATGTGGAGGTGTGGGAAAAAGGAGGCTGACCTGTTTGGTGGTTGTTGTGTGGCAGCCGGACTTTGGTGAGAGAAGGGACCCCCCTGTGCTGGGGACGTAAAAGGGGGGCCTGGGGCTTCCCGTTGATGTGGAGGTGGGGGTCTGACGTGCTGTCCAATGGGCGTATACGCTGGGCTGCCGTTGTCTTAGACTGATACAGCTGAGCAAGAGGAGGGCAGGGGTAGTGTGTTAAGGCTGATATCATGTAGGCTATGTACTGGAGCCGCTTCATTATGTCTATGTAATTGTCAAATCGATCAATCGATCAATCACAGCTGCTGATGACTCTACTAACATAAAGTCCTGAATCATTAGATACTACTCAGGGAGCTAGATAATGAACACTACTCACTGCTTGACCTGTGACCTCGAACGAGCGGGAGCGTCTCTTCCGGGAGTGAGCCTCGAAGTCCTGCTCGCGGAGGGAGAGGTTTGGGTTCTTGGAGGCCGGCTGGCGATTACGTGGGCGTGTCCAGGTGCCCTGGGAGACAGGCCCCTCCCCCGTGCTGCTGGATAAGTTTTCATCTGAGGTGTCGTGGCGGGGCTCGGGGCTGGGCTGCCGGCTGCGGAGCAGGGCCAGAACCCTAGGGGGCGCCTCACTCGGAGACAGGATGCTCTTGTGCTTCTTGAGGTCCAGGGGTGAGGGAGGAGGGGGCAGTCGCAGGGCGTCCACTTCCAGGGCTTTGGAGCGGCGGCGTGCAGCCTTCACTGCGATGTTGTGAACCCCTTTGAGGATCTGCTGCCTCTCTGTTGAATCAAATCAAATCAATCAAATCAAATGTCTTTATAAAGCCCGTCTTACATCAGCTGATATCGCAAAGTGCTGTACAGAAACCCAGCCTAAAACCCCAAACAGTAAGCAATGTAGGTGTAGAATCAAAGGAGACTATGATCTCATCTAGTACACCAACATCCTGACCTAAGATAAGATAATAAAATGTAAATGTTATTGTCCCCAATTGTCCCTGGCTATATTCTGTAATCCATTAATTTGTGGTCCGTGCAGTTCTCCCTATCCTGTATCTATCCTGTCTGCTGTTGCCCCTGGAGGTCTCTTACCCTTTCGTGTGAGGGGGACATCCTGGCCCGTCTCGCTGCTCTCAGGGGAGGAGTCCAGGTGACTGCTGACACTGTGGCTGAGGTGGCTGTAGTTCAGAGTTGTCTCTAGGGCCAATGGCTGCAGCTGGAGAGGACAGAAGAGAAGGGACATGTGGCATTATACTCACACTCTCATAGGGAAGTATGCAGATATGTAACCTGGTAGAAATCTAGCCCTGATATGGCTGTACCCTCCATTACTATGGTGTCTCCACAGGTGTAATGGCAGGAGCTGCATCAGGCCTAGTAGATATCCACAGTGTGGATGGTACTGTGTTCTCACCTCTCTGTTTCCCTGGCCGTTGATGTGGATTGGAGGAGGGGTCAACACAGCAGAATGTTTAATCTGCCTGGCATGGGGACTGCCCTTAAACACATGGTTATTGTCTCTGTGAGAGGGAGAGGGACGGAGTTAGGGAGGGAGAGAGAGAGACAGCGCAAGAGAGGGAGAAAGATCGATAGAGAGAAAGATCGTCAGTTAAACTAATGTCCTTTCTAAAAAGGATAAGATGGAGGGTTTCTTCTTCCTAAACCAAACACCACCCTCTCACTCTTTCACTCACTCACTCACTCCCTCTCCCTCTCTCACTCTCCCTCCGTCCTCTTACCCTTCAGGTTCAGGTAGAATGGGTGGCAGGGTGTGTCTGCGGGTCTTGGCCCGGCCATGCCTGGTCTCTGAGCCCATGGTGCGAACGCTCTCCTGGTCTGAGTCCACGTCCTGCACTGGGTCACGACTTCGGCTGGGCAGAGTGATCTTGGGCAGGGAGCCCTCCTGTAAACAGCATATGGTACAGGGAGAAGGATATGTTTATATGTCGGAATTGTGTGTCTCTGTGCTTGATCTCGATTTCAATCTCAATCACGTTCTCTGTTGTCTACCTTGAGTGTGCTCCCGCTGACCTTGTCCAGGGATCTGTCCAGGTTCCTCTCATCCAGCTCTCTCATGTACATCCAATACAGCTCCTGAAGGTGGGGGGGCACCAGGAGTCTGTGGTCTGCAACAACACAAAACAGGTAAGAATACTATTTACACTACAACACAGGTCAGAATACCATTCACACTAAAACACCGGTTAGAATACTATTCACACTACAACACAGGTTAGAATACTATTCACACTACAACACAGGTTAGAATACTATTCACACTACAACACAGGTAGTATAACTTTTCATTACATTTCATTACATTTCATTATAGTACAACGGTTTGATTTGTCTAATCTTAGCAATTTCTTCTTAGCTAGCTACATAGCCGTCTTTGTATCAAAGATAATTGCGTGATTATCGTATTTCTTCGTCCTAACGTAGTCTACACTGCTATCTGCCCAGCAGCTAGCCAGCTAGCAAACGTCCACCGTCTACCGAATAGCAGCACTGTAGAAACTATTACACTCAACTGAACGACTTGATTAGTGTAGTGTTAGCTACTAGCTACATAGTTGTCTTTGCTGTCTTCGTATCCAAGATAATTGTGTAGTTTAGAGTGTGTAGTCTTAGAGTTATTATCTTAATTTACCGAGGTTAGCTAGCCAGCTATTTGTCGTCCTTAACGTAGGAGACACTGCTAGCTAGCCAACAGCTAGCCAACGTCTACCGAATAGAACTTCCGCGCTCAACAACCCGGTCGCATTCCGCTTCGCTCCACAGGTAGTATCACATTTTCATTTCATTTCATTACAGCACAACGGTTTGATTTGTTTGATCGTAGCTAGCTACATAGCCGTCTTTGTATCAAAGATAATTGTGTAGTCTAGAGCGATTTTCTAGGTTAGCTAGCCAGCTATTGTCGTTCTTTTTGTCGTTCTTTTAACGCAACGTAACGTAATCAACACTGCTAGCTAGCCAGCTAGCCCCCGAATAGCAGCACTGTAGAAACTATTACACTCAACGGAACGACTTGATTAGTGTAGTGTCAACAACACAGCCACTGCCAGCTAGCCTACAAAGTCAACAACGCAGCCACTGCCAGCTAGCCTACTTCAGCAGTACTGTATCATTTTAATCATTTTAGTCAATAAGATTCTTGCTACGTAAGCTTAACTTTCTGAACATTCGAGACGTGTATTCCACTTGTCATTCCAATCTCCTTGCATTAGCGTAGCCTCTTCTGTAGCCTGTCAACTATGTGTCTGTCTATCCCTGTTCTCTCCTCTCTGCACAGACCATACAAACGCTCCACACCGCGTGGCCGCGGCCACCCTAATCTGGTGGTCCCAGCGCGCACGACCCACGTGGAGTTCCAGGTCTCCGGTAGCCTCTGGAACTGCCGATCTGCGGCCAACAAGGCAGAGTTCATCTCAGCCTATGCCTCCCTCCAGTCCCTCGACTTCTTGGCACTGACGGAAACATGGATCACCACAGATAACACTGCTACTCCTACTGCTCTCTCTTCGTCCGCCCACGTGTTCTCGCACACCCCGAGAGCTTCTGGTCAGCGGGGTGGTGGCACCGGGATCCTCATCTCTCCCAAGTGGTCATTCTCTCCTTCTCCCCTTACCCATCTGTCTATCGCCTCCTTTGAATTCCATGCTGTCACAGTTACCGGCCCTTTCAAGCTTAACATCCTTATCATTTATCGCCCTCCAGGTCCCCTCGGAGAGTTCATCAATGAGCTTGATGCCTTGATAAGCTCCTTTCCTGAGGACGGCTCACCTCTCACAGTTCTGGGCGACTTTAACCTCCCCACGTCTACCTTTGACTCATTCCTCTCTGCCTCCTTCTTTCCACTCCTCTCCTCTTTTGACCTCACCCTCTCACCTTCCCCCCCTACTCACAAGGCAGGCAATACGCTCGACCTCATCTTTACTAGATGCTGTTCTTCCACTAACCTCATTGCAACTCCTCCAAGTCTCCGACCACTACCTTGTATCCTTTTCCCTCTCGCTCTCATCCAACACTTCCCACACTGCCCCTACTGGATGGTATCGCGCCGTCCCAACCTTCGCTCTCTCTCCCCCGCTACTCTCTCCTCTTCCATCCTATCATCTCTTCCCTCTGCTCAAACCTTCTCCAACCTATCTCCTGATTCTTCCTCCTCAACCCTCCTCTCCTCCCTTTCTGCATCCTTTGACTCTCTATGTCCCCTATCCTCCAGGCCGGCTCGGTCCTCCCCTCCCGCTCCGTGGCTCGACGACTCATTGCGAGCTCACAGAACAGGGCTCCGGGCAGCCGAGCGGAGATGGAGGAAAACTCGCCTCCCTGCGGACCTGGCATCCTTTCACTGCCTCCTCTCTACATTTTCCTCCTCTGTCTCTGCTGCTAAAGCCACTTTCTACCACTCTAAATTCCAAGCATCTGCCTCTAACCCTAGGAAGCTCTTTGCCACCTTCTCCTCCCTCCTGAATCCTCCCCCCCCCCTCCTCCCTCTCTGCAGATGACTTCGTCAACCATTTTGAAAAGAAGGTCGACGACATCCGATCCTCGTTTGCTAAGTCAAACGACACCGCTGGTTCTGCTCACACTGCCCTACCCTGTGCTCTGACCTCTTTCTCCCCTCTCTCTCCAGATGAAATCTCGCGTCTTGTGACGGCCGGCCGCCCAACAACCTGCCCGCTTGATCCTATCCCCTCCTCTCTTCTCCAGACCATTTCCGGAGACCTTCTCCCTTACCTCACCTCGCTCATCAACTCATCCCTGACCGCTGGCTACGTCCCTTCCGTCTTCAAGAGAGCGAGAGTTGCACCCCTTCTGAAAAAACCTACACTCGATCCCTCCGACGTCAACAACTACAGACCAGTATCCCTTCTTTCTTTTCTCTCCAAAACTCTTGAACGTGCCGTCCTTGGCCAGCTCTCCCGCTATCTCTCTCAGAATGACCTTCTTGATCCAAATCAGTCAGGTTTCAAGACTAGTCATTCAACTGAGACTGCTCTTCTCTGTATCACGGAGGCGCTCCGCACTGCTAAAGCTAACTCTCTCTCCTCTGCTCTCATCCTTCTAGACCTATCGGCTGCCTTCGATACTGTGAACCATCAGATCCTCCTCTCCACCCTCTCCGAGTTGGGCATCTCCGGCGCGGCCCACGCTTGGATTGCGTCCTACCTGACAGGTCGCTCCTACCAGGTGGCGTGGCGAGAATCTGTCTCCTCACCACGCGCTCTCACCACTGGTGTCCCCCAGGGCTCTGTTCTAGGCCCTCTCCTATTCTCGCTATACACCAAGTCACTTGGCTCTGTCATAACCTCACATGGTCTCTCCTATCATTGCTATGCAGACGACACACAATTAATCTTCTCCTTTCCCCCTTCTGATGACCAGGTGGCGAATCGCATCTCTGCATGTCTGGCAGACATATCAGTGTGGATGACGGATCACCACCTCAAGCTGAACCTCGGCAAGACGGAGCTGCTCTTCCTCCCGGGAAGGACTGCCCGTTCCATGATCTCGCCATCACGGTTGACAACTCCATTGTGTCCTCCTCCCAGAGCGCTAAGAACCTTGGCGTGATCCTGGACAACACCCTGTCGTTCTCAACTAACATCAAGGCGGTGGCCCGTTCCTGTAGGTTCATGCTCTACAACATCCGCAGAGTACGACCCTGCCTCACACAGGAAGCGGCGCAGGTCCTAATCCAGGCACTTGTCATCTCCCGTCAGGATTACTGCAACTCGCTGTTGGCTGGGCTCCCTGCCTGTGCCATTAAACCCCTACAACTCATCCAGAACGCCGCAGCCCGTCTGGTGTTCAACCTTCCCAAGTTCTCTCACGTCACCCCGCTCCTCCGCTCTCTCCACTGGCTTCCAGTTGAAGCTCGCATCCGCTACAAGACCATGGTGCTTGCCTACGGAGCTGTGAGGGGAACGGCACCTCAGTACCTCCAGGCTCTGATCAGGCCCTACACCCAAACAAGGGCACTGCGTTCATCCACCTCTGGCCTGCTCGTCTCCCTATCACTGAGGAAGTACAGTTCCCGCTCAGCCCAGTCAAAACTGTTCGCTGCTCTGGCCCCCCAATGGTGGAACAAACTCCCTCACGACGCCAGGACAGCGGAGTCAATCACCACCTTCCGGAGACACCTGAAACCCCACCTCTTTAAGGAATACCTAGGATAGGATAAAGTAATCCTTCTCACCCCCTTAAAAGATTTAGATGCACTAATGTAAAGTGGCTGTTCCACTGGATGTCATAAGGTGAATGCACCAATTTGTAAGTCGCTCTGGATAAGAGCGTCTGCTAAATGACTTAAATGTAAATGTAAATGTAATACTATTCACACTACAACACAGGTTAGAATACTATTCACACTACAACACAGGTTAGAATACTATTCACACTACAACACAGGTTAGAATACTATTCACACTACAACACAGGTTAGAATACCATTCACACTACAACACCGGTTAGAATACTATTCACACTACAACACAGGTTAGAATACCATTCACACTACAACACCGGTTAGAATACTATTCACACTACAACACAGGTTAGAATACTATTCACACTACAACACAGGTTAGAATACCATTCACACTACAACACCGGTTAGAATACCATTCACACTACAACACCGGTTAGAATACTATTCACACTACAACACAGGTTAGAATACTATTTACACTACAACACAGGTTAGAATACTATTCACACTACAACACCGGCTAGAATACTATTCACACTACAACACAGGTTAGAATACTATTCACACTACAACACAGGTTAGAATACTATTCACACCACAACTGTCACGCCTTGGTCTTAGTATTTTGTGTTTTCGTTAATTATTGGGTCAGGCCAGGGTGTGACATGGGTTTATATTGTTGTGTTTCGTATTGGGGTTTTGTAGGCATTGGGATTGCGGCTGTTTTAGGGTTGTGTCTAGTATAGGCTTGGCTGCCTGAGGCGGTTCTCAATCAGAGTCAGGTGATTCTTGTTGTCTCTGATGGGGAACCGTATTTAGGTAGCCGGGGTTTCACTGTGTATTTCGTGGGTGATTGTTCCTGTCTCTGTGTAGTTTCACCAGATAGGCTGTAATTAGATTTCACGTTCCGTTTGTTGTTGTTGTTTTTGTATTTGTATAGTTATTTCATGTATCGCTTTTGTCATTAAAGTCATGAGTAACCACCACGCTGCATTTCGGTCCGACTCTCTTTCTACAAACGAAGAACGCCGTTACAACAACACAACACAGTTCAGAAAACTATTCACACTACAACACAATACAATACAGGTTAGAATACTATTCACACTGCAACACCGGTTAGAATACTATTCACACTACAACACCGGTTAGAATACTATTCACACTACAACACAGGTCAGAATACTATTCACACTACAACACCGGTTAGAATACTATTCACACTACAACACCGGTTAGAATACTATTCACACTACATCACAGGTCAGAATACTATTCACACTTCAACACAACACAATACAGGTCAGAATACTATTCACACTACAAGACCGGTTAGAATACTATTCACACTACATCACAGGTCAGAATACTATTCACACTTCAACACAATACAGGTCAGAATACTATTCACACTTCAACACAACACAATACAGGTCAGAATACTATTCACACTACAACACAGGTCAGAATACTATTCACACTACAACACCGGTTAGAATACTATTCACACTACATCACAGGTCAGAATACTATTCACACTTCAACACAACACAATACAGGTCAGAATACTATTCACACTACAACACAGGTCAGAATACCATTCACACTACACCCCAACACAGGTCCGAATACTATTCACAACACAACACAGGTTAGAATACTACTCACACTACAACACAACACAGGTTGAAATACTATTCACACTGCAACACAGGTCAGAATACTATTCACACTACAACACAGGTCAGAATACTATTCACACTACAACACAGGTCAGACTACTATTCACACCACACCCCAACACAGGTCCGAATACTATTCACAACACAACACAGGTTAGAATACTACTCACACTACAACACAACACAGGTTGAAATACTATTCACACTGCAACACAGGTCAGAATACTCTTCACACTACAACACAACACAATAGAGGTTAGAATACTATTCACACTACAACACAATACAGGTTAGAACACTATTCACACTACAACACAATACAGGTTAGAACACTATAACACAACAAAGGTCGGAAAACTATTCACGCTACAACACAGGTTGGAATACTATTCACACTACAACACAGGTTAGAATACTATTCACACTGCAACACAACACAGGTTAGAACACTATTCACACTACAGGTAAGAATACTATTCACACTACAACACAATACAGGTTAGAATACGATTCACACTACAACACAACACAGGTTAGAATACGATTCACACTACAACACAAAACAATACAGGTTAGAATATTATTCACACAACAACACAATACAGGTCAGAACATTATTCACACTACAACACAACACAACACAGGTTAGAATACGATTCACACTACAACACAACACAATACAGGTCAGAACATTATTCACACTACAACACAACACAACACAGGTTAGAATACGATTCACACTACAACACAACACAATACAGGTCAGAACATTATTCACACTACAAAACAGGTCAGAATACTATTCACACTACAACACAACACAGGTTAGAATACTATTCACACTACAACAAAGGTTAGAATACTATTCACACTACAACAAAGGTTAGAATACTATTCACACTACAACACAACACAGGTTAGAATACGATTCACACTACAACACAACACAGGTCTGAATACTATTCACACTACAACACAGGTTAGAATTCTATTCACACCACAGGTTAGAATCCCATTCACAATATAGGTTAGAATACTATTCACACTACAACACTATGCAATACAGGTTAAAATACTACTCACACTACAGCATAATACAGGTTAGAATAATACAACACAGGTCAGAATACTATTCACACTACAACACAGGTTAGAATGCTATTCAAAGTCCAACACAGGCTAGAATACTATTCACACTACAACACATGTCAGAATACTATTCACACTACAACACAACACAGGTCAGAATACTATTCACACCACAACACAACACAGGTTAGAATACTACTCACATTACAGGTTAGAATACTATTCACACTGCAACACGTCAGAATACTATTCACACTACAACACAATACAGGTTAGAATACTATTCACACTACAACACAATACAGTTTAGAATACTATTCACACTACAACACAACACAACCCAGGTGGTCAGAATACTATTCACACTACAACCCAGGTGGTCAGAATACTATTCACACTACAACACAACCCAGGTGGTCAGAATACTATTCACACTACAACACAATACAGGTTAGAATACTATTCACACTACAACACAATACAGGTTAGAATACTATTCACACTACAACACAATACAGGTTAGAATACTATTCACACTACAACACAATACAGGTTAGAATACTATTCACACTACAACACAACACAACACAACCCAGGTGGTCAGAATACTATTCACACTACAACACAGGTGGTCAGAATACTATTCACACTACAACACTGGTTAGAATACTATTCACACTATAACACAGGTGGTCAGAATACTATTCACACTACAACCCAGGTGGTCAGAATACTATTCACACTACAACACAACACAACCCAGGTGGTCAGAATACTATTCACACTACAACACAGGTGGTCAGAATACTATTCACAACACAACCCAGGTGGTCAGAATACTATTCACACTACAACCCAGGTGGTCAGAATACTATTCACACTACAACCCAGGTGGTCAGAATACTATTCACACTACAACACAACACAACCCAGGTGGTCAGAATACTATTCACACTACAACACAGGTGGTCAGAATACTATTCACACTACAACACAGGTGGTCAGAATACTATTCACACTACAACACAACACAACCCAGGTGGTCAGAATACTATTCACACTACAACACAGGTGGTCAGAATACTATTCACACTACAACACAACACAACCCAGGTGGTCAGAATACTATTCACACTACAACACAGGTGGTCAGAATACTATTCACACTACAACACAACACAACCCAGGTGGTCAGAATACTATTCACACTACAACACAGGTGGTCAGAATACTATTCACACTACAACACAGGTGGTCAGAATACTATTCACACTACAACACAACACAACCCAGGTGGTCAGAATACTATTCACACTACAACACAGGTGGTCAGAATACTATTCACACTACAACACAACACAACCCAGGTGGTCAGAATACTATTCACACTACAACCCAGGTGGTCAGAATACTATTCACACTACAACCCAGGTGGTCAGAATACTATTCACACTACAACCCAGGTGGTCAGAATACTATTCACACTACAACACAGGTGGTCAGAATACTATTCGCACTACAACACAACACAACTCAGGTGGTCAGAATACTATTCACACTACAACACAGGTGGTCAGCATACTATTCACACTACAACACTGGTTAGAATACTATTCACACTACAACACAACACAGGTCAGACTACTATTTACACTACAACACAGGTGGTCAGAATACTATTCACACTACAACACAGGTGGTCAGAATACTATTCACACTACAACACTGGTTAGAATACTATTCACACTACAACACAACACAGGTTAGAATACTATTCACACTACAACACAACACAGGTTAGAATACTATTCCGACTACAACACAACACAACCCAGGTCGTCAGAATACTATTCACACTATAACACAGGTTAGAATACTATTCACACTACAACACAATACAATATAGGTTAGAATACTACAACACAATACAGTCCATGTTAGTACAACACCTACATAAATATTTAATTATTACACGTTCAATCAAGTCTGAAGTCTATAGCTAGTGTAGTAAAAAAGGAAAGCATTGTTTGGACATACCGTCAATAAACCGTCTCTGCTGCTGGATGAGCTCGTCACAGAGGTGGCGGTGCTGCTCGAAGCGCAGCACCACAAAGTTCTTCTGCCGGATCACGTTGTCTTTGAGCAGGGCGTGGGACTGCATCTCGGCATTCTCAATCTCCAGCTCGTGTACCTTACAGAGAAGGCCCAGCACCTCCCTCTGCTCTTCAGAGCTCACCCTGCAAGGGAGCAGCTCCTCCAGGCGCCTGGCACGCTCCCGCAGCTCCACGAAGCATCGCTCCAGGAAAGCCTACAAGACAGGAGGACAAACAGCAGGCAGGGCTCAATGGGAACCCTCACCATAATATTTAAATATTGTATTTATTTATTTAACCTTTATTTAACTAAGCAAGTCAGAACATAAGAACAAATTCTTATTTACAATGATGGCCTCCTCATGCTACATGTCGGCCTATTGTACAAATGGAAACCATGTGCTTGGTACCGTTCCATTCAGTCCAATCCAGCCATGACAATGAGCCCGTCCTCCAATAGCTCCTACCACCAGCCACCCCAGTACTGTACAACAAGGCTATCAATGCCTAGTTTAAGCTAGGTGGCCTAAACTGTGTGATTCTGTAGCCCCCCCCCAGAGGTGAGAGCAGAGGACTACAGTAACCTACCTTTTGTTCGTGTATCTTGTTCTGTTCAGCAATGAGAGTGACCACTTTCTCTCTGGCCATGGCTACTTCCTGGGTCTCAGTGCTGTCTGGGGGTGACTCAGGGCAGTCAAAAACCTTCTCACTCTCCTCCTTACTGCTGCTCTCCTTCCTCCTCTCTGCTCGCCACTTCCTGCGACAACGACTCCGCTCCTGCTCCCAACTACAGGAGGAACAACAATGCACGCAATTGTGAGCAGCTGTTTAGACATTTCTGTTAACTATCAGTCATTAAACTTCTACAGCTAGAGGCTATAGGTGTAGAGGGAGTGCTATGAGATTATTGTAGGTCCCAAATGGCACCCTATTCCCTATATAGAGCCCTAAGGGCTCTGGTCATAAGTAGTGCACTGTATAGGGAACAGAGTGCCATTTGGGACAGTCATAAGACAAATACTCTGCGATGGTGAGCAGGTGTTTGGAGGTGTCCATCTGGATCTCCATGTTGCTGTTGTCCAGCTCCATCAGGCTCCTCCTGATCTCCATCTGACTCCTGAAGGCCTCTAGGAGCTGCTCCCTCAGCTGGTCCATCTCTGCTCGGCTGGCCTGCGTGCTGTGGGCCTGCACCTCCGCTACATTGGTGGCAGGAGAGGAGAGTGTTAAGGTCTGTTGGAGGCACAGACAGACAGACACACAGACAGACACACACAGACACTGTGAAGGAGCTGTGAGAGAGGTCAAGGTGAGGTCATTACCCTGGACATGGCGGATGTCAGCTCGGTCAGAGTTGAGCTGACGTCCAGCCTGATCGGCGATCTTCTTCTTGAGCCGCTGGATCTCGCTGCGCAGGTCAGAGATGATGTTAGTGTACTGAGCGATGTGGTAGGACACGTTCAGCAGGTTCCTCTTCACCTGGAGAGAGAGAACTGTCTTATAACACTGTAATAACAGGATGTGGTAGAACACATTCAGCAGGGTCCTCTTCACCTGGAGAGAGAGAACTGTCTTATAACACTGTAACAACATGATGTGGTAGAACACATTCAGCAGGTTCCTCTTCACCTGGAGAGAGAGAACTGTCTTATAACACTGTAACAACATGATGTGGTAGAACACATTCAGCAGGTTCCTCTTCACCTGGAGAGAGAGAACTGTCTTATAACACTGTAACAACATGATGTGGTAGAACACATTCAGCAGGTTCCTCTTCACCTGGAGAGAGAGAACTGTCTTATAACACTGTAACAACATGATGTGGTAGAACACGTTCAGCAGGTTCCTCTTCACCTGGAGAGAGAGAACTGTCTTATAACACTGTAACAACATGATGTGGTAGAACACGTTCAGCAGGTTCCTCTTCACCTGGAGAGAGAACTGTCTTATAACACTGTAACAACATGATGTGGTAGAACACGTTCAGCAGGTTCCTCTTCACCTGGAGAGAGAGAACTGTCTTATAACACTGTAACAACATGATGTGGTAGAACACGTTCAGCAGGTTCCTCTTCACCTGGAGAGAGAGAACTGTCTTATAACACTGTAACAACATGATGTGGTAGAACACGTTCAGCAGGTTCCTCTTCACCTGGAGAGAGAGAACTGTCTTATAACACTGTAACAACATGATGTGGTAGAACACGTTCAGCAGGTTCCTCTTCACCTGGAGAGAGAGAACTGTCTTATAACACTGTAACAACATGATGTGGTAGAACACGTTCAGCAGGTTCCTCTTCACCTGGAGAGAGAGAACTGTCTTATAACACTGTAACAACATGATGTGGTAGAACACGTTCAGCAGGTTCCTCTTCACCTGGAGAGAGAGAACTGTCTTATAACACTGTAACAACATGATGTGGTAGAACACGTTCAGCAGGGTCCTCTTCACCTGGAGAGAGAGAACTGTCTTATAACACTGTAACAACATGATGTGGTAGAACACGTTCAGCAGGGTCCTCTTCACCTGGAGAGAGAAACTGTCTTATAACACTGTAACAACATGATGTGGTAGAACACATTCAGCAGGTTCCTCTTCACCTGGAGAGAGAGAACTGTCTTATAACACTGTAACAACATGATGTGGTAGAACACGTTCAGCAGGTCCTCTTCACCTGGAGAGAGAACTGTCTTATAACACTGTAACAACATGATGTGGTAGAACACGTTCAGCAGGGTCCTCTTCACCTGGAGAGAGAGAACTGTCTTATAACACTGTAATAACATGATGTGGTAGAACACATTCAGCAGGGTCCTCTTCACCTGGAGAGAGAGAACTGTCTTATAACACTGTAACAACATGATGTGGTAGAACACTGCAGGGTCCTCTTCAACTGGAGAGAGAGAACTGTCTTATAACACTGTAACAACATGATGTGGTAGAACACGTTCAGCAGGGTCCTCTTCACCTGGAGAGAGAGAACTGTCTTATAACACTGTAACAACATGATGTGGTAGAACACGTTCAGCAGGTTCCTCTTCACCTGGAGAGAGAGAACTGTCTTATAACACTGTAACAACATGATGTGGTAGAACACGTTCAGCAGGGTCCTCTTCACCTGGAGAGAGAGAACTGTCTTATAACACTGTAACAACATGATGTGGTAGAACACGTCAGCAGGTTCCTCTTCACCTGGAGAGAGAGAACTGTCTTATAACACTGTAACAACATGATGTGGTAGAACACGTTCAGCAGGTTCCTCTTCACCTGGAGAGAGAGAACTGTCTTATAACACTGTAACAACATGATGTGGTAGAACACGTTCAGCAGGGTCCTCTTCACCTGGAGAGAGAGAACTGTCTTATAACACTGTAACAACATGATGTGGTAGAACACGTTCAGCAGGGTCCTCTTCACCTGGAGAGAGAACTGTCTTATAACACTGTAATAACATGATGTGGTAGAACACGTTCAGCAGGTTCCTCTTCACCTGGAGAGAGAGAACTGTCTTGTAACACTGTAACAACATGATGTGGTAGAACACGTTCAGCAGGGTCCTCTTCACCTGGAGAGAGAGAACTGTCTTATAACACTGTAACAACATGATGTGGTAGAACACGTTCAGCAGGTTCCTCTTCACCTGGAGAGAGAGAACTGTCTTATAACACTGTAATAACATGATGTGGTAGAACACGTTCAGCAGGTTCCTCTTCACCTGGAGAGAGAGAACTGTCTTATAACACTGTAACAACATGATGTGGTAGAACACATTCAGCAGGTTCCTCTTCACCTGGAGAGAGAGAACTGTCTTATACCATTGTAACAACATGATGTGGTACAACACGTTCAGCAGGTTCCTCTTCACCTGGAGAGAGAGAACTGTCTTATAACACTTTAACAGCATGATGTGGTAGAACACATTCAACAGGTTCCTCTTCACCTGGAGAGAGAGAACTGTCTCATAACACTGTAACAGCATGATGTGGTAGAACACGTTCAACAGGTTCCTCTTCACCTGGAGAGAGAGAACTGTCTTATAACACTGTAATAACATGATGTGGTAGAACACGTTCAGCAGGTTCCTCTTCACCTGGAGAGAGAGAACTGTCTTATAACACTGTAACACCATGATGTGGTAGAACACATTCAGCAGGTTCCTCTTCAACTGGAGAGAGAGAACTGTCTTATAACACTGTAACAACATGATGTGGTAGAACACATTCAGCAGGTTCCTCTTCACCTGGAGAGAGAGAACTGTCTTATAACACTGTAACAACATGATGTGGTAGAACACGTTCAGCAGGGTCCTCTTCACCTGGAGAGAGAGAACTGTCTTATAACACTGTAACAACATGATGTGGTAGAACACATTCAGCAGGTTCCTCTTCACCTGGAGAGAGAGAACTGTCTTATAACACTGTAACAACATGATGTGGTAGAACACGTTCAGCAGGGTCCTCTTCACCTGGAGAGAGAGAACTGTCTTATAACACTGTAACAACATGATGTGGTAGAACACATTCAGCAGGTTCCTCTTCACCTGGAGAGAGAGAACTGTCTTATAACACTGTAACAACATGATGTGGTAGAACACGTTCAGCAGGTTCCTCTTCACCTGGAGAGAGAGAACTGTCTTATAACACTGTAACAACATGATGTGGTAGAACACGTTCAGCAGGGTCCTCTTCACCTGGAGAGAGAGAACTGTCTTATAACACTGTAACAACATGATGTGGTAGAACACGTTCAGCAGGGTCCTCTTCACCCGGAGAGAGAGAACTGTCTCATAACACTGTAATAACATGATGTGGAAGAACACATTCAGCAGGTTCCTCTTCACCTGGAGAGAGAGAACTGTCTTATAACACTGTAACAACATGATGTGGTAGAACACGTTCAGCAGGGTCCTCTTCACCTGGAGAGAGAGAACTGTCTTATAACACTGTAACAACATGATGTGGTAGAACACGTTCAGCAGGGTCCTCTTCACCTGGAGAGAGAGAACTGTCTCATAACACTGTAATAACATGATGTGGAAGAACACATTCAGCAGGTTCCTCTTCACCTGGAGAGAGAGAACTGTCTTATAACACTGTAACAACATGATGTGGTAGAACACATTCAGCAGGTTCCTGTTCAACTGGAGAGAGAGAACTGTCTTATAACACTGTAATAACATGATGTGGTAGAACACGTTCAGCAGGGTCCTCTTCACCTGGAGAGAGAGAACTGTCTTATAACACTGTAACAACATGATGTGGTAGAACACGTTCAGCAGGTTCCTCTTCACCTGGAGAGAGAGAACTGTCTTATAACACTGTAACAACATGATGTGGTAGAACACGTTCAGCAGGTTCCTCTTCACCTGGAGAGAGAGAACTGTCTTATAACACTGTAATAACATGATGTGGTAGAACACATTCAGCAGGTTCCTTTTCACCTGGAGAGAGAGAACTGTCTTATAACACTGTAACAACATGATGTGGTAGAACACGTTCAGCAGGTTCCTCTTCACCTGGAGAGAGAGAACTGTCTTATAACACTGTAACAACATGATGTGGTAGAACACGTTCAGCAGGGTCCTCTTCACCTGGAGAGAGAGAACTGTCTTATAACACTGTAACAACATGATGTGGTAGAACACATTCAGCAGGGTCCTCTTCACCTGGAGAGAGAGAACTGTCTTATAACACTGTAATAACATGATGTGGTAGAACACATTCAGCAGGTTCCTCTTCACCTGGAGAGAGAACTGTCTTATAACACTGTAACAACATGATGTGGTAGAACACATTCAGCAGGTTCCTCTTCACCTGGAGAGAGAGAACTGTCTTATAACACTGTAATAACATGATGTGGTAGAACACATTCAGCAGGTTCCTCTTCACCTGGAGAGAGAGAACTGTCTTATAACACTGTAACAACATGATGTGGTAGAACACATTCAGCAGGTTCCTCTTCAACTGGAGAGAGAGAACTGTCTTATAACACTGTAATAACATGATGTGGTAGAACACATTCAACAGGGTCCTCTTCACCTGGAGAGAGAGAACTGTCTTATAACACTGTAATAACATGATGTGGTAGAACACATTCAGCAGGATCCTCTTCACCTGGAGAGAGAGAACTGTCTTATAACACTGTAATAACATGATGTGGTAGAACACATTCAGCAGGTTCCTCTTCACCTGGAGAGAGAGAACTGTCTTATAACACTGTAACAACATGATGTGGTAGAACACATTCAGCAGGTTCCTCTTCAACTGGAGAGAGAGAACTGTCTTATAACACTGTAATAACATGATGTGGTAGAACACATTCAGCAGGTTCCTCTTCACCTGGAGAGAGAGAACTGTCCACTGTAACAACATGATGTGGTAGAACACATTCAGCAGGTTCCTCTTCACCTGGAGAGAGAGAACTGTCTTATAACACTGTAACAACATGATGTGGTAGAACACGTTCAGCAGGTTCCTCTTCACCTGGAGAGAGAGAACTGTCTTATAACACTGTAACAACATGATGTGGTAGAACACGTTCAGCAGGTTCCTCTTCACCTGGAGAGAGAACTGTCTTATAACACTGTAACAACATGATGTGGTAGAACACATTCAGCAGGTTCCTCTTCACCTGGAGAGAGAGAACTGTCTTATAACACTGTAACAACATGATGTGGTAGAACACGTTAAGCAGGTTCCTCTTCACCTGGAGAGAGAGAACTGTCTTATAACACTGTAACAACATGATGTGGTAGAACACGTTCAGCAGGTTCCTCTTCACCTGGAGAGAGAGAACTGTCTTATAACACTGTAACAACATGATGTGGTAGAACACGTTCAGCAGGTTCCTCTTCACCTGGAGAGAGAGAACTGTCTTATAACACTGTAACAACATGATGTGGTAGAACACATTCAGCAAGGTCCTCTTCACCTGGAGAGAGAGAACTGTCTTATAACACTGTAACAACATGATGTGGTAGAACACGTTCAGCAGGGTCCTCTTCACCTGGAGAGAGAGAACTGTCTTATAACACTGTAATAACATGATGTGGTAGAACACATTCAGCAGGTTCCTCTTCACCTGGAGAGAGAGAACTGTCTTATAACACTGTAACAACATGATGTGGTAGAACACGTTCAGCAGGTTCCTCTTCACCTGGAGAGAGAGAACTGTCTTATAACACTGTAATAACATGATGTGGTAGAACACATTCAGCAGGTTCCTCTTCACCTGGAGAGAGAGAACTGTCTTATAACACTGTAATAACATGATGTGGTAGAACACATTCAGCAGGTTCCTCTTCACCTGGAGAGAGAGAACTGTCTTATAACACTGTAACAACATGATGTGGTAGAACACGTTCAGCAGGTTCCTCTTCACCTGGAGAGAGAGAACTGTCTTATAACACTGTAACAACATGATGTGGTAGAACACGTTCAGCAGGTTCCTCTTCACCTGGAGAGAGAGAACTGTCTTATAACACTGTAATAACATGATGTGGTAGAACACATTCAGCAGGTTCCTCTTCACCTGGAGAGAGAGAACTGTCTTATAACACTGTAACAACATGATGTGGTAGAACACGTTCAGCAGGGTCCTCTTCACCTGGAGAGAGAGAACTGTCTTATAACACTGTAACAACATGATGTGGTAGAACACGTTCAGCAGGTTCCTCTTCACCTGGAGAGAGAGAACTGTCTTATAACACTGTAACAACATGATGTGGTAGAACACGTTCAGCAGGTTCCTCTTCACCTGGAGAGAGAGAACTGTCTTATAACACTGTAACAGCATGATGTGGTAGAACACATTCAACAGGTTCCTCTTCACCTGGAGAGAGAGAACTGTCTTATAACACTGTAACAACATGATGTGGTAGAACACGTTCAGCAGGTCCTCTTCACCTGGAGAGAGAGAACTGTCTTATAACACTGTAACAACATGATGTGGTAGAACACATTCAGCAGGTTCCTCTTCACCTGGAGAGAGAGAACTGTCTTATAACACTGTAACAACATGATGTGGTAGAACACGTTCAGCAGGTCCTCTTCACCTGGAGAGAGAGAACTGTCTTATAACACTGTAACAACATGATGTGGTAGAACACGTTCAGCAGGTTCCTCTTCACCTGGAGAGAGAGAACTGTCTTATAACACTGTAACAACATGATGTGGTAGAACACATTCAGCAGGTTCCTCTTCACCTGGAGAGAGAGAACTGTCTTATAACACTGTAACAACATGATGTGGTAGAACACGTTCAGCAGGTTCCTCTTCACCTGGAGAGAGAGAACTGTCTTATAACACTGTAACAACATGATGTGGTAGAACACGTTCAGCAGGTTCCTCTTCACCTGGAGAGAGAAACTGTCTTATAACACTGTAACAACATGATGTGGTAGAACACGTTCAGCAGGGTCCTCTTCACCTGGAGAGAGAGAACTGTCTTATAACACTGTAACAACATGATGTGGTAGAACACGTTCAGCAGGTTCCTCTTCACCTGGAGAGAGAGAACTGTCTTATAACACTGTAACAACATGATGTGGTAGAACACGTTCAGCAGGGTCCTCTTCACCTGGAGAGAGAGAACTGTCTTATAACACTGTAACAACATGATGTGGTAGAACACGTTCAGCAGGGTCCTCTTCACCTGGAGAGAGAGAACTGTCTTATAACACTGTAACAACATGATGTGGTAGAACACATTCAGCAAGGTCCTCTTCACCTGGAGAGAGAGAACTGTCTTATAACACTGTAACAACATGATGTGGTAGAACACGTTCAGCAGGGTCCTCTTCACCTGGAGAGAGAGAACTGTCTTATAACACTGTAATAACATGATGTGGTAGAACACATTCAGCAGGGTCCTCTTCACCTGGAGAGAGAGAACTGTCTTATAACACTGTAACAACATGATGTGGTAGAACACATTCAGCAGGTTCCTCTTCACCTGGAGAGAGAAACTGTCTTATAACACTGTAACAACATGATGTGGTAGAACACGTTCAGCAGGTCCCTTCACCTGGAGAGAGAGAACTGTCTTATAACACTGTAACAACATGATGTGGTAGAACACGTTCAGCAGGTTCCTCTTCACCTGGAGAGAGAGAACTGTCTTATAACACTGTAACAACATGATGTGGTAGAACACTTCAGCAGGGTCCTCTTCACCTGGAGAGAGAGAACTGTCTTATAACACTGTAATAACATGATGTGGTAGAACACGTTCAGCAGGTTCCTCTTCACCTGGAGAGAGAGAACTGTCTTATAACACTGTAACAACATGATGTGGTAGAACACGTTCAGCAGGGTCCTCTTCACCTGGAGAGAGAGAACTGTGTTATAACACTGTAACAACATGATGTGGTAGAACACGTTCAGCAGGTTCCTCTTCACCTGGAGAGAGAGAACTGTCTTATAACACTGTAATAACATGATGTGGTAGAACACGTTCAGCAGGTTCCTCTTCACCTGGAGAGAGAGAACTGTCTTATAACACTGTAACAACATGATGTGGTAGAACACGTTCAGCAGGTTCCTCTTCACCTGGAGAGAGAGAACTGTCTTATAACACTGTAACAACATGATGTGGTAGAACACGTTCAGCAGGTTCCTCTTCACCTGGAGAGAGAAACTGTCTTATAACACTGTAACAACATGATGTGGTAGAACACGTTCAGCAGGTTCCTCTTCACCTGGAGAGAGAGAACTGTCTTATAACACTGTAACAACATGATGTGGTAGAACACGTTCAGCAGGTTCCTCTTCACCTGGAGAGAGAACTGTCTTATAACACTGTAACAACATGATGTGGTAGAACACGTTCAGCAGGTTCCTCTTCACCTGGAGAGAGAGAACTGTCTTATAACACTGTAACAACATGATGTGGTAGAACACATTCAGCAGGTTCCTCTTCACCTGGAGAGAGAGAACTGTCTTATAACACTGTAACAACATGATGTGGTAGAACACGTTCAGCAGGTTCCTCTTCACCTGGAGAGAGAGAACTGTCTTATAACACTGTAACAACATGATGTGGTAGAACACATTCAGCAGGTCCTCTTCACCTGGAGAGAGAGAACTGTCTTATAACACTGTAATAACATGATGTGGTAGAACACATTCAGCAGGGTCCTCTTCACCTGGAGGAGAGAGAGAACTGTCTTATAACACTGTAACAACATGATGTGGTAGAACACGTTCAGCAGGTTCCTCTTCACCTGGAGAGAGAGAACTGTCTTATAACACTGTAACAACATGATGTGGTAGAACACGTTCAGCAGGTTCCTCTTCACCTGGAGAGAGAGAACTGTCTTATAACACTTTAACAGCATGATGTGGTAGAACACATTCAACAGGTTCCTCTTCACCTGGAGAGAGAGAACTGTCTTATAACACTGTAATAACATGATGTGGTAGAACACGTTCAGCAGGTTCCTCTTCACCTGGAGAGAGAGAACTGTCTTATAACACTGTAACAACATGATGTGGTAGAACACATTCAGCAGGTTCCTCTTCACCTGGAGAGAGAGAACTGTCTTATAACACTGTAACAACATGATGTGGTAGAACACATTCAGCAGGTTCCTCTTCAACTGGAGAGAGAGAACTGTCTTATAACACTGTAATAACATGATGTGGTAGAACACATTCAGCAGGTTCCTCTTCACCTGGAGAGAGAGAACTGTCTTATAACACTGTAACAACATGATGTGGTAGAACACATTCAGCAGGTTCCTGTTCAACTGGAGAGAGAGAACTGTCTTATAACACTGTAATAACATGATGTGGTAGAACACATTCAGCAGGTCCTCTTCACCTGGAGAGAGAGAACTGTCTTATAACACTGTAACAACATGATGTGGTAGAACACATTCAGCAGGTTCCTCTTCACCTGGAGAGAGAGAACTGTCTTATAACACTGTAACAACATGATGTGGTAGAACACGTTCAGCAGGTTCCTCTTCACCTGGAGAGAGAGAACTGTCTTATAACACTGTAACAACATGATGTGGTAGAACACATTCAGCAGGTTCCTCTTCACCTGGAGAGAGAGAACTGTCTTATAACACTGTAATAACATGATGTGGTAGAACACGTTCAGCAGGTTCCTCTTCACCTGGAGAGAGAGAACTGTCTTATAACACTGTAACAACATGATGTGGTAGAACACGTTCAGCAGGTTCCTCTTCACCTGGAGAGAGAGAACTGTCTTATAACACTGTAACAACATGATGTGGTAGAACACGTTCAGCAGGTTCCTCTTCACCTGGAGAGAGAGAACTGTCTTATAACACTGTAATAACATGATGTGGTAGAACACATTCAGCAGGTTCCTCTTCACCTGGAGAGAGAGAACTGTCTTATAACACTGTAACAACATGATGTGGTAGAACACGTTCAGCAGGTTCCTCTTCACCTGGAGAGAGAGAACTGTCTTATAACACTGTAACAACATGATGTGGTAGAACACGTTCAGCAGGGTTCCTCTTCACCTGGAGAGAGAGAACTGTCTTATAACACTGTAACAACATGATGTGGTAGAACACGTTCAGCAGGTTCCTCTTCACCTGGAGAGAGAGAACTGTCTTATAACACTGTAACAACATGATGTGGTAGAACACGTTCAGCAGGTTCCTCTTCACCTGGAGAGAGAGAACTGTCTTATAACACTTTAACAGCATGATGTGGTAGAACACATTCAACAGGTTCCTCTTCACCTGGAGAGAGAGAACTGTCTTATAACACTGTAATAACATGATGTGGTAGAACACGTTCAGCAGGTTCCTCTTCACCTGGAGAGAGAGAACTGTCTTATAACACTGTAACACCATGATGTGGTAGAACACATTCAGCAGGTTCCTCTTCACCTGGAGAGAGAGAACTGTCTTATAACACTGTAACAACATGATGTGGTAGAACACGTTCAGCAGGTTCCTCTTCACCTGGAGAGAGAGAACTGTCTTATAACACTGTAACAACATGATGTGGTAGAACACGTTCAGCAGGTTCCTCTTCACCTGGAGAGAGAGAACTGTCTTATAACACTGTAACAACATGATGTGGTAGAACACGTTCAGCAGGGTCCTCTTCACCTGGAGAGAGAGAACTGTCTTATAACACTGTAACAACATGATGTGGTAGAACACGTTCAGCAGGTTCCTCTTCACCTGGAGAGAGAGAACTGTCTTATAACACTGTAACAACATGATGTGGTAGAACACGTTCAGCAGGTTCCTCTTCACCTGGAGAGAGAGAACTGTCTTATAACACTGTAACAACATGATGTGGTAGAACACGTTCAGCAGGGTCCTCTTCACCTGGAGAGAGAGAACTGTCTTATAACACTGTAACAACATGATGTGGTAGAACACGTTCAGCAGGTTCCTCTTCACCTGGAGAGAGAGAACTGTCTTATAACACTGTAACAACATGATGTGGTAGAACACGTTCAGCAGGGTCCTCTTCACCTGGAGAGAGAACTGTCTTATAACACTGTAACAACATGATGTGGTAGAACACGTTCAGCAGGTTCCTCTTCACCTGGAGAGAGAAACTGTCTTATAACACTGTAACAACATGATGTGGTAGAACACATTCAGCAGGTCCTCTTCACCTGGAGAGAGAGAACTGTCTTATAACACTGTAACAACATGATGTGGTAGAACACGTTCAGCAGGGTCCTCTTCACCTGGAGAGAGAGAACTGTCTTATAACACTGTAATAACATGATGTGGTAGAACACGTTCAGCAGGGTTCCTCTTCACCTGGAGAGAGAGAACTGTCTTATAACACTGTAATAACATGATGTGGTAGAACACGTTCAGCAGGGTCCTCTTCACCTGGAGAGAGAGAACTGTCTTATAACACTGTAACAACATGATGTGGTAGAACACGTTCAGCAGGGTCCTCTTCACCTGGAGAGAGAGAACTGTCTTATAACACTGTAACAACATGATGTGGTAGAACACGTTCAGCAGGTTCCTCTTCACCTGGAGAGAGAGAACTGTCTTATAACACTGTAACAACATGATGTGGTAGAACACGTTCAGCAGGTTCCTCTTCACCTGGAGAGAGAGAACTGTCTTATAACACTGTAATAACATGATGTGGTAGAACACGTTCAGCAGGTTCCTCTTCACCTGGAGAGAGAGAACTGTCTTATAACACTGTAACAACATGATGTGGTAGAACACGTTCAGCAGGTTCCTCTTCACCTGGAGAGAGAGAACTGTCTTATAACACTGTAACAACATGATGTGGTAGAACACGTTCAGCAGGTTCCTCTTCACCTGGAGAGAGAGAACTGTCTTATAACACTGTAATAACATGATGTGGTAGAACACATTCAGCAGGTTCCTCTTCACCTGGAGAGAGAGAACTGTCTTATAACACTGTAACAACATGATGTGGTAGAACACGTTCAGCAGGTTCCTCTTCACCTGGAGAGAGAGAACTGTCTTATAACACTGTAACAACATGATGTGGTAGAACACGTTCAGCAGGTTCCTCTTCACCTGGAGAGAGAGAACTGTCTTATAACACTGTAACAACATGATGTGGTAGAACACGTTCAGCAGGTTCCTCTTCACCTGGAGAGAGAGAACTGTCTTATAACACTGTAGTAACATGATGTGGTAGAACACGTTCAGCAGGTTCCTCTTCACCTGGTGAGAGAGAACTGTCTTATAACACTGTAACAACATGATGTGGTAGAACACATTCAGCAGGTTCCTCTTCACCTGGAGAGAGAAACTGTCTTATAACACTGTAACAACATGATGTGGTAGAACACGTTCAGCAGGTTCCTCTTCACCTGGAGAGAGAAACTGTCTTATAACACTGTAACAACATGATGTGGTAGAACACGTTCAGCAGGGTCCTCTTCACCTGGAGAGAGAGAACTGTCTTATAACACTGTAACAACATGATGTGGTAGAACACATTCAGCAGGGTCCTCTTCACCTGGAGAGAGAGAACTGTCTTATAACACTGTAATAACATGATGTGGTAGAACACATTCAGCAGGTTCCTCTTCACCTGGAGAGAGAGAGATAACACTGTAATAAGTCTTATAACACTGTAACAACATGATGTGGTAGAACACGTTCAGCAGGGTCCTCTTCACCTGGAGAGAGAGAACTGTCTTATAACACTGTAACAACATGATGTGGTAGAACACGTTCAGCAGGTTCCTCTTCACCTGGAGAGAGAGAACTGTCTTATAACACTGTAACAACATGATGTGGTAGAACACGTTCAGCAGGGTCCTCTTCACCTGGAGAGAGAGAACTGTCTTATAACACTGTAACAACATGATGTGGTAGAACACATTCAGCAGGTTCCTCTTCACCTGGAGAGAGAGAACTGTCTTATAACACTGTAACAACATGATGTGGTAGAACACGTTCAGCAGGGTCCTCTTCACCTGGAGAGAGAGAACTGTCTTATAACACTGTAACAACATGATGTGGTAGAACACGTTCAGCAGGTTCCTCTTCACCTGGAGAGAGAGAACTGTCTTATAACACTGTAATAACATGATGTGGTAGAACACGTTCAGCAGGTTCCTCTTCACCTGGAGAGAGAGAACTGTCTTATAACACTGTAACAACATGATGTGGTAGAACACATTCAGCAAGGTCCTCTTCACCTGGAGAGAGAGAACTGTCTTATAACACTGTAACAACATGATGTGGTAGAACACGTTCAGCAGGGTCCTCTTCACCTGGAGAGAGAGAACTGTCTTATAACACTGTAACAACATGATGTGGTAGAACACGTTCAGCAGGTTCCTCTTCACCTGGAGAGAGAGAACTGTCTTATAACACTGTAACAACATGATGTGGTAGAACACGTTCAGCAGGGTCCTCTTCACCTGGAGAGAGAGAACTGTCTTATAACACTGTAATAACATGATGTGGTAGAACACATTCAGCAGGGTCCTCTTCACCTGGAGAGAGAGAACTGTCTTATAACACTGTAACAACATGATGTGGTAGAACACGTTAAGCAGGTTCCTCTTCACCTGGAGAGAGAGAACTGTCTTATAACACTGTAACAACATGATGTGGTAGAACACGTTCAGCAGGTTCCTCTTCACCTGGAGAGAGAGAACTGTCTTATAACACTGTAACAACATGATGTGGTAGAACACGTTCAGCAGGGTCCTCTTCACCTGGAGAGAGAGAACTGTCTTATAACACTGTAACAACATGATGTGGTAGAACACGTTCAGCAGGGTCCTCTTCACCTGGAGAGAGAGAACTGTCTTATAACACTGTAACAACATGATGTGGTAGAACACGTTCAGCAGGTTCCTCTTCACCTGGAGAGAGAGAACTGTCTTATAACACTGTAACAACATGATGTGGTAGAACACGTTCAGCAGGGTCCTCTTCACCTGGAGAGAGAGAACTGTCTTATAACACTGTAACAACATGATGTGGTAGAACACGTTCAGCAGGGTCCTCTTCACCTGGAGAGAGAGAACTGTCTTATAACACTGTAACAACATGATGTGGTAGAACACATTCAGCAGGTTCCTCTTCACCTGGAGAGAGAGAACTGTCTTATAACACTGTAACAACATGATGTGGTAGAACACATTCAGCAGGGTCCTCTTCACCTGGAGAGAGAGAACTGTCTTATAACACTGTAACAACATGATGTGAGAGAGAACTGTCTTATAACACTGTCAACATGATGTGGTCACTTCTCCTCTTCACCTGGAGAGAGAAACTGTCTTATAACACTGTAACAACATGATGTGGTAGAACACGTTCAGCAGGTTCCTCTTCACCTGGAGAGAGAGAACTGTCTTATAACACTGTAACAACATGATGTGGTAGAACACGTTCAGCAGGGTCCTCTTCACCTGGAGAGAGAGAACTGTCTTATAACACTGTAATAACATGATGTGGTAGAACACGTTCAGCAGGTTCCTCTTCACCTGGAGAGAGAGAACTGTCTTGTAACATTGTAACAACATGATGTGGTAGAACACGTTCAGCAGGGTCCTCTTCACCTGGAGAGAGAGAACTGTCTTATAACACTGTAACAACATGATGTGGTAGAACACGTTCAGCAGGTTCCTCTTCACCTGGAGGGAGAGAACTGTCTTATAACACTGTAATAACATGATGTGGTAGAACACGTTCAGCAGGTTCCTCTTCACCTGGAGAGAGAGAACTGTCTTATAACACTGTAACAACATGATGTGGTAGAACACATTCAGCAAGGTCCTCTTCACCTGGAGAGAGAGAACTGTCTTATAACACTGTAACAACATGATGTGGTAGAACACGTTCAGCAGGGTCCTCTTCACCTGGAGAGAGAGAACTGTCTTATAACACTGTAACAACATGATGTGGTAGAACACATTCAGCAAGGTCCTCTTCACCTGGAGAGAGAGAACTGTCTTATAACACTGTAACAACATGATGTGGTAGAACACGTTCAGCAGGGTCCTCTTCACCTGGAGAGAGAGAACTGTCTTATAACACTGTAACAACATGATGTGGTAGAACACATTCAGCAGGGTCCTCTTCACCTGGAGAGAGAGAACTGTCTTATAACACTGTAATAACACGATGTGGTAGAACACGTTCAGCAGGTTCCTCTTCACCTGGAGAGAGAGAACTGTCTTATAACACTGTAACAACATGATGTGGTAGAACACGTTCAGCAAGGTCCTCTTCACCTGGAGAGAGAGAACTGTCTTATAACACTGTAACAACATGATGTGGTAGAACACGTTCAGCAGGTTCCTCTTCACCTGGAGAGAGAGAACTGTCTTATAACACTGTAACAACATGATGTGGTAGAACACGTTCAGCAGGGTCCTCTTCACCTGGAGAGAGAGAACTGTCTTATAACACTGTAACAACATGATGTGGTAGAACACGTTCAGCAGGTTCCTCTTCACCTGGAGAGAGAGAACTGTCTTATAACACTGTAACAACATGATGTGGTAGAACACGTTCAGCAGGGTCCTCTTCACCTGGAGAGAGAGAACTGTCTTATAACACTGTAACAACATGATGTGGTAGAACACGTTCAGCAGGTTCCTCTTCACCTGGAGAGAGAGAACTGTCTTATAACACTGTAACAACATGATGTGGTAGAACACGTTCAGCAGGGTCCTCTTCACCTGGAGAGAGAGAACTGTCTTATAACACTGTAACAACATGATGTGGTAGAACACGTTCAGCAGGGTCCTCTTCACCTGGAGAGAGAGAACTGTCTTATAACACTGTAATAACATGATGTGGTAGAACACATTCAGCAGGGTCCTCTTCACCTGGAGAGAGAGAACTGTCTTATAACACTGTAATAACATGATGTGGTAGAACACGTTCAGCAGGTTCCTCTTCACCTGGAGAGAGAGAACTGTCTTATAACACTGTAACAACATGATGTGGTAGAACACGTTCAGCAGGGTCCTCTTCACCTGGAGAGAGAGAACTGTCTTATAACACTGTAACAACATGATGTGGTAGAACACGTTCAGCAGGTTCCTCTTCACCTGGAGAGAGAGAACTGTCTTATAACACTGTAACAACATGATGTGGTAGAACACGTTCAGCAGGGTCCTCTTCACCTGGAGAGAGAGAGAACTGTCTTATAACACTGTAATAACATGATGTGGTAGAACACGTTCAGCAGGTTCCTCTTCACCTGGAGAGAGAGAACTGTCTTATAACACTGTAACAACATGATGTGGTAGAACACGTTCAGCAGGGTCCTCTTCACCTGGAGAGAGAGAACTGTCTTATAACACTGTAACAACATGATGTGGTAGAACACGTTCAGCAGGTTCCTCTTCACCTGGAGGGAGAGAACTGTCTTATAACACTGTAATAACATGATGTGGTAGAACACGTTCAGCAGGTTCCTCTTCACCTGGAGAGAGAGAACTGTCTTATAACACTGTAACAACATGATGTGGTAGAACACGTTCAGCAGGTTCCTCTTCACCTGGAGAGAGAGAACTGTCTTATAACACTGTAACAACATGATGTGGTAGAACACGTTCAGCAGGTTCCTCTTCACCTGGAGAGAGAGAACTGTCTTATAACACTGTAACAACATGATGTGGTAGAACACGTTCAACAGGTTCCTCTTCACCTGGAGAGAGAGAACTGTCTTATAACACTGTAATAACATGATGTGGTAGAACACGTTCAGCAGGTTCCTCTTCACCTGGAGAGAGAACTGTCTTATAACACTGTAATAACATGATGTGGTAGAACACATTCAACAGGGTCCGCTTCACCTGGAGAGAGAGAACTGTCTTATAACACTGTAACAACATGATGTGGTAGAACACGTTCAGCAGGTTCCTCTTCACCTGGAGAGAGAGAACTGTCTTATAACACTGTAACAACATGATGTGGTAGAACACGTTCAGCAGGGTCCTCTTCACCTGGAGAGAGAGAACTGTCTTATAACACTGTAACAACATGATGTGGTAGAACACATTCAGCAGGGTCCTCTTCACCTGGAGAGAGAGAACTGTCTTATAACACTGTAATAACATGATGTGGTAGAACACGTTCAGCAGGTTCCTCTTCACCTGGAGAGAGAGAACTGTCTTATAACACTGTAACAACATGATGTGGTAGAACACGTTCAGCAGGTTCCTCTTCACCTGGAGAGAGAACTGTCTTATAACACTGTAACAACATGATGTGGTAGAACACGTTCAGCAGGTTCCTCTTCACCTGGAGAGAGAGAACTGTCTTATAACACTGTAACAACATGATGTGGTAGAACACGTTCAGCAGGGTCCTCTTCACCTGGAGAGAGAGAACTGTCTTATAACACTGTAACAACATGATGTGGTAGAACACATTCAGCAGGTTCCTCTTCACCTGGAGAGAGAGAACTGTCTTATAACACTGTAACAACATGATGTGGTAGAACACGTTCAGCAGGTTCCTCTTCACCTGGAGAGAGAGAACTGTCTTATAACACTGTAACAACATGATGTGGTAGAACACGTTCAGCAGGTTCCTCTTCACCTGGAGAGAGAGAACTGTCTTATAACACTGTAACAACATGATGTGGTAGAACACGTTCAGCAGGTTCCTCTTCACCTGGAGAGAGAGAACTGTCTTATAACACTGTAACAACATGATGTGGTAGAACACATTCAGCAGGGTCCTCTTCACCTGGAGAGAGAGAACTGTCTTATAACACTGTAACAACATGATGTGGTAGAACACATTCAGCAGGTTCCTCTTCACCTGGAGAGAGAAACTGTCTTATAACACTGTAATAACATGATGTGGTAGAACACATTCAGCAGGGTCCTCTTCACCTGGAGAGAGAGAGGTTCCTCTTCACTGTCTTATAACACTGTAACAACATGATGTGGTAACACGTTCAGCAGGTTCCTCTTCACCTGGAGACTGTCTTATAACACTGTAACAACATGATGTGGTAGAACACGTTCAGCAGGGTCCTCTTCACCTGGAGAGAGAGAACTGTCTTATAACACTGTAACAACATGATGTGGTAGAACACGTTCAGCAGGTTCCTCTTCACCTGAAGAGAGAACTGTCTTATAACACTGTAACAACATGATGTGGTAGAACACGTTCAGCAGGTTCCTCTTCACCTGGAGAGAGAGAACTGTCTTATAACACTGTAACAACATGATGTGGTAGAACACGTTCAGCAGGTTCCTCTTCACCTGGAGAGAGAACTGTCTTATAACACTGTAACAACATGATGTGGTAGAACACGTTCAGCAGGGTCCTCTTCACCTGGAGAGAGAGAACTGTCTTATAACACTGTAACAACATGATGTGGTAGAACACGTTCAGCAGGTTCCTCTTCACCTGGAGAGAGAACTGTCTTATAACACTGTAATAACATGATGTGGTAGAACACGTTCAGCAGGTTCCTCTTCACCTGGAGAGAGAGAACTGTCTTATAACACTGTAACAACATGATGTGGTAGAACACATTCAGCAGGTCCTCTTCACCTGGAGAGAGAACTGTCTTATAACACTGTAACAACATGATGTGGTAGAACACGTTCAGCAGGGTCCTCTTCACCTGGAGAGAGAGAACTGTCTTATAACACTGTAATAACATGATGTGGTAGAACACATTCAGCAGGGTCCTCTTCACCTGGAGAGAGAGAACTGTCTTATAACACTGTAACAACATGATGTGGTAGAACACGTTCAGCAGGGTCCTCTTCACCTGGAGAGAGAGAACTGTCTTATAACACTGTAATAACATGATGTGGTAGAACACATTCAGCAGGTTCCTCTTCACCTGGAGAGAGAGAACTGTCTTATAACACTGTAACAACATGATGTGGTAGAACACATTCAGCAGGTTCCTCTTCACCTGGAGAGAGAGAACTGTCTTATAACACTGTAACAACATGATGTGGTAGAACACGTTCAGCAGGTTCCTCTTCACCTGGAGAGAGAGAACTGTCTTATAACACTGTAACAACATGATGTGGTAGAACACGTTCAGCAGGTTCCTCTTCACCTGGAGAGAGAGAACTGTCTTATAACACTGTAACACCATGATGTGGTAGAACACATTCAGCAGGTTCCTCTTCACCTGGAGAGAGAGAACTGTCTTATAACACTGTAACAACATGATGTGGTAGAACACATTCAACAGGTTCCTCTTCACCTGGAGAGAGAGAACTGTCTTATAACATTGTAACAACATGATGTGGTAGAACACGTTCAGCAGGTTCCTCTTCACCTGGAGAGAGAGAACTGTCTTATAACACTGTAACAGCATGATGTGGTAGAACACATTCAGCAGGGTCCTCTTCACCTGGAGAGAGAGAACTGTCTTATAACACTGTAACAGCATGATGTGGTAGAACACATTCAACAGGGTCCTCTTCACCTGGAGAGAGAGAACTGTCTTATAACACTGTAATAACATGATGTGGAAGAACACATTCAGCAGGATCCTCTTCACCTGGAGAGAGAGAACTGTCTTATAACACTGTAACAAGAACACGATGTCTTATAACACTGTAGTAACATGATGTGGTAGAACACGTTCAGCAGGGTCCTCTTCACCTGGAGAGAGAGAACTGTCTTATAACACTGTAACAACATGATGTGGTAGAACACGTTCAGCAGGTTCCTCTTCACCTGGAGAGAGAGAACTGTCTTATAACACTGTAACAACATGATGTGGTAGAACACGTTCAGCAGGGTCCTCTTCACCTGGAGAGAGAGAACTGTCTTATAACACTGTAATAACATGATGTGGTAGAACACGTTCAGCAGGTTCCTCTTCACCTGGAGAGAGAGAACTGTCTTGTAACATTGTAACAACATGATGTGGTAGAACACGTTCAGCAGGGTCCTCTTCACCTGGAGAGAGAGAACTGTCTTATAACACTGTAACAACATGATGTGGTAGAACACGTTCAGCAGGTTCCTCTTCACCTGGAGGAGAGAACTGTCTTATAACACTGTAATAACATGATGTGGTAGAACACGTTCAGCAGGTTCCTCTTCACCTGGAGAGAGAGAACTGTCTTATAACACTGTAACAACATGATGTGGTAGAACACATTCAGCAAGGTCCTCTTCACCTGGAGAGAGAGAACTGTCTTATAACACTGTAACAACATGATGTGGTAGAACACGTTCAGCAGGGTCCTCTTCACCTGGAGAGAGAGAACTGTCTTATAACACTGTAACAACATGATGTGGTAGAACACATTCAGCAGGGTCCTCTTCACCTGGAGAGAGAGAACTGTCTTATAACACTGTAACAACATGATGTGGTAGAACACGTTCAGCAGGGTCCTCTTCACCTGGAGAGAGAGAACTGTCTTATAACACTGTAATAACATGATGTGGTAGAACACATTCAGCAGGGTCCTCTTCACCTGGAGAGAGAGAACTGTCTTATAACACTGTAATAACATGATGTGGTAGAACACGTTCAGCAGGGTCCTCTTCACCTGGAGAGAGAGAACTGTCTTATAACACTGTAACAACATGATGTGGTAGAACACGTTCAGCAGGGTCCTCTTCACCTGGAGAGGGAGAACTGTCTTATAACACTGTAACAACATGATGTGGTAGAACACGTTCAGCAGGTTCCTCTTCACCTGGAGAGAGAGAACTGTCTTATAACACTGTAACAACATGATGTGGTAGAACACGTTCAGCAGGGTCCTCTTCACCTGGAGAGAGAGAACTGTCTTGTAACACTGTAACAACATGATGTGGTAGAACACGTTCAGCAGGTTCCTCTTCACCTGGAGAGAGAGAACTGTCTTGTAACATTGTAACAACATGATGTGGTAGAACACGTTCAGCAGGGTCCTCTTCACCTGGAGAGAGAGAACTGTCTTATAACACTGTAACAACATGATGTGGTAGAACACGTTCAGCAGGGTCCTCTTCACCTGGAGAGAGAGAACTGTCTTATAACACTGTAACAACATGATGTGGTAGAACACGTTCAGCAGGTCCTCTTCACCTGGAGAGAGAGAACTGTCTTATAACACTGTAACAACATGATGTGGTAGAACACGTTCAGCAGGTCCTCTTCACCTGGAGAGAGAGAACTGTCTTATAACACTGTAATAACATGATGTGGTAGAACACGTTCAGCAGGTCCTCTTCACCTGGAGAGAGAGAACTGTCTTATAACACTGTAATAACATGATGTGGTAGAACACGTTCAGCAGGGTCCTCTTCACCTGGAGAGAGAGAACTGTCTTATAACACTGTAACAACATGATGTGGTAGAACACGTTCAGCAGGTTCCTCTTCACCTGGAGAGAGAACTGTCTTATAACACTGTAACAACATGATGTGGTAGAACACGTTCAGCAGGTTCCTCTTCACCTGGAGAGAGAGAACTGTCTTATAACACTGTAACAACATGATGTGGTAGAACACGTTCAGCAGGGTCCTCTTCACCTGGAGAGAGAGAACTGTCTTATAACACTGTAACAACATGATGTGGTAGAACACGTTCAGCAGGGTCCTCTTCACCTGGAGAGAGAGAACTGTCTTATAACACTGTAACAACATGATGTGGTAGAACACGTTCAGCAGGGTCCTCTTCACCTGGAGAGAGAGAACTGTCTTATAACACTGTAACAACATGATGTGGTAGAACACGTTCAGCAGGGTCCTCTTCACCTGGAGAGAGAGAACTGTCTTATAACACTGTAATAACATGATGTGGTAGAACACATTCAGCAGGGTCCTCTTCACCTGGAGAGAGAGAACTGTCTTATAACACTGTAATAACATGATGTGGTAGAACACGTTCAGCAGGGTCCTCTTCACCTGGAGAGAGAGAACTGTCTTATAACACTGTAACAACATGATGTGGTAGAACACGTTCAGCAGGGTCCTCTTCACCTGGAGAGAGAGAACTGTCTTATAACACTGTAACAACATGATGTGGTAGAACACGTTCAGCAGGTTCCTCTTCACCTGGAGAGAGAGAACTGTCTTATAACACTGTAACAACATGATGTGGTAGAACACGTTCAGCAGGGTCCTCTTCACCTGGAGAGAGAGAACTGTCTTATAACACTGTAACAACATGATGTGGTAGAACACGTTCAGCAGGTTCCTCTTCACCTGGAGAGAGAGAACTGTCTTATAACACTGTAACAACATGATGTGGTAGAACACGTTCAGCAGGTTCCTCTTCACCTGGAGAGAGAGAACTGTCTTATAACACTGTAACAACATGATGTGGTAGAACACGTTCAGCAGGGTCCTCTTCACCTGGAGAGAGAGAACTGTCTTATAACACTGTAACAACATGATGTGGTAGAACACGTTCAGCAAGGTCCTCTTCACCTGGAGAGAGAGAACTGTCTTATAACACTGTAACAACATGATGTGGTAGAACACGTTCAGCAGGGTCCTCTTCACCTGGAGAGAGAGAACTGTCTTATAACACTGTAATAACATGATGTGGTAGAACACGTTCAGCAGGGTCCTCTTCACCTGGAGAGAGAGAACTGTCTTATAACACTGTAATAACATGATGTGGTAGAACACGTTCAGCAGGGTCCTCTTCACCTGGAGAGAGAGAACTGTCTTATAACACTGTAACAACATGATGTGGTAGAACACGTTCAGCAGGGTCCTCTTCACCTGGAGAGAGAGAACTGTCTTATAACACTGTAACAACATGATGTGGTAGAACACGTTCAGCAGGTTCCTCTTCACCTGGAGAGAGAGAACTGTCTTATAACACTGTAACAACATGATGTGGTAGAACACGTTCAGCAGGGTCCTCTTCACCTGGAGAGAGAGAACTGTCTTATAACACTGTAATAACATGATGTGGTAGAACACGTTCAGCAGGTTCCTCTTCACCTGGAGAGAGAGAACTGTCTTGTAACACTGTAACAACATGATGTGGTAGAACACGTTCAGCAGGGTCCTCTTCACCTGGAGAGAGAGAACTGTCTTATAACACTGTAACAACATGATGTGGTAGAACACGTTCAGCAGGTTCCTCTTCACCTGGAGAGAGAGAACTGTCTTATAACACTGTAATAACATGATGTGGTAGAACACGTTCAGCAGGTTCCTCTTCACCTGGAGAGAGAGAACTGTCTTATAACACTGTAACAACATGATGTGGTAGAACACGTTCAGCAGGTTCCTCTTCACCTGGAGAGAGAGAACTGTCTTATAACACTGTAACAACATGATGTGGTAGAACACGTTCAGCAGGTTCCTCTTCACCTGGAGAGAGAGAACTGTCTTATAACACTGTAACAACATGATGTGGTAGAACACGTTCAGCAGGTTCCTCTTCACCTGGAGAGAGAGAACTGTCTTATAACACTGTAGTAACATGATGTGGTAGAACACGTTCAGCAGGTTCCTCTTCACCTGGTGAGAGAGAACTGTCTTATAACACTGTAACAACATGATGTGGTAGAACACGTTCAGCAGGTTCCTCTTCACCTGGAGAGAGAGAACTGTCTTATAACACTGTAACAACATGATGTGGTAGAACACGTTCAGCAGGTTCCTCTTCACCTGGAGAGAGAGAACTGTCTTATAACACTGTAACAACATGATGTGGTAGAACACGTTCAGCAGGGTCCTCTTCACCTGGAGAGAGAGAACTGTCTTATAACACTGTAACAACATGATGCGGTAGAACACATTCAGCAGGGTCCTCTTCACCTGGAGAGAGAGAACTGTCTTATAACACTGTAATAACATGATGTGGTAGAACACATTCAGCAGGGTCCTCTTCACCTGGAGAGAGAGAACTGTCTTATAACACTGTAATAAGAACACGTTCAGCAGGTTCCTCTTCACCTGGTGAGAGAGAACTGTCTTATAACACTGTAGTAACATGATGTGGTAGAACACGTTCAGCAGGGTCCTCTTCACCTGGAGAGAGAGAACTGTCTTATAACACTGTAACAACATGATGTGGTAGAACACGTTCAGCAGGTTCCTCTTCACCTGGAGAGAGAGAACTGTCTTATAACACTGTAGTAACATGATGTGGTAGAACACGTTCAGCAGGTTCCTCTTCACCTGGTGAGAGAGAACTGTCTTATAACACTGTAACAACATGATGTGGTAGAACACGTTCAGCAGGTTCCTCTTCACCTGGAGAGAGAGAACTGTCTTATAACACTGTAACAACATGATGTGGTAGAATACGTTCAGCAGGGTCCTCTTCACCTGGAGAGAGAGAACTGTCTTATAACACTGTAATAACATGATGTGGTAGAACACATTCAGCAGGTTCCTCTTCACCTGGAGAGAGAGAACTGTCTTATAACACTGTAATAACATGATGTGGTAGAACACATTCAGCAGGGTCCTCTTCACCTGGAGAGAGAGAACTGTCTTATAACACTGTAACAACATGATGTGGTAGAACACATTCAACAGGTTCCTCTTCACCTGGAGAGAGAGAACTGTCTTATAACACTGTAACAGCATGATGTAGTAGAACACGTTCAAAAGGGTCCTCTTCAACTGGAGAGAGAGAACTGTCTTATAACACTGTAACAGCATGATGTAGTAGAACACGTTCAGCAGGTTCCTCTTCACCTGGAGAGAGAGAACTGTCTTATAACACTATAATAACATGATGTGGTAGAACACGTTCAGCAGGGTCCTCTTCACCTGGAGAGAGAGAACTGTCTTATAACACTGTAACAACATGATGTGGTAGAACACATTCAACAGGTTCCTCTTCACCTGGAGAGAGAGAACTGTCTTATAACACTGTAATAACATGATGTGGTAGAACACGTTCAGCAGGTTCCTCTTCACCTGGAGAGAGAGAACTCTCTTATAACACTGTAACAACATGATGTGGTAGAACACATTCAGCAGGTTCCTCTTCAACTGGAAAGAGAGAACTGTCTTATAACACTGTAACAACATGATGTGGTAGAACACATTCAGCAGGTTCCTCTTCACCTGGAGAGAGAGAACTGTCTTATAACACTGTAACAACATGATGTGGTAGAACACATTCAGCAGGTTCCTCTTCAACTGGAGAGAGAGAACTGTCTTATAACACTGTAATAACATGATGTGGTAGAACACATTCAGCAGATTCCTCTTCTCCTGGAGAGAGAGAACTGTCTTATAACACTGTAACAACATGATGTGGTAGAACACGTTCAGCAGGTTCCTCTTCACCTGGAGAGAGAGAACTGTCTTATAACACTGTAATAACATGATGTGGTAGAACACATTCAACAGGGTCCGCTTCACCTGGAGAGAGAGAACACCTGGAGAGAGAGAACTGTCTTATACCATTGTAACAACATGATGTGGTACAACACGTTCAGCAGGTTCCTCTTCACCTGGAGAGAGAGAACTGTCTTATAACACTGTAACAACATGATGTGGTAGAACACGTTCAGCAGGTTCCTCTTCACCTGGAGAGAGAGAACTGTCTCATAACACTGTAACAGCATGATGTGGTAGAACACGTTCAGCAGGTTCCTCTTCACCTGAAGAGAGAGAACTGTCTTATAACACTGTAACAACATGATGTGGTAGAACACATTCAGCAGGTTCCTCTTCACCTGGAGAGAGAGAACTGTCTTATAACACTGTAACAACATGATGTGGTAGAACACGTTCAGCAGGGTCCTCTTCACCTGGAGAGAGAGAACTGTCTTATAACACTGTAACAACATGATGTGGTAGAACACATTCAGCAGGTTCCTCTTCAACTGGAGAGAGAGAACTGTCTTATAAAACTGTAATAACATGATGTGGTAGAACACATTCAGCAGGTTCCTCTTCACCTGGAGAGAGAGAACTGTCTTATAACACTGTAACAACATGATGTGGTAGAACACGTTCAGCAGGGTCCTCTTCACCTGGAGAGAGAGAACTGTCTTATAACACTGTAATAACATGATGTGGTAGAACACATTCAACAGGGTCCACTTCACCTGGAGAGAGAGAGAACACCTGGAGAGAGAGAACTGTCTTATAACACTGTATTAACATGATGTGGTAGAACACATTCAACAGGTTCCTCTTCACCTGGAGAGAGAGAACTGTCTCATAACACTGTAACAGCATGATGTGGTAGAACACGTTCAACAGGTTCCTCTTCACCTGGAGAGAGAGAACTGTCTTATAACACTGTAATAACATGATGTGGTAGAACACGTTCAGCAGGGTCCTCTTCACCTGGAGAGAGAGAACTGTCTTATAACACTGTAATAACATGATGTGGTAGAACACGTTCAGCAGGTTCCTCTTCACCTGGAGAGAGAGAACTCTCATATAACACTGTAACAACATGATGTGGTAGAACACATTCAGCAGGTTCCTCTTCAACTGGAAAGAGAGAACTGTCTTATAACACTGTAACAACATGATGTGGTAGAACACATTCAGCAGGTTCCTCTTCACCTGGAGAGAGAGAACTGTCTTATAAGACTGTAACAACATGATGTGGTAGAACACGTTCAGCAGGTTCCTCTTCACCTGGAGAGAGAGAACTGTCTTATAACACTGTAATAACATGATGTGGTAGAACACGTTCAGCAGGGTCCTCTTCACCTGGAGAGAGAGAACTGTCTTATAACACTGTAACAACATGATGTGGTAGAACACGTTCAGCAGGGTCCTCTTCACCTGGAGAGAGAGAACTGTCTTATAACACTGTAATAACATGATGTGGTAGAACACATTCAACAGGTTCCTCTTCACCTGGAGAGAGAGAACTGTCTTATAACACTGTAACAACATGATGTGGTAGAACACGTTCAACAGGTTCCTCTTCACCTGGAGAGAGAGAACACCTGAGAGAGAGAAATGTCTTATAACACTGTATTAACATGATGTGGTAACACATTCAACAGGTTCCTCTTCACCTGGAGAGAGAGAACTGTCTTATAACACTGTAACAACATGATGTGGTAGAACACGTTCAGCAGGTTCCTCTTCACCTGGAGAGAGAGAACTGTCTCATAACACTGTAACAGCATGATGTGGTAGAACACATTCAGCAGGTTCCTCTTCAACTGGAAAGAGAGAACTGTCTTATAACACTGTAACAACATGATGTGGTAGAACACATTCAGCAGGTTCCTCTTCACCTGGAGAGAGAGAACTGTCTTATAAGACTGTAACAACATGATGTGGTAGAACACGTTCAGCAGGTTCCTCTTCACCTGGAGAGAGAGAACTGTCTTATAACACTGTAATAACATGATGTGGTAGAACACGTTCAGCAGGGTCCTCTTCACCTGGAGAGAGAGAACTGTCTTATAACACTGTAACAACATGATGTGGTAGAACACGTTCAGCAGGGTCCTCTTCACCTGGAGAGAGAGAACTGTCTTATAACACTGTAATAACATGATGTGGTAGAACACATTCAACAGGTTCCTCTTCACCTGGAGAGAGAGAACTGTCTTATAACACTGTAACAACATGATGTGGTAGAACACGTTCAACAGGTTCCTCTTCACCTGGAGAGAGAGAGAACACCTGGAGAGAGAGAAATGTCTTATAACACTGTATTAACATGATGTGGTAACACATTCAACAGGTTCCTCTTCACCTGGAGAGAGAGAACTGTCTTATAACACTGTAACAACATGATGTGGTAGAACACGTTCAGCAGGTTCCTCTTCACCTGGAGAGAGAGAACTGTCTCATAACACTGTAACAGCATGATGTGGTAGAACACATTCAGCAGGTTCCTCTTCAACTGGAAAGAGAGAACTGTCTTATAACACTGTAACAACATGATGTGGTAGAACACATTCAGCAGGTTCCTCTTCACCTGGAGAGAGAGAACTGTCTTATAACACTGTAACAACATGATGTGGTAGAACACGTTCAGCAGGTTCCTCTTCACCTGGAGAGAGAGAACTGTCTTATAACACTGTAATAACATGATGTGGTAGAACACGTTCAGCAGGGTCCTCTTCACCTGGAGAGAGAGAACTGTCTTATAACACTGTAATAACATGACGTGGTAGAACACATTCAGCAGGGTCCTCTTCACCTGGAGAGAGAGAACTGTCTTATAACACTGTAATAACATGATGTGGTAGAACACGGTCAGCAGGGTCCTCTTCACCTGGAGAGAGAGAACTGTCTTATAAGACTGTAACAACATGATGTGGTAGAACACGTTCAGCAGGTTCCTCTTCACCTGGAGAGAGAGAACTGTCTTATAACACTGTAATAACATGATGTGGTAGAACACGTTCAGCAGGGTCCTCTTCACCTGGAGAGAGAGAACTGTCTTATAACACTGTAACAACATGATGTGGTAGAACACGTTCAGCAGGGTCCTCTTCACCTGGAGAGAGAGAACTGTCTTATAACACTGTAATAACATGATGTGGTAGAACACATTCAACAGGGTCCGCTTCACCTGGAGAGAGAGAACACCTGGAGAGAGAGAACTGTCTTATACCATTGTAACAACATGATGTGGTACAACACATTCAGCAGGTTCCTCTTCACCTGGAGAGAGAGAACTGTCTTATAACACTGTAACAACATGATGTGGTAGAACACGTTCAACAGGTTCCTCTTCACCTGGAGAGAGAGAACTGTCTTATAACACTGTAATAACATGATGTGGTAGAACACGTTCAGCAGGGTCCTCTTCACCTGGAGAGAGAGAACTGTCTTATAACACTGTAATAACATGATGTGGTAGAACACGTTCAGCAGGTTCCTCTTCACCTGGAGAGAGAGAACTCTCTTATAACACTGTAACAACATGATGTGGTAGAACACATTCAGCAGGTTCCTCTTCAACTGGAAAGAGAGAACTGTCTTATAACACTGTAACAACATGATGTGGTAGAACACATTCAGCAGGTTCCTCTTCACCTGGAGAGAGAGAACTGTCTTATAACACTGTAATAACATGATGTGGTAGAACACGTTCAGCAGGGTCCTCTTCACCTGGAGAGAGAGAACTGTCTTATAACACTGTAATAACATGATGTGGTAGAACACGTTCAGCAGGTTCCTCTTCACCTGGAGAGAGAGAACTCTCTTATAACACTGTAACAACATGATGTGGTAGAACACATTCAGCAGGTTCCTCTTCAACTGGAAAGAGAGAACTGTCTTATAACACTGTAACAACATGATGTGGTAGAACACATTCAGCAGGTTCCTCTTCACCTGGAGAGAGAGAACTGTCTTATAACACTGTAACAACATGATGTGGTAGAACACGTTCAGCAGGTTCCTCTTCACCTGGAGAGAGAGAACTGTCTTATAACACTGTAATAACATGATGTGGTAGAACACGTTCAGCAGGGTCCTCTTCACCTGGAGAGAGAGAACTGTCTTATAACACTGTAATAACATGATGTGGTAGAACACATTCAGCAGGGTCCTCTTCACCTGGAGAGAGAGAACTGTCTTATAACACTGTAATAACATGATGTGGTAGAACACGTTCAGCAGGTTCCTCTTCACCTGGAGAGAGAGAACTCTCTTATAACACTGTAACAACATGATGTGGTAGAACACATTCAGCAGGTTCCTCTTCAACTGGAAAGAGAGAACTGTCGTATAACACTGTAATAACATGATGTGGTAGAACACGTTCAGCAGGGTCCTCTTCACCTGGAGAGAGAGAACTGTCTTATAACACTGTAATAACATGATGTGGTAGAACACATTCAGCAGGGTCCTCTTCACCTGGAGAGAGAGAACTGTCTTATAACACTGTAATAACATGATGTGGTAGAACACGGTCAGCAGGGTCCTCTTCACCTGGAGAGAGAGAACTGTCTTATAACACTGTAATAACATGATGTGGTAGAACACGTTCAGCAGGTTCCTCTTCACCTGGAGAGAGAGAACTGTCTTATAACACTGTAATAACATGATGTGGTAGAACACATTCAGCAAGAAGGAACCCAGCTGACAATCTATTAAGCCTAATATTGACAGCGTCGTTATAACTGTTATGCTGCAGAGATAACGGAATTTTTAAAGTTGATCTCGGGGGTCTAGGGTGGGTTACTGTAAAGCACTTTGATAACTGTGTTTACGTAAAAGGGTTTTTTAAATTACATTTGATTGTTGATTGATTGATTTGAAAAATTATTGATTTGAAAATTCTTGTCCCACACCTCAGCGAAGGAGGGAAATGTTTTGTTGTGTATTACTCACCCGTGTGCGGATACTTTTGGCACGGTCAGCGTAGCTCAGCGTGTTGCGAGACTCCTCGAAGGCCAGGGAGGCGGGGCTAATGTGGGCTATCATCACTGTGCGACTGTTGCCTCCCAACGAGTCCTGTCAATCAAGCACATCAGAACAGGAAGTGAATGAATGCAAGTGGAATGGAGAATAATCCTTCTGAATGATGCAAAAGGACAACAAAAAGTACTGTACTCTATTGTTTTGTGTGGTGTGGCATGATGTGGTGTGATGTGATATGGTGTGTGGTGTAGTGTGGTATGGTGTGGTCATTCATGATGAATGTTGTGTGGTATGGTGTGGTGTGTTGTGGTATGGTGCTAGTATAGTGTATTGTAATCATACAGCACAGCACGTCTTCGATAGGAAAGGGAAAAGGGGGAAACCTAGTCAGTTGTACAACTGAATGCATTCAACTGAAATGTGTCTTCCTCATTTTACCCAACCCCTCTGAGTCAGAGAGGTGTGAGGGGCTGCCGTAATCGACATCCACGTCTTCGGCGCCCGGGGAACAATAGGTTATCTGTCTTGCTCAGGGGCAGAACAACACATTCTGACCTTGTCAGCTCGGGGATTCGATCCAACAACCTTTCGGTTACTGGCTCAACGCTCCAACCACTATGGGTACTGTACCTTCAGCAAGCGTGTCAGCTTGCTGTCCCTGTAGTTGACATATTTGTTACCATGTTTCTCACTCAGGGCGTTGATGCAGTTACCCAGAGCCAGGAGGGAGCGGTTGATGTGGGCCCCTTCTTTTAACCTCTGACCTCTATTCTGTGTCTGGGAGAGAAAGCAGGTTTACTATCTGGTCTCATGTTTTTATTTAACCTTTATTTAACTAGGCTAGTCAGTTAAGAACAAATTCTTATTTACAATGACGGCCAACCAGTGGGTTAACTGCCTTATTCGGGGGCAGAACGACAGATTTTTTACCTTGTCAGCTCGAGAATTCAATCTAGCAACCTTTCGGCTACTGGCCCATCGCTCGAACCACAACATGCCGCCCCACATGTTCCAGAGCATACATTGTGCTGATCACCGACTGAGCAGACTGACTGGTCAACAATTAATAGAGTGTTTATTTAGGATGCAAGGTGATTTGTAGATCAGTCAGTCTGTCTACAAAGTAGTAGACGGCCATTGTCTCGGTTTGATGAGTTACAGCCCAGGACAGATACTGCCTATGTTAACCAGCAGAGGGGGCTCTAAACCTCCTTTTCTTTCCTCTGTCTGCAGTTACATTGGAAGAGTTGCAAGTAAAACATCACGCAGCTTTTTAATAACCGCTTATGAGTTACTATGAATGCTGTCAATGTCATAACACATCATACATGTATTATAATGCATTATAAGGGATGTTATTACATATGTACTTTATAGAAAGTGTTACCAGCCATGGACCAAAACACATCTCACTGACAGAAAACCTCCTATATCTTAAGAGACCGGTGACCTATAGGCTATGATATACATCCATAGAAGAGCCTAGCTGGTTAAACGTTCTACAAGTTTCCATGGTAAATATGTGTTCTCTCCATTCAGGCATGATTGCATGTTTTTGTCATGGTAGCGTACCAAATGGCACCGTATTCCCTGTATAGTACACTACTTTTGACCAGAGCCCTATGGGAAATTGGGTGCTATTTGGGACACATACCATTGTGTTTATGAGGTCTGGCTGTTTTAATATGGACGCTAATCTAAGTGCCTGTAGCTCAGGCCCTGAAGCAAGGATTTGCATATTCTTGATACCACTTGAAAGGAAACACTTGGACATTTGTGGAAATGTGAAATGAATGTAGGAAAATATAACACATTAGATCTAGTAAAAGATAATACAAAGAAAAAAACAACCGATTATTTTTTGTTTGAAATGCAAGACAAAGGCCATAAAGTGTAATTCCAGCACAAGTGCAATTTAGATTTTGGCAACTAGATGGCAAGTTCAAAACTCAAACAATAGCATGGTATTATTTCACTGTAATAGCTACTGTAAATTGGAAAGTGCAGTTAGATTAACAGGAATTTAAGATTTCTGCCCATTTCAGATATGTCTATGTCCTGAGAATTTTTTGTGTTACTTACAACCTCATGCTAATCGCATTAGCCTACGTTAGCTCAACCGTCCCATGGGAGACCCACAGACCCTGAATAGGTTTTTAAGCACTTTGCCTAGAGTAGAACGACTACAGGGAACCACAGCAACGAATATGAGAAGAAAACACCTATTATGAAGCCTTCAGAGTTCACAGGAGAAATTCTAAGTATACAAAATGTGAAAAGACTGGCAACGTTTTTAAAAATTTAACTAGGCATGTCAGTTAAGAACAAATTCTTATTTTCAATGACGGCCTAGGAACAGTGGGTTAACTGCCTTGTTCAGGGGCAGAACGACAGATTTTGTACTTTGTCAGCACGGGGATACAATCTTGCAACCTTTCGGTTACTAGTCCAATGCTCTAACCGCTAGGCTACGCTGCCGCCCCAACGTTGGATAACTGTAGTACAGGCCCTATGTTCCTCCAGGAACCAAGAGTATAACTTTAGTACAGGCCCTATGTTCCTCCAGGAACCAAGAGGATAACTTTAGTACAGGCCCTATGATCCTCCAGGAACCAAGAGGATAACTTTAGTACAGGCCCTATGTTCCTCCAGGAACCAAGAGGATAACTTTAGTACAGGCTCTATGTTCCTCCAGGAACCAAGAGTATAACTTTAGTACAGGCCCTATGTTCCTCCAGGAACCAAGATGATAACTTTAGTACAGGCCCTATGATCCTCCAGGAACCAAGAGGATAACTTTAGTACAGGCCCTATGTTCCTCCAGGAACCAAGAGGATAACTTTAGTACAGGCCCTATGTTCATCCAGGAACCAAGAGGATAACTTTAGTACAGGCCCTATGATCCTCCAGGAACCAAGAGGATAACTTTAGTACAGGCCCTATGATCCTCCAGGAACCAAGAGGATAACTTTAGTACAGGCCCTATGATCCTCCAGGAACCAAGAGGATAACTTTAGTACAGGCCCTATGTTCCTCCAGGAACCAAGAGGATAACTTTAGTACAGGCCCTATGATCCTCCAGGAACCAAGAGGATAACTTTAGTACAGGCCCTATGATCCTCCATGAACCAAGAGGATAACTTTAGTACAGGCCCTATGATCCTCCAGGAACCAAGAGGTTAACTTTAGTACAGGCCCTATGATCCTCCAGGAACCAAGAGGATAACTTTAGTACAGGCTCTATGATCCTGCAGGAACCAAGAGGATAACTTTAGTACAGGCCCTATGTTCCTCCAGGAACCAAGAGGATAACTTTAGTACAGGCCCTATGATCCTCCAGGAACCAAGAGCATTAAGTGTAAGGTTTATAGTAAATGTGTCATTTACTGTGTCACAAACATCCCAAACTAGTTCACAAAAGACATTAGCGGCATCCCAAATGGAATCATATTTCCTATGTAGAGCACTACTTTTTGACCCATAGATCAAAAGTAGTGCACTATAGGGAATAGGGTGCCATTTGGGATGCAGACATTCTGTTGGCAGTATTGGCGTCACTCCAACTGTAATCTGTTCAACAAAAGTAACCAGCACCATAAAACTGTGCTATAGATGTCACGGTAAAGTTACAGCACCATCCCTCAGAGAGAGAGACACGGCTTAATGTGAGCTCTCACATTTTCAACATGTTTTCTTTTTACAAAAGGATAGATTTGGAGTTCGATAAACTTGGATTTTTCAGCAGGTACATATGCAGGATGCTACACTCCACAGCATGGCCTTCGCTCCAGATCAAAACTACAAACCTAGAACCAAATTTTGACCAAAATTAACCGGAGAGATTACTGCTTCCAAGGTTTTATTTTTCCAAGCTTAACGGAGGGTGTTCTAACCAACAAACAGCAGAGACCTGAGGACACCATTCCAACCTGGAACTGAGTCAGAAACAAATTCAATTAGCACTACGGTGTGAAGTAAAAGGCCTTTGGGCCCAACAAGTGTCAGGAGTCTTTGAAGCATCATCTGAAGCCCCTCCTGCTGTTCAAAGACCATTCCCTGGCATTTTATACAAGAAATCTGCATCCAGAAATAAAAGCTTCTCCCAAGTGGCTGTGACACTTACTCCCATTGCCTGCTGCACTGCTGCTAGGATTTCACCTGGCGATCTGTTCACCGTCTGCCCTGGCTTGTCTCCCCCTGTCTGGTACAGGTACCTCCACCACACTCACTCCTCTCTCCCTGGTCTGTCTCCCCTGTCTGGTACAGGTACCTCCACCACACTCACACCTTTCTCCCTGGTCTGTCTCCCCCTGTCTGGTACAGGTACCTCCACCACACTCACTCCTCTCTCCCTGGTCTGTCTCCCCCTGTCTGGTACAGGTACCTCCACCACACTCACTCCTCTCTCCCTGGTCTGTCTCCCCCTGTCTGGTACAGGTACCTCCACCACACTCACTCCTCTCTCCCTGGTCTGTCTCCCCCTGTCTGGTACAGGTACCTCCACCACACTCACTCCTCTCTCCCTGGTCTGTCTCCCCCTGTCTGGTACAGGTACCTCCACCACACTCACACCTTTCTCCCTGGTCTGTCTCCCCCTGTCTGGTACAGGTACCTCCACCACACTCACTCCTCTCTCCCTGGTCTGTCTCCCCCTGTCTGGTACAGGTACCTCCACCACACTCACTCCTCTCTCCCTGGTCTGTCTCCCCCTGTCTGGTACAGGTACCTCCACCACACTCACTCCTCTCTCCCTGGTCTGTCTCCCCCTGTCTGGTACAGGTACCTCCACCACACTCACTCCTCTCTCCCTGGTCTGTCTCCCCCTGTCTGGTACAGGTACCTCCACCACACTCACTCCTCTCTCCCTGGTCTGTCTCCCCCTGTCTGGTACAGGTACCTCCACCACACTCACTCCTCTCTCCCTGGTCTGTCTCCCCCTGTCTGGTACAGGTACCTCCACCACACTCACTCCTCTCTCCCTGGTCTGTCTCCCCCTGTCTGGTACAGGTACCTCCACCACACTCACACCTTTCTCCCTGGTCTGTCTCCCCCTGTCTGGTACAGGTACCTCCACCACACTCACTCCTCTCTCCCTGGTCTGTCTCCCCCTGTCTGGTACAGGTACCTCCACCACACTCACTCCTCTCTCCCTGGTCTGTCTCCCCCTGTCTGGTACAGGTACCTCCACCACACTCACTCCTCTCTCCCTGGTCTGTCTCCCCCTGTCTGGTACAGGTACCTCCACCACACTCACTCCTCTCTCCCTGGTCTGTCTCCCCCTGTCTGGTACAGGTACCTCCACCACACTCACACCTTTCTCCCTGGTCTGTCTCCCCCTGTCTGGTACAGGTACCTCCAACACATTCACCCCTCTCTCCTGAGCTATCGCTCACCTCCAGCACACACACACTGTTGGGGCGAGTGAATCTGAACTTACAATGGCTAGCCCCAAGTCGTTATATATTTAAAAATGTTCTTGTGCATTTTGCTATTTTCCTCATGACTCCTGCATACTTTGTTGACTACAAACTTTCTTTCCCAACCGTGGGACAGACTGGTTGTTCCCACACTCGGGACTCTGACTCAATTGGTTACACAGTCTTTTGGCCTCCCATCCTATTCTAACCACCTCTCACCGGCTTTGTATTCATGTTACCTGATGAAATTGCTGGACAATATGATCTTGTTGCCATCTGATGTACTGCACCTGCCCGCCCATCCAGCATCACTACTCTGGACAGTTCTGACTTAGAATATGTGGACAACTACAAATACCTAGGTGTCTGGTTAGACTGTAAACTCTCCTTCCAGACTCACATCAAACATCTCCAATCCAAAGTTAAATCTATAAATCGGCTTCCTATTTTACAACAAAGCATCCTTCACTCATGCTGCCAAATATACCCTTGTAAAACTGACCATCCTACCGATCCTCAATTTAGGCGATGTAATTTACAAAATAGCCTCCAATACCCTACTCAATAAATTGGATGCAGTCTATCACAGTGTCATCCGTTTTGTCACCAAAGCCCCATACCAAAGCCCCATATACTACCAACCACTGCGACCTGTATGCTCTCGTTGGCTGGCCCTCGCTTCATTCTCGTCGCCAAACCCACTGGCTCCAGGTCATCTACAAGACCCTGCTAGGTAAAGTCCCCCCTTATCTCAGCTCGCTGGTCACCATAGCAGCACCCACCTGTAGCACGCGCTCCAGCAGGTATATCTCTCTGGTCACCACCAAAACCAATTGTTCCTTTGGCCACCTCTCCTTCCAGTTATCTGCTGCCAATGACTGGAACGAGCTATACAAATCTCTGAAACTGGAAACACTCATCTCCCTCACTAGCTTTAAGCACCAACTGTCAGAACAGCTCACAGATTACTGCACCTGTACATAGCCCATCTATAATTTAGCCCAAACAACTACCTCTTCCCCTACTGTATAAATTTATTTTGCTCCTTTGCACCCCATTATTTCTATCTCTACTTTGCCCATTCTTCCACTGCAAATCTACCATTCCGGTGTTTTACCTGCTATATTATATTTACTTCGCCACCATGGCCTATTTATTGCCTTTACTTCCCTTATCTCACCTCATTTGCTCACATTGTATATAGACTTATTTTTCTACTGTATTATTGACTGTATGTTTGTTTTACTCCATGTGTAACTCTGTGTTGTTGAATGTGTCAAACTGCTTTGCTTTATCTTGGCCAGGTCACAGTTGTAAATGAGAACTTGTTCTCAACATGCCTACCTGGTTAAATAAAGGTGAAATAAATCAAATAAAAAATCTGCTTCACTGATTTCTGCTCTCGTAAAAGCCTGGGTTCTGCATGTTAACAATAGAAACTTATCACCTAAAATGGATCAATTGAAAGTGTGGGTTCACTGCTCCAAAACAGATGTGTTGGTCATTACTGAGACGTGGTTAAGGATGTTAATGATGTTAACCTTTCTGATTATAACCTTTTTCGGCAAGACAGATCTTCCAAAGGTGGTGGATTGGCAACCTTTACCAAGGATCACCTTCAGTGCTCGGTTGTCTCCACCAAGTCTGTCACCAAACAATTTGATTTGCTGGTTTTAAACATTAAACTTTCAAATAGCACTTTGTTGACTGTTGCTGGGTGTTATCGTACTCCATCAGCATCGGCCTGTACCCTACCTGCCCTAAGCTCTCTCCTGGCCCCTTACACTAAGTTTGAATTTGTCCTGCTCGGTGACCTAAACTGGGACATGCTTAAACCACCTGACCAAGTCATAAAGCGATGGGACTCCCTAAATCTTTCTTAGATTATTACCAATCCCACAAGGTATGACTCCAAACACCCAGAAAAGGCTACTCTCCTCAATGTTATCTTCACAAATAATCCTGATAGGTATCAGTCTGGTGTTTTCTGTAATGATCTTAGTGATCACTGTTTTACATTCTGTGTTCGTAGTGCCTGCCTAGTAAAACGACCTGTCCTGATTTCACATAGACGCTTGCTAAAAAAACTTGAATTAGCAAGCCTTCCTTCATGAACTGGCCTCTGTAAAATGGTATAGAATCAGTTTGATCCCCTCTGTCAAAGACTTTTGGATCTTCTTTTTTGATATTTTCAGTGGTGTTGTTAACTTCTTATGGGCAGGTGGGCCGGTGGCGTCTTATCTGAGGACAGTGTCCCGCATACAAAACCATGAAAAACATATTTCAACCAGGCAGGTGTGACACGAAAGTCAGAAATAGCGATATAATAAATGACTTACCTTTGATGATCTTCTTCTGTTGGCACTCCAAAAGGTCCCAGTTACATCACAAATAGTCATTTTGTTCGATAATGTGCTTCTTCTATATGTCATAAAAACTCAGTTTAGCTGGCGAGCTTTGGTCAATAATCCACCCAGTTTCCCTCCATCAAAACACCCAAACGTTACTAATAAACTTTTCCAAAAAAGTCAAACAACGTTTATAATCAAACCTTAGGTACCCTTATACGCAAATAAACAATACAATTTAAGACAGAGAACTGTTATTGTCTTTACCGGAGAAAAATACCAAAAATGCTCTCATTCATACGCTTGGAAACACTACAGCCAAAATGGGAGCCACCTAGAAAAACTACAATTTCTGGCTCATTTTTCCAAAAACCAGCCTGAAACCCATTCTAAAGACTGTTGACATCTAGTGGAAGCCCTAGGAACTGCAATCTGTGAGGACTTATAATAAAAGTGACAGCCATTGAAAATAGTGGTAGGCTGAATTGCTTTGGGGTTTCGCCTGCCATATCAGTTCTGACATTATTTTAACAGTTTTAGAAGCTTTAGAGTGTTTTCTATCCCAATCGACCAAATATATGCATATCCTAGCTTCTGGGCCTGAGTAACAGGCAGTTTACTTTGGGCATGCTTTTCATCCGGATGTGAAAATACTGCCCCCTACCCAAGAGAGATGAACAAACACGCCCCCATGAAGAAAATGATCCCCTGGTTCGACCATGATCTTGCAGAGTTACTCCACCTCAAGAATTGCATTTGGAGAAAGGCTCGGCACACACATACTCAAGCTGACTGGCTATAGTACAGACAAATGAGAAATAAGTGCACTCAGGCTATCCGGATGGCCAAAGTTAGTTACTTAAAGGAGCAGTTCTAACCCCAAGAAGTTCAAGAAAATGGTTAAAGACCTGGAGAATAAACCCTCCTCACAGCTGCCCATGTCCCTTAATGTTGATGATGTGGTTGTTACTGACAAGAAGCACATGGCTGAGATCTTTAATCATCACTTCATTAAGTCAGGATTCCTATTTGACTCAGCCATGCCTGCTTGCCCGTCCAACATTTCCTCATCTCCCACCCCTTCCAAAGCGACTATCCCTGATGCTTCTCCCTCTTTTTCCCTGCAGGCAGTGACTGAATCTGAGGTGCCAAATGAGCTCCTTAAACTTGACCCCAAAAAAACATCTGGGTCATAAGGTTGCTGCCCCTATCGTCGCCAAGCCTGTCTCTCCTTTCTAGGGAGGTTCTTATTGCTTGGAAGGAAGCCACAATTTTTCCTTTATTTAACCTCTTTCAGCTAGGGGGCACTATTTTTATGTTTGGAAAAATAACGTTCCCAAAATAAATGGTCTATTTCTCAGGCCCATATTCTAGAATATGCATATAATTGACAGATTATGATAGAAAACACTCTAAAGTTTCCAAAACTGTCAAAATATTGTCTGTGAGTATAACAGAACTGATATTGCAAGTGAAAACCTGAGGAAAATCAAACCAGGAAGTGGCTTCTATTTTGAAAGCTCCATGTTCTATAGCCTGCCTTTGCTCCATTTAAAGGGATATCAACCAGACCTTCCTGAAGGTGTCAACAGTCTTTAGACATAGTTTCAGGCTTTTATTTTGAAAAAATGAGCGAGAAAGATAACATTGCGTCAGGTGTTCGCATGAGTTTTGCTTGCGCAACAGAGATTGGGCAGCCATTGTCTCTCCCTCTCCTACTGAAAAAGACAGTCGCGGTTGATATACACTGCTCAAAAAAATAAAGGGAACACTAAAATAACACATCCTAGATCTGAATGAATGAAATATTCTTATTAAATTATTTTTTCTTTACATAGTTGAATGTGCTGACAACAAAATCACACAAAAATGATCAATGGAAATTAATTCAACAACCCATGGAGGTATGGATTTGGAGTCACACTCAAAATTAAAGTGGAAAACCATGATCCAACTTTGATGTAATGTCCTTAAAACAAGTCAAAATGAGGCTCAGTAGTGTGTGTGGCCTCCACGTGCCTGTATGACCTACCTACAACGCCTGGGCATGCTCCTGATGGGGTGGCGGATGGTCTCCTAAGGGATCTCCTCCCAGACCTGGACGAAAGCATCCGCCAACTCCTGGACAGTCTGTGGTGCAATGTTGGTGGATGGAGCGAGACATGATGTCCCAGATGTGCTCAATTGGAATCAGGTCTGGGGAACGGGTTGGCCAGTCCATAGCATCAATGCCTTCCTCTTGCAGGAACTGCTGACACTCCAGCCACATGAGGTCTAGCATTGTCTTGCATTAGGAGGAATCCAGGGCCAACCGCACCAGCATATGGTCTCACAAGGGGTCTGAGGATCTGATCTCGGTACCTAATGGCAGTCAGGCTACCTCTGGCGAGCACATGGAGGGATGTGCGGCCCCCCAAAGAAATGCCACCCCACACCATGACTGACCCACCGCCAAACCGGTCATGCTGGAGGATGTTGCAGGCAGCAGAACGTTCTCCACTGCGTCTCCAGACTCTGTCACGTCTGTCACATGTGCTCAGTGTGAACCTGCTTTCATCTGTGAAGAGCACAGGGCACCAGTGGCGAATTTGCCAATCTTGGTGTTCTCTGGCAAATGCCAAACGTCCTGCACGGTGTTGGGCTCCTCCTGCTCCTCCTTGCACAAAGGCAGAGGTAGCGGTCCTGCTGCTGGGTTGTTGCTCTCCTACGGCCTCCTCCACGTCTCCTAATGTACTGGCCTGTCTCCTGGTAGCGCCTCCATGCTCTGGATACTACGCTGATAGACACAGCAAACCTTCTTGCCACAGCTCGCATTGATGTGCCATCCTGGATGAGCTGCACTACCTGAGCCACTTGTGTGGGTTGTAGACTCCGTCTCATGCTACCGCTAGAGTGAAAGCATCGCCAGCATTCAAAAGTGACCAAAACATCAGCCAGGAAGCATAGGAACTGAGAAGTGGCCTGTGGTCACCACCTGCAGAACCACTCCTTTATTGGGAGTGTCTTGCTAATTGCCTATAATTTCCACCTGTTGTCTATTCAATTTGCACAACAGCATGTGACATTTATTGTCAATCAGTGTTGCTTCCAAAGTGGACAGTTTGATTTCACAGAAGTGTGATTGACTTGTAGTTATATTGTGTTGTTTAAGTGTTCCCTTTATTTTTTTGAGCAGTGTATTATCGATTATATATTTTAAAAACAACCTGAGGATTGATTATAAAACATTTGACATGTTTCTGTGGACAATACGGATACTATTTGGAATTTTCATCTGAGTTGTCGTGACTGTGGGTTTCTGAACATAACGCGCCAAACAAACGGAGGTATTTTGGATATAAAAATAATCTTTATGGAACAAAAGGAACATTTATTGTGTAACTGGGAGTCTCGTGAGTGAAAACATCCGAAGATCATCAAAGGTAATCGATTAATTTTATTGTTTTTCTGATTTTCGCGACCAAGCTACTTTGATGCTAGGTGTTCATAATGTTTTGTTTAGTGATCGATAAACTTACACAAACGCTTGGATTGCTTTCTCTGGAAAGCATATTTTCAAAATCTGACAAGACAGGTGGATTAACGAGGGTTTAGAGTTTGAGGTAGTCACCTCATTCAAGTACTTGGGAGTATGGCTAGATGGTGCACTGTCCTTCTCTCAGCACATATTGAGGCTGCAAGCTAAAGTTAAATCTAGACTTGGTTTCCTCTATCGTAATCGCTTCCTCTTTCACCCCACCTCAGCTAACCCTGATTCAGATGACAATCCTACCCATGCTAGATTACAGAGACATAATTTATAGATCGGCAGGTAAGGGTGCTCTCGAGCGGGTAGACGTTCTTTACCATTCGGCAATAAGATTTGCCACCATCACTCATTCATATATTTTTTATGTACATATTCTTAGTCATTCCTTTACACTTGTGTGCATAAGGTAGTTGTTGGGAAATTGTTAGGTTAGATTACTCGTTGGACATTACTGCATTGTCGGAAATAGAAGCACAAGCAATTCACTCCACTCGCATTAACATCTGCAAACCATGTGTATGTGACAAATACAATTTGTTTTGATTTGACCATGTTGTGTGCTGCTATCATGTTGTTGTTATGTTGTGTTGCTCCCATGCTGTGTTGTGATTAGAGGTCGACCGATTAATCGGAATGGCCAATTAATTAAGGCCGATTTTAAGTTTTCATAACAAACGGTAATCGGTATATTTGGACACCGATTTTGCCGATTTAAAAATCTTTTTTAACACCTTTATTTAACTAGGCAAGTCAGTTAAGAACACATTCTTATTTTACATGATGGCCTAGGAACGGTGGGTTAACTGCCTTGTTCAGGGGCAGAACGACAGATTTGTACCTTGTCAGCTCCGGGATTCAATCTTGCAAATTTACAGATAACTAGTCCAACGCTCTGACCACCTGCCTCTCATTGCACTCCACGAGGACCCTGCCTGTTACGCAAATACAGTAAGAAGCCAAGGTAAGTTGCTAGCTAGGATTAAACTTATCTTATAAAAAACAAACAATCAATCAATCAATCATAATCACTAGTTAACTACAAATGGTTGATGATATTCCTAGTTTATCTAGCGTGTCCTGCATTGCATATAATCGATAAGATGCGCATTCGTGAAAAATAACTGTCGTTGCTCCAACATGTACCTAACCATAAACACCAATGCCTTTCTTAAAATCAATACACAGAAGTATATATTTTTAAACCTGCATATTTAGCTAAAAGAAATCCAGGTTAGCAGGCAATATTAACCAGGCGAAATTGTGTCACTTCTCTTGCGTTCATTGCACGCAGAGTCAGGGTATATGCAACAGTTTGGGCAGCCTGGCTCGTTGCGAACTAATTTGCCAGAATTTTACGTAATTATGACATAACATTGAAGGTTTTACAATGTAACAGGAACATTTAGACGTATGGATGCCACCCGTTAGATAAAATACGTAACGGTTCCATATTTCACTGAAATAATAATCGTTTTGTTTTCGAAATTATAGTTTCCAGATTCGACCATATTAATGACCAAAGGCTCGTATTTCTGTGTGTTATTATGTTATAATTAAGTCTATGTGTCACGCCCTGACCTTAGTATTCTTTGTTTTCTTCAGTCCGGAGTTGCCACTCAGTCCGGAGCTGCCACGCAGTCTGGAGCTGACTATGGTGGAGTGGGGTCCACGTCCAGCACCCGAGCCTACGCCGTGAAAGAAGCCCACCCGGACCCTCCCCTTTAGATTAGGTTTTGCGGGCGGAGTCCGCACCTTTGTGGGGGGGTACTGTCACGCTCTGACCTTAGTATTCTTTGTTTTGTTTATTATTTTGGTTAGGTCAGGGTGTGACATGGGTGATATGTGTGCTTTTGTCTTATTCTAGGGTGTTTGTACTGTCTAGGGGTTTTTGTAGATTTATGGGGTTGTTTTCATCTAGGTGTTTATGTTGGTCTATGGTTGCCAAGATTGGTTCTCAATTAGAGGCAGGTGTTTATCGTTATCTCTGATTGGGAACCATATTTAAGCAGCCATCTTCTTTGGGTATTTCGTGGGTTATTGTCTATGTTATGTTGCACGTTAGCACATTGTTTATATAGCGGTCACGTTCATCTTATCGTTTTGTTGTTTTGTTTAGGTGTTTTTCGTGTTCTTTCTGGAATAAAGAAGAATGTATTCTAACCACGCTGCGCTTTGGTCCCCTCCATATGACGATCGTGACAGAATAACCCACCAACAATGGACCAAGCAGCGTGGTAACGGACAACAGCAGCAATCAAAGGACTTCTGGACTTGGGAGGTGATTCTGGACGGCAAAGGACCCTGGGCACAGCCAGGGGAATATCGCCGTCCAAAAGCAGAGCTGGAGGCAGCGAAAGCAGAGAGGCGCCGGTATGAGGAGGCAGCACGGCGGCGCGGCTGGAAGCCTGAGTGGCAGCCCCAAAAATGTATTGGGGGAGGGCACACGGTGAGTGTGGCGAAGTTAGGTAGGAGACCTGCGCCAGCTCCCCGTGCTTACCGTGGAGAGAGAGGGCGTCGTACCGGGCAGGCACCATGTTATGCGGTGGAGCGCACGGTGTCCCAGGTGCGTGTGCATAGCCCGGTGCGGTACATTCCAGCTCCTCGTATCGGCCGGGCTAGAGTGGGCATCGAGCCAGGTGCCATGAAGCCGGCTCTACGCATCTGGTCTCCAGTGCGTCTCCTCGAGCCGGCATACATGGCACCAGCCTTACGCAAAGTGTCCCCGGTTCGCCTGCACAGCCCAGTGCGGGCTATTCCCCCTCGCCGCACTGGCCTGGCTACGGGGAGCATTCAACCAGGTAAGGTTGGGCAGGCTCGGTGCTCCAGATCTCCAGTGCGCCTTCTCGGTCCGGTCTATCCGGTGCCATCTCCACGCTTCAGCCCTCCGGTGGAAGCCCCCTGCACCGGGCTTCCTGTGCGTCGCCAGAGCCCAGTTCTCCCTGTTCCTCCTCCCCGCACTCGCCCTGAGGTGCATATCCTCGGCCCAGTACCACCAGTGCCGGCACCACGTACCAGGCCTACAGTTCGCCTCGTCTGTCCTGAGCTGCTAGTCTCTCGTCTGTCCTGAGCCGCCAGAGTCTCCTGTCTGTCCTGAGCCGCTAGAGTCTCCCGTCTGTCCTGAGCTGCTAGAGTCTCCCGTCTGTCCTGAGCTGCTAGAGCGGCCAGTCTGTCCTGAGCCGTCAGTCAGCCAGGAGCTGCCAGAGCCGTCAGTCAGCCAGGACCTGCCAGAGCCGTCAGTCAGCCAGGACCTGCCAGAGCCGTCAGCCAGCCAGGACCTGCCAGAGCCGTCAGCCAGCTAGGAGCTGCCAGAGCCGTCAGCCAGCCAGGACCTGCCAGAGCCGTCAGCCAGCTAGGAGCTGCCAGAGCCGTCAGCCAGCCTGAAGCTACCCCTCAGTCCGGAGCTACCCTTCAGTCCGGAGCTGCCACTCAGTCAGGAGCTGCCACTCAGTCCGGAGTTGCCACTCAGTCCGGAGCTGCCACTCAGTCCGGAGCTGCCTCTCAGTCCAGTGGGGCCCTTTAGTAGGGTTGCCAGTCCTAGGTTGGCGGCGAGGGTCGCCGTTCCTATGAGGCCACAAAAGCAGGACTAAGACTATGGTGGAGTGGGGTCCACGTCCAGCACCCGAGCCTACGCCGTGAAAGAAGCCCACCCGGACCCTCCCCTTTAGATTAGGTTTTGCGGGCGGAGTCCGCACCTTTGTGGGGGGGTACTGTCACGCTCTGACTTTAGTATTCTTTGTTTTCTTTATTATTTTGGTTAGGTCAGGTTGTGACATGGGTGATATGTGTGTTTTTGTCTTATTCTAGGGTGTTTTGCACTGTCTAGGAGTTTTTGTAGATTTATTTAATCTAGGTGTTTATGTTGGTGTATGGTTGTCTAGATTGGTTCTCAATTAGAGGCAGGTGTTTATCGTTGTCTCTGATTGGGAACCATATTTAGGCAGCCATCTTCTTTGGGTATTTCGTGGGTTATTGTCTATGTTATGTTGCACGTTAGCACATTGTTTATATAGCGGTCACGTTCATCTTATCGTTTTGTTGTTTTGTTTAAATGTTCTTCTTCCTTCCTGTATTCTAACCACCCTGCGCTTTGGTCCCCATACGACGATCGTGACACTATGATTTGATAGAGCAGTCTGACTGAGCGATGGTAGGCACCAGCAGGCCCATAAGCATTCATTCAAACAGCACTTTTGTGCGTTTTGCCAGCAGCTCTTCACAATGCTTCAAGCATTGTGCTGTTTATGACTTCAAGCCTATCAGTTCCCGAGATTAGGCTGGTGTAACTGATGTGAAATTACTAGCTAGTTAGCTGGGTGCGCACTAATAGCGTTTCAAACGTCACTCGCTCTGAGACTTGGAGTAGTTGTTCGCCTTGCGATGGGTAATGATGCTTCGAGGGTGGCTGTTGTCGATGTGTTCCTGGTTCGAGCCCAAGTAGGGGCGAGGAGAGGGACGGAAGCTATCCTGTTACACTGGCAATACTAAAGTGTCTATAAGAACATCCAATAGTCAAAGGAATATGAAATACAAATGGTATAGAGAGAAATAGTCCAAGAAATACTATATTAACTACAACCTAAAACCTCTTACATTGGAATATTGAAGTCTCATGTTAAAAGGAACCACCAACTTTCATATGTTCTCATGTTCTGAGCAAGGAACTTAAACGTTAGCATTTTTACATGGCACATATTGCACTTTTACTTTATTCTCCAACACTTTGTTTTTTTCCCAACAAAATTGAACATGTTTCATTGTTTTTTTCAAGGCTAAATACAGTGCCTTGCGAAAGTATTCGGCCCCCTTGAACTTTGCGACCTTTTGCCGGTGTTGAAAAATCATAATCGGTCGATCTCTAGTTGTCATGTGTTGCTGCCTTGCTATGTTGTTGTCTTAGGTCTCTCTTTATGTAGTGTAGTGTTGTCTCTCTTGTTGTGTTGTGTGTTTTGTCCTGTATTTATATTGTTTATATTTATTAATTTTATTATCCCAGGCCCCTGTCCCCGCAGAAGGCCTTTTGTCTTTTGGTAGGCCGTCATTGTAAATAAGAATTTGCTCTTAACTGACTTGCCAAGTTAAATAAAATCAATGATATCATCCATTTTGTCTTAAAGAAGACTCTGATAGACGGTCAACTATAGGGACATTAACCCCTTAATGGTCTACAGTGTAAATCCATTGTTCTTACACTGTGAAGGGCCTTTATTAAAGTGTCCTATAAACCCTATTCCCTACATAGTACACTACGTCTGATCAGGGACCTATGGGTTTTAGTACAAATATAGGGCTTAGAGCTCCCCCCCCAAACGCACACACACACACTGGAATGTCTGGAAGGAGACTGTGATGCTATATTATGGACACAAGTAACAGACCATAACAAGTGAAAAAACACACACACACACCCCTACACCATACTCATACACACACCCCTACACACACATAGTGTTCCGCACCTGTGAGGCTCGTTCTGAGCCGGCAAGGTCGATCATGAAAAGGCGGGCGAAGCGGACTTCCTGTAGAAGGTCTCGACAGCGGCTCGTCTGCCTGACCGACACCTGCAGCACGGCATGGGACCGGGACGAAGTCTGGTTGGCTGCCGTGGGCTCCTGGGTACGCTGCTTATTACCCTTCATCAACAAATCCATGATCTGGCAGGAACACAGTCATAAAGCTCTATGTAGCTCTATGTATCTCTAATATGAAGTGCTTGTATATATGTTATGTAGGCTTCATAATATACAATATACATATTTAGATAACAATGTATAGTTTGTATTTACAGTATCAGTCAAAAGTTTGGACACACCTACTTATTCAAAGCTGATGACAGCTTTGCACACTCTTGGCATTCTCTCAACCAGCTTCATGAGGTAGTCACCTGGAATGCATTTCAATTAATGAGTGTGCATTGTTAAAAGTTCATTCTTGGGGGGGCAAAAAAGTATTTAGTCAGCCACTAATTGTGCAAGTTCTCCCACTTAAAAAGATGAGAGAGGCCTGTAATTTTCATCATAGGTACACTTCAACTATGACAGACAAAATGACAACAACAAAAAATCCAGAAATTACATTGTAGGATTTTTTTGAATTTATTTGCAAATTATGGTGGAAAATAAGTATTTGGTCAATAACAAAAGTTTATCTCAAAATGGTTTCTGTAAGTCTTCACAAGGTTTTCACACACTGTTGCTGGTATTTTGGCCCATTCCTCCATGCAGATTTCCTCTAGAGCAGTGCTGTTTTGGGGCTGTTGCTGGCAAACACAGACTTTCAACTCCCTCCAAAGATTTTCTATGGGGTTGAGATCTGGAGACTGGCTAGGCCACTCCAGGACCTTGAAATGCTTCTTACAAAGCCACTCCTTCGCTGCCCGGGCGGTGTGTTTGGGATCATTGTCATGCTGAAAGACCCAGCCAAGTTTCATCTTCAATGCCCTTGCTGATGGAAGGTGGTTTTCACTCAAAATCTCACGATACATGGCCCCATTCATTCTTTCCTTTACACGGATCAGTCGTCCTGGTCCCGTTGCAGAAAAACAGCCCCAAAGAATGATGTTTCCACCCCCGTGCTTCACAGTAGGTATGGTGTTCTTTGGATGCAACTCAGCATTCTTTGTCCTCCAAACACAACGAGTTGAGTTTTTACCAAAAAGTTATATTTTGGTTTCATCTGACATTCTCCCAATCTTCTTCTGGATCATACAAATGCTCTCTAGCAAACTTCAGACGGGGATTGGACATGCACTGGCTTAAGCAGGGGGACACGTCTGGCACTGCAGGATTTGAGTCCCTGGCGGCGTAGTGTGTTACTGATGGTAGGCTTTGTTACTTTGGTCCCAGCTCTCTGCAGGTCATTCACTAGGTCCCCCCCGTGTGGTTCTGGAATTCTTGCTCACCGTTTTTGTGATCATTTTGACCCCACGGGGTGAGATCTTGGGTGGAGCCCCAGAACGAGGGAGATTATCAGTGGTCTTGTATGTCTTCCATTTCCTAATAATTGCTCCCACGGTTGATTTCTTCAAACCAAGCTGCTTACCTAATGCAGATTCAGTCTTCCCAGCCTGGTGCAGGTCTACAATTTTGTTTCTGGTGTCCTTTGACAGCTCTTTGGTCTTGGCCATAGTGGAGTTTGGAGTGTGACTGTTTGAGATTGTGGACAGGTGTCTTTTATACTGATAACAAGTTCAAACAGGTGCCATTAATACAGGTAACGAGCGGAGGACAGAGGAGCCTCTTAAAGAAGAAGTTCTGGTTCAATTGTGCGTCGCCCCACGGACCTCTCGGTTGCGGCCGTTTACGACAGAGGCTGGGCGCGAACCCATAGCCTCTGGTGGCACAGCTGGCACTGCAGTACAGCGCCCTTAACCACTGCGCCACCCGGGAGGCCTAAAAGTTCATTCTTAATGTGTTTGAGCCAATCAGATGTGTAGGGTTCCAACCAAGTAAAAGACCAAGTCTATAATATGGCAAGATAAGCTCGAATAAGCAAAGAGAAATGACAGTCCATCAATAACTTTAAGACATGAAGGTCAGTCAATCCGGAACATTTGAAGAACTTTGAACGTTTCCTCAAGTGCAGTCGCAAAAACCATCAAGGGCTATGATGAAACTGGCTCTCATGAGGACCACCACAGGAAAGGAAGACCCAGAGTCACCCCTGCTGCAGAGGATAAGTTAATGAGAGTTAACTGCACCTCAGATTGGAGCCCTAATAAAATGCTTTACAGAGTTCAAGTAACAGTTCAACTGTTCAGATGAGGCTGCATGAATCAGGTCTTCATGGTCAAATTACTACAAAGAAACCACTACTAAAGGAGACCAATAAGAAGAAGAGACTTGCTTGGGCCAAGAAACACAAGCAATGGACATTAGACTGGTGGAAATCTGTCCTTTGGTCTGATGAGTCCAAATTTGAGATTTTTGGTTCCAACTGCCGTGCCTTTGTGAGACGTAGAGTGGGTGAAAGGATGCTCTCCACATGTGTGGGCCCCACCGTGAAGCATGGAGGAGGAGGTGTGATTGTGCTTTGCTTGTGGCACTGTCTGTGATTTATTTAGAATTCAAGGCACAGTTAGCCAGCATGGCTACCACAGCATTCTGCAGCAATAAGTCATCCCATCTGGTTTACGCTTAGTGGGACTATCATTTGTTTTTAAACAAGACAATGACCCAGCACACCTCCAGGCTATGTAAGGGCTATTTGACCAAGAAGGAGTGATGGAGTGCTGCATCAGATGACCTGGTCCTCCACAATCACCCGACCTCAACCAAATTGAGATGGTTTGGGATGAGTTTGACGGCAGTGTGAAGGAAAAGCAGCCAACAAGTGCTCAGCTTATCTTTTTATTTCTTTATTTTTCACCTTTATTTAACCAGGTAGGCTAGTTGAGAACAAGTTCTCATTTGCAACTGCGACCTGGCCAAGATAAAGCATAGCAATTTGACACATACAACAACAAAGAGTTCCACATGGAATAAACAAAACATAGTCAATAAGACAGTAGAACAAAAGAAAACAACAAGCCTACATACAGTGAGTGCAAATTTTTATTTTATTTTATTTTTTTTATTTCACCTTTATTTAACCAGGTAGGCTAGTTGAGAACAAGTTCTCATTTGCAACTGCGACCTGGCCAAGATAAAGCATAGCAGTGTGAACAGACAACACAGAGTTACACATGGAGTAAACAATTAGCAAGTCAATAACACAGTAGAAAAAAATGGGCAGTCTATATACAATGTGTGCAAAAGGCATGAGGAGGTAGGCGAATAATACAATTTTGCAGATTAACACTGGAGTGATAAATTATCAGATGGTCATGTACAGGTAGAGATATTGGTGTGCAAAAGAGCAGAAAAGTAAATAAATAAAAACAGTATAAAAACAGTATGGGAATGAGGTAGGTGAAAAAGGGTGAGCTATTTACCTATAGACTATGTACAGCTGCAGCGATCGGTTAGCTGCTCGGATAGCTGATGTTTGAAGTTGGTGAGGGAGATAAAAGTCTCCGATTTTTGCAATTCGTTCCAGTCACAGGCAGCAGAGTACTGGAACGAAAGGCGGCCAAATGAGGTGTTGGCTTTAGGGATGATCAGTGAGATACACCTGCTGGAGCGCGTGTTACGGATGGGTGTTGCCATCGTGACCAGTGAACTGAGATAAGGCGGAGCTTTAACTAGCATGGACTTGTAGATGACCTGGAGCCAGTGGGTCTGGCGACGAATATGTAGTGAGGGCCAGCCGACTAGAGCATACAAGTCGCAGTGGTGGGTGGTATAAGGTGCTTTAGTGACAAAACGGATGGCACTGTGATAGACTGCATCCAGTTTGCTGAGTAGAGTGTTGGAAGCCATTTTGTAGATGACGTCGCCGAAGTCGAGGATCGGTAGGATAGTCAGTTTTACTAGGGTAAGCTTGGCAGCGTGAGTGAAGGAGGCTTTGTTGCGGAATAGAAAGCCGACTCTGGATTTGATTTTTGATTGGAGATGTTTGATGTGAGTCTGGAAGGAGAGTTTGCAGTCTAGCCAGACACCTAGGTACTTATAGATGTCCACATATTCAAGGTTGGAACCATCCAGGGTGGTGATGCTAGTCGGGCATGCGGGTGCAGGCAGCGATCGGTTGAAAAGCATGCATTTGGTTTTACTCGCGTTTAAGAGCAGTTGGAGGCCACGGAAGGAGTGCTGTATGGCATTGAAGCTCGTTTGGAGGTTTGATAGCACAGTGTCCAATGACGGGCCGAAAGTATATAGAATGGTGTCGTCTGCGTAGAGGTGGATCAGGGAATCGCCCGCAGCAAGAGCAACATCATTGATATATACAGAGAAAAGAGTCGGCCCGAGAATTGAACCCTGTGGCACCCCCATAGAGACTGCCAGAGGACCGGACAGCATGCCCTCTGATTTGACACACTGAACTCTGTCTGCAAAGTAATTGGTGAACCAGGCAAGGCAGTCATCCGAAAAACCGAGGCTGTTGAGTCTGCCGATAAGAATTTGGTGATTGACAGAGTCGAAAGCCTTGGCGAGGTCGATGAAGACGGCTGCACAGTACTGTCTTTTATCGATGGCGGTTATGATATCATTTAGTACCTTGAGTGTGGCTGAGGTGCACCCGTGACCGGCTCGAAACCAGATTGCACAGCGGAGAAGGTACGGTGGGATTCGAGATGGTCAGTGACCTGTTTGTTGACTTGGCTTTCGAAGACCTTAGATAGGCAGGGCAGGATGGATATAGGTCTATAGCAGTTTGGGTCCAGTGTGTCTCCCCCTTTGAAGAGGGGGATGACTGCGGCAGCTTTCAATCCTTGGGGATCTCAGACGATATGAAAGAGAGGTTGAACAGGCTGGTAATAGGGGTTGCGACAATGGCGGCAGATAGTTTCAGAAATAGCGGGTCCAGATTGTCAAGCCCAGCTGATTTGTACGGGTCCAGGTTTTGCAGCTCTTTCAGAACATCTGCTATCTGGATTTGGGTAAAGGAGAACCTGGAGAGGCTTGGGTGAGGAACTACGGGGGGCGGAGCTGTTGGCCGAGGTTGGAGTAGCCAGGCGGAAGGCATGGCCAGCCGTTGAGAAGTGCTTATTGAAGTTTTCGATAATCATGGATTTATCGGTGGAGACCGTGTTTCCTAGCCTCAGTGCAGTGGGCAGCTGGGAGGAGGTGCTCTTGTTCTCCATGGACTTCACAGTGTCCCAGAACTTTTTGGAGTTGGAGCTACAGGATGCAAACTTCTGCCTGAAGAAGCTGGCCTTAGCTTTCCTGACTGACTGCATGTATTGGTTCCTTACTTCCCTGAACAGTTGCATATCACGGGGGCTATTCGATGCTATTGCAGTCCGCCACAGGATGTTTTTGTGCTGGTCGAGGGCAGTCAGGTCTGGAGTGAACCAAGGGCTGTATCTGTTCTTGGTTCTGCATTTTTTGAACGGAGCATGCTTATCCAAAATGGTGAGGAAGTTACTTTTAAAGAATGACCAGGCATCCTCAACTGACGGGATGAGGTCAATGTCCTTCCAGGATACACGGGCCAGGTCGATTAGAAAGGCCTGCTCACAGAAGTGTTTTAGGGAGCGTTTGACAGTGATGAGGGGTGGTCGTTTGACTGCGGCTCCGTGGCGGATACAGGCGATGAGGCAGTGATCGCTGAGATCCTGGTTGAAGACAGCGGAGGTATATTTGGAGGGCCAGTTGGTCAGGATGACGTCTATGAGGGTGCCCTTGTTTACAGAGTTAGGGTTGTACCTGGTGGGTTCCTTGATGATTTGCGTGAGATTGAGGGCATCTAGCTTAGATTGTAGGACTGCCGGGGTGTTAAGCATATCCCAGTTTAGGTCACCTAACAGAACAAACTCTGAAGCTAGATGGGGGCGATCAATTCACAAATGGTGTCCAGGGCACAGCTGGGAGCTGACGGGGGTCGGTAGCAGGCGGCAACAGTGAGAGACTTGTTTCTGGAGAGAGTAATTTTCAAAATTAGTAGTTCAAACTGTTTGGGTATGGACCTGGAAAGTATGACATTACTTTGCAGGCTATCTCTGCAGTAGACTGCGACTCCGCCCCCTTTGGCAGTTCTATCTTGACGGAAGATGTTATAGTTGGGTATGGAAATCTCTGAATTTTGGTGGCCTTCCTGAGCCAGGATTCAGACACGGCAAGGACATCAGGGTTAGCAGAGTGTGCTAAAGCAGTGAGTAAAACAAACTTAGGGAGGAGGCTTCTGATGTTGACATGCATAAAACCAAGACTTTTTTCGATCACAGAAGTCAACAAATGAGGGTACCTGGGGACATGCAGGGCCTGGGTTTACCTCCACATCACCCGCGGAACAGAGAAGGAGTAGTATGAGGGTGCGGCTAAAGGCTATCAAAACTGGTCGCCTAGAGCGTTGGGGGCAGAGGATAAGAGGAGCAGGTTTCTGGGCATGGTAGAATATATTCAGGGCATAATGCGCAGACAGGGGAATGGTGGGGTGCGGGTACAGCGGAGGTAAGCCCAGGCACTGGGTGATGATGAGAGAGGTTGTATCTCTGGACATGCTGGTTGTAATGGGTGAGGTCACCGCATGTGTGGGGGGTGGGACAAAGGAGGTAACAGGGGTATGCAGAGTGGATCTAGGGGCTCCATTGTGAACTAAAACAATGATAACTAACCTGAACAACAGTATACAAGGCATATTGACATTTGGGAGAGACATACAGCGAGGCATACAGTAATCACAGGTGTTGAATTGGGAAAGCTAGCTAAAAACAGTAGGCGAGGCTAATCAGCTAGCACAACAAACAGCAGGTAAAATGGCGTTGACTAGGCAACTGGGCCGACAGATAAAACAAACAAGCAGAATGGAGTACCGTGATTAATGGACAGTCCAGCGTGCGTCAGCTATGTAGCCAAGAGATCAGTGTCCAGGGGGCAGCGGTGGATGGGCAGGGAAGCTGGGCTGGCGAGTGTTATCCAGGTTTTTTTTTTTTTTTTTTTTTTTTTTTTAAACTAACAATGACTAAATAGCTTGTAGCTAGTTAGCTGGTTAGCGTCTGGAGGTTCTTGAGTGTGTCATAAAAATAAAATAAAAATTAAAAGTGATAGCGATTCCGTATCACAGTGGGTGAGGCAGGTTTCCGGAAGGTATAAACAAAATAAAAATCAAAGAGAGATAGAAAGTAAATGGGTTCAGAGTGTTTGGGATGCAGTGAGTCAGATGGTTAGCAGGCCTGTGCTAACAAGCTAACAGTTCGTAGGCCCGGGCTAGACAAGCTAGCCGTTAGCAGGCCGAATTAGCAAGCAGGGAGATAGCGAGGGCTAGAGAGCTACCCTTTGGGGGACGTCGCGATGGGGTGAGTCTGTTTATTCCTCTTCTTGCGGTGATATCGACAGACCGGTCGTGGGCCCGGGTAATTGTAGCCCAGGAGTATGCTACAGGAGCTCTAGTACGCTGGGTGAGCTGGAGACACAGCGTTTCAGAAAGCTTGCGGGCCTTGGCCAGCAGATGGATCTTTGGCGATGTCGCAACGAAAAAGCCTGTTGAAACCACCTCGGACGATTATGTCGGCGGACCAGTCGTGATGGATCGGCGGGGCTCCGTGTCGGCAGTAAAGGGTCCAGGCCAATTGGCAAAAGAGGTATTGTTGGGCCTCTTCGGCTAGTCGGGAGATGGGCTTAGCTCAAGGCTAACTGTAGCTTGTTTTGGGACAGAGACGTTAGCCAGGAGTAGCCACTCGGATTGCAGCTAGCTAGTTGCGATGATCCGGTGTAAAGGTTCAGAGCTTGCGGTAGGAATCCGGAGATGTGGTAGAGAAAGAGCAGTCTGATATGCTCTGGGTTGATGTCGCGCTGGTGTCCTAGTTAGCTTAGAAGACCGCTAGCAATGGCTAACTGAGTACGAGCTAGTAGCTAGTTAGCTGGCTAGCTTCTGATGGTGGTTCCGGTTCTAAAGTAAAGTATAGAAAAAGCAGATCCGTACCACATTGGGTGATGCGGGTTGCAGGAGAGTATATTCAGCTCTAGTTTGAAAGTGAGATTAAAATATGTACGAAATATATACAGAAAAAAAACGAAGAAAACTATATTTACACTAGACAGGACGGGACAAGACAAAACACACGTCCGACTGCTACGCCATCTTGGAAATCTGAAGGTAAGATAAGGGAGTTAATGCAATAAATAGGCCATGGTGGCAAAGTAATTACAATATAGCAATTAAACACTGGAATAGTAGATGTGCAAGTAGAGATAATGGGGTGCAAAGGAGCAAGATAAAAAAAATACAGTATGGGGATGAGGTACAGTAGGTAGATAGATGGGCTGTTTACAGATGGGCTATGTACAGGTGCAGTGATCTGTGAGTTGCTCTGACAGCTGGTGCTTAAAGCTAGTGAGGGAGATATGAGTCTCCAGCTTCAGAGATTTTTGCAGTTTGTTCCAGTCATTGGCAGCAGAGAACTGGAAGGAAAGACGACCAAAGGAGGAATTGGCTTTGGAGGTGACCAGTGATATACCTGCTGGAGCACGTGCTACGAGTGGGTGCTGCTATGGTGACCAGTGAGCTGAGATAAGGTGGGGCTTTACCTAGCAGAGACTTGTAGATAACCTGTAGCCAGTGAGTTTGGCGATGAGTATGAAGTGAGGGCCAACCAACGAGAGCGTACAGGTCGCAATGGTGGGTAGTGTATGGGGCTTTGGTGACAAAACGGATGGCACTGTGGTAGACTGCATCCAGTTTGTTGAGTAGAGTGTTGGAGGCTATTTTATAGATGACATCACCAAAGTCGAGGATCGGTAGGATGGTCAGGTTTACGAAGGTATGTTTGGCAGCATGAGTGAAGGATGCTTTGTTGCGATATATGTGGGAACTCGTTCAAGGCTATTGGAAAAGCATTCCTAATGAAACTGGTTGAGAGAATGCCAACGGTGTGCAAAGCTGTCATCAAGGCAAAGGGTGGCTACTTTGAAGAATCTAAAATCTAAAATATATTTTGATATGTTTAACACTTTTAGGTTACTACATGATTCGGTTACCATATGTGATTTTGATGTGTTCACTATTATTAAAAAATGTAGAAAATAGTAAAAATAATGAAAAAACGTTGAATGAGTAGGTGTTTCCAAACATTTGACTGGTACTGAATGTGTTTTATGTAAAGTGTGTGATCAAATCAAATATTATATGTCACATGCGCTGAATACAATAGTTGTAGACTTTATCGTGAAATGCTTGCTTACAAGCTCTTTGATCTTGTAAAGCATGGAGTTAGCGTGGCCAGACGTGACCTCTCACCTCTCGGGCGTTGATAGTGCAGACCTCTGTGATGCCAGCCACCTGGATCTCTCCTTTAGAATCCTCTCTCAGGTCCAGGAACCCAGAGGATGGGTTGAGAAGGTCCCGGATCATCTCGTTGTAGATCTGGGAACAGGGAATGGGTCATTAGCTTCCAAATCACATCTCAGAAGCTCAACATCCAAGGAATTCTTATATTCAAGGAATGATTCTACTTAAGAATGTAAATTACATTGTATAATATCTTGTAGAATAGCTTGTAGAATATATTGTAGAAGAGCTTGTAGAATAATAGTGTGCAGAATAATAGCTTGTAGGAGAATAGCTTGTCAAAAAACAGCTTGTTGAAGAATAGACTGCAGAATGGCTTCTAGAAAAATAGCTTGTAGAAAAATAGCTTGTAGAATAGCTTGTAGTAGAATAGCTTGTAATAGAATAGGTTGTAGAAGAATAGCTTGCAGAATAGCTTGAAGATGAATAGCTTTTAGAATAGCTTGTTGTAGAAAAGATTGTAGAAAATAGCTTGTGGAATAGCTTGTTGAATAGCTTGAGTAGAATAGCTAGTAGTAGAATAGCTTGGAGAGTATTAGATTGTAGAATAGATTGTAGAATAGCTTATAGAATAGCTTGTAGTAGAATAGCTTGTAGCAGAATAGCTAGTAGTAGAATAGCTTGAAGAATAATAGCTTGCAGAACAGTTTGTAGTTGAACAGCTTGTAGTAGAATAGCTTGTAGAATAACTTGTAGTAGAATAGGTTGTAGAATATCTTGTAGGAAAATATCTTGTAGAAAAATAGCTTGTAGAATAGCTTGAGTAGAATAGCTTGTAGAAAAGCTTGTAGAATAGCTTGCATAATAGCTTGTACAATAGCTTGTAGAAGAAAAGCTTGTAGAATAGCTTGTAGAATTATTTGAATTAAAACATATATATTTTACCTTTATTTAACTAGGCAAGCCAGTTAAGAATAAATTCTTATTTTCAATGACTGCCTAGGAACAGTGGGTTAACTGCCTTGGAATAGCTTGTAGTAGAGTAGCTTGTAGAATAGCTTGTAGAAGAATTGCTTGTAGTAGAATAGCATTTAGAATAGCTTTGTAGAATAATAGCTTGTAGAATAGCTTGAAGTAGAATAGCTTAAAGAAGAATAGCTTGTGGAAAAGCTTATAGAATAACTTGTAGTAGAATAGCTTGTAGAATAATAGCTTGAAGTAGAATAGCTTGTAGAATAATTTCTAGTAGAATAACTTCTCGTAGAATAGCTTGAATAATAACTTGTAGTTGAATAGCTTGTTGAATAATTTGTAGTAGAATAGTTTGAAGTAGAATAGCCAATAGAATAGCTCATAGAATAGCTTGTTGTAGAATAGCTTGAAGTAGAATAGCTTGTAGAATAATAGCCTGTAGTAGAATAGCTTGTAGAAGAATAGCTTGTCGTAGAATAGCTTGTAGAATAGCTTGTCATAGAATAGCTTGTAGAATTACTTGTAGACAAATAGCTTGTAATGGAATAGCTTGTAGTAGAATAGCTTGCAGAATAGCTTGTAGTGGAATAGCTTATAGTAGAACAGCTTGTAGTAGAATAGCTTGCAGAATAGCTTGTAGAATAGCTTGTAGTATCAATCAATCAATCAAATTTTATTTATATAGCCCTTCGTACATCAGCTGATATCTCAAAGTGCTGTACAGAAACCCAGCCTAAAACCCCAAACAGCAAGCAATGCAGGTGTAGAAGCACGGTGGCTAGGAAAAACTCCCTAGAAAGGCCAAAACCTAGGAAGAAACCTAGAGAGGAACCAGGCTATGTGGGGTGGCCAGTCCTCTTCTGGCTGTGCCGGGAGGAGATTATAACAGAACATGGCCAAGATGTTCAAATGTTCATAAATGACCAGCATGGTCGAATAATAACAAGGCAGAACAGTTGAAACTGGAGCAGCAGCACAGTCAGGTGGACTGGGGACAGCAAGGAGTCATCATGTCAGGTCGTCCTGGGGCACGGTCCTTGGGCTCAGGTCCTCAGAGAGAGAGAGAGAAAGAAAGAGAGAATTAGAGAGAGCATATGTGGGGTGGCCAGTCCTCTTCTGGCTGTGCCGGGTGGAGATTATAACAGAACATGGCCAAGATGTTCAAATGTTCATAAATGACCAGCATGGTCAAATAATAGTAAGGCAGAACAGTTGAAACTGGAGCAGCAGCATGGCCAGGTGGACTGGGGACAGCAAGGAGTCATCATGTCAGGTAGTCCTGGGGCATGGTCCTAGGGCTCAGGTCAGTTGAAACTGGAGCAGCAGCATGGCCAGGTGGACTGGGGACAGCGAGGAGCCATCATGTCAGGTAGTAGAATAGCTTGCAGTAGAATAGCTTGTAGAATAGCTTGTAGAATAGCTTGTAGTAGAATAGCTTGCAGTAGAATAGCTTGTAGAATAACTTGTAGAATAATTGGTTGTCGAATAGCTTATAGAATAACTATTAGAAGAATAGCTTGTAGAAAAGAGTGTAGAAGAATAGCTTGTAGAATAGCTTGTAGAAAAACTTGTAGAATTGCTTGTAGAAGAATAGCTTGAAGAAGAATAGTTTGCAGAATAATAGCTTGTTGAATAGCTTATAAAATAGCTTGTAATAGAATAGCTTGTAGAATAATAGCTTGTACTAGAATAGCTTGTAATATAATAGCTTGTAGAATAATAGCTTGTAGAATAATAGCTTATATAATAGGTTGTAGAATAGCTTATAGAATAGCTTGTAGAAAAATAGCTTATAGAATAGCTTATAGAATAGCTTGTAGATTAATAGCTTGTAGAATAATAGCTTATAGAATAACTTATAGAATAGCTTGTAGTGGAATATCTTGTAGAATAATAGCTTATAGAATAGCTTGTAGAAAAGCTTGTTGAAAAAAAGCTTATAGAATAACTTATAGAATAGCTTGTAGAATAGCTTGGAGAGTTTGCTTGTAGAATAATAGCTTATAGAATAACTTGTAGAAGAACAGGTTCTAGAATAATAGCTTGTAGTAGAACAGCTTGTAGAATAATAGCTTGTAAAATAGATTGCAGAATAATAGCTTGTAGAATAGCTTGTAGTTTAATAGCGTGAAGAAGAATAGCTTGTAGAATACCGCCCCGTATGCACTCACTTCCGTCATCATGAAATGCTTTGAGAGACTAGTCAAGGACCATATCACCTCCACCCTACCTGACACCCTAGACCCACTCCAATTTGCTTACCGCCCAAATAGGTCCACAGACGATGCAATCTCAACCACACTGCACACTGCCCTAACCCATCTGGACAAGAGGAATACCTATGTGAGAATGCTGTTCATTGACTACAGGTCGGCATTTAACACCATAGTACCCTCCAAGCTCATCATCAAGCTCGAGACCCTGGGTCTCGACCTTGCCCTGTGCAACTGGGTACTGGACTTCCTGACGGGCCTCCCCCGGGTGGTGAGGGGAGGCAACAACATATCCACCCCGCTGATCCTCAACACTGGGGCCCCACAAGGGTGCGTTCTGAGCCCTCTCCTGTACTCCCTGTTCACCCACGACTGCGTGGCCACACACGCCTCCAACTCAATCATCAAGTTTGAGGACAACACAACAGTGGTAGGCTTGATTACCAACAACGACGAGACGGCCTACAGGGAGGAGGTGAGGGCCCTCGGAGTGTGGTGTCAGGAAAATAACCTCACACTCAACGTCAACAAAACTAAGGAGATGATTGTGGACTTCAGGAAACAGCAGAGGGAACACCCCCCTATCCACATCGATGGAACAGTAGTGGAGAGGGTAGCAAGTTTTAAGTTCCTCGGCATACACATCACAGACAAACTGAATTGGTTCACCCACACAGACAGCATCGTGAAGAAGGCGCAGCAGCGCCTCTTCAACCTCAGGAGGCTGAAGAAATTCGGCTTGTCACCAAAAGCACTCACAAACTTCTGAATAGCTTCTGGTAGAATAGCTTGTAGAATAGCTTGTAGGATAATAGCATGTAGAATAGCTTGCAGAATAGCTTGTAGACGAATAGCTTGTAGAAGAATAGCTCGTAGGTGAATAGCTTGTCGTAGAATAGCTTGTAGTAGAATAGCTTGTAGAATAACTAGCAGAAGAATAGCTTGTAGAATAGCTTGTAGAATAACTAGTAGAAGAATAGCTTGCAGAATAGCTTGTAGACGAATAGCTGGTAGACGAATAGCTTGTAGAAGAATAGCTCGTAGGTGAATAGCTTGTAGAATAACTAGTAGAAGAATAGCTTGTAGAATAGCTTGTAGAATAATAGCTTGTAAAATAGCTTGTAGAATAATAGCTTGTAGAAAAACGCGTAGAAGAATAGCTTGTAGAATAGCTTGTAGAAAAATAGCTCGTAGGTGAATAGCTTGTAGAATAACTAGTAGAAGAATAGCTTGTAGAATAATAGCTTGTAGAATAGCTTGTAGAAAAACGCGTAGAAGAATAGCTTGAAGAAGAATAGTTTGTAGTATAATAGCTTGTAGAATAATAGCTTATATAATAGCTTATATAATAGCTTGCACTAAAATAGCTTGTAGTAGAATACCTTATATAATAGCTTGTAATAAAATAGCTTGTAGTAGAATAGCTTGTAGTAGAATAGCTTGTAGAATAACTTCTAGAAGAATAGCTTGTAGAATAGCTTGTAGAATAACTAGTAGAAGAATAGCTTGTAGAATAGCTTGTAAAATAGCTTGTAGAAAAACGCGTAGAAGAATAGCTTGAAGAATAATAGCTTATATAATACCTTATAGAATAGCTCGTAGAATAACAGCTTGTAGAATAATAGCTTATATAATAGCTTGCACTAAAATAGCTTGTAGTAGAATAGCTTATATAATACCTTATATAATAGCTTGTAATAAAATAGCTTGTAGTAGAATAGCTTGTCGTAGAATAGCTTGTCGTAGAATAGCTTATAGAATAGCTTGTAGTATAATAGCTTGTAGTAGAATAGCTTGTAGAATAGCTTGTAGAAAAACGCGTAGAAGAATAGCTTGAAGAAGAATAGTTTGTAGTATAATAGCTTGTAGAATAATAGCTTATATAATAGCTTATATAATAGCTTGCACTAAAATATCTTGTAGTAGAATACCTAATATAATAGCTTGTAATAAAATAGCTTGTAGTAGAATAGCTTGTAGTAGAATAGCTTGTAGAATAACTTCTAGAAGAATAGCTTGTAGGATAATAGCATGTAGAATAGCTTGCAGAATAGCTTGTAGACGAATAGCTTGTAGAAGAATAGCTCGTAGGTGAATAGCTTGTCGTAGAATAGGTTGTAGTAGAATAGCTTGTAGAATAACTAGCAGAAGAATAGCTTGTAGAATAGCTTGTAGAATAACTAGTAGAAGAATAGCTTGCAGAATAGCTTGTAGACGAATAGCTGGTAGACGAATAGCTTGTAGAAGAATAGCTCGTAGGTGAATAGCTTGTAGAATAACTAGTAGAAGAATAGCTTGTAGAATAGCTTGTAGAATAATAGCTTGTAAAATAGCTTGTAGAATAATAGCTTGTAGAATAATAGCTTGTAGAAAAACGCGTAGAAGAATAGCTTGTAGAATAGCTTGTAGAAAAATAGCTTGTAGGTGAATAGCTTGTAGAATAACTAGTAGAAGAATAGCTTGTAGAATAGCTTGTAGAATAATAGCTTGTAGAATAGCTTGTAGAAAAACGCGTAGAAGAATAGCTTGAAGAAGAATAGTTTGTAGTATAATAGCTTGTAGAATAATAGCTTATTTAATAGCTTATATAATAGCTTGCACTAAAATAGCTTGTAGTAGAATACCTTATATAATAGCTTGTAATAAAATAGCTTGTAGTAGAATAGCTTGTAGTAGAATAGCTTGTAGAATAACTTCTAGAAGAATAGCTTGTAGAATAGCTTGTAGAATAGCTTGTAAAATAGCTTGTAGAAAAACGTGTAGAAGAATAGCTTGAAGAATAATAGCTTATATAATACCTTATAGAATAGCTCATAGAATAACAGCTTGTAGAATAATAGCTTATATAATACCTTATAGAATAGCTCGTAGAATAACAGCTTGTAGTAGAATAGCTTATATAATAGCTTGCACTAAAATAGCTTGTAGTAGAATACCTTATATAATAGCTTGCACTAAAATAGCTTGTAGTAGAATACCTTATATAATAGCTTGTAATAGAATACCTTATATAATAGCTTGCACTAAAATAGCTTGTAGTAGAATACCTTATATAATAGCTTGCACTAAAATAGCTTGTAGTAGAATACCTTATATAATAGCTTGCACTAAAATAGCTTGTAGTAGAATACCTTATATAATAGCTTGCACTAAAATAGCTTGTAGTAGAATACCTTATATAATAGCTTGTAATAAAATAGCTTGTAGTAGAATAGCTTGTAGTAGAATAGCTTGTAGAATAACTTCTAGAAGAATAGCTTGTAGAATAACTAGTAGAAGAATAGCTTGTAGAATAGCTTGTAAAATAGCTTGTAGAAAAACGCGTAGAAGAATAGCTTGAAGAATAATAGCTTATATAATACCTTATAGAATAGCTCGTAGAATAACAGCTTGTAGAATAATAGCTTATATAATACCTTATAGAATAGCTTGTAATAAAATAGCTTGTAGTAGAACAGCTTGTCGTAGAATAGCTTGTATAATAGCTTGTAGTAGAATAGCTTGTCGTAGAATAGCTTGTCGTAGAATAGCTTATAGAATAGCTTGTAGTATAATAGCTTGTAGTAGAATAGCTTGTAGAATAGCTTGTAGAAAAACGCGTAGAAGAATAGCTTGAAGAAGAATAGTTTGTAGTATAATAGCTTGTAGAATAATAGCTTATATAATAGCTTATATAATAGCTTGCACTAAAATATATTGTAGTAGAATACCTAATATAATAGCTTGTAATAAAATAACTTGTAGTAGAATAGCTTGTAGTAGAATAGCTTGTAGAATAACTTCTAGAAGAATAGCTTGTAGAATAACTTCTAGAAGAATAACTTGCGGAATAGCTTGTAGAAAAACACGTAGAAGAATAGCTTGAAGAATAATAGCTTATATAATACCTTATAGAATAGCTCGTAGAATAACAGCTTGTAGAATAATAGCTTATATAATACCTTATAGAATAGCTCGTAGAATAACAGCTTGTAGAATAATAGCTTATATAATAGCTTATAGAATAGCTCGTAGAATAACAGCTTGTAGAATAATAGCTTATATAATAGCTTATAGAATAGCTTATAGAATAGCTCGTAGAATAACAGCTTGTAGAATAATAGCTTATATAATAGCTTGTAATAAAATAGCTTGTAGTAGAATAGCTTGTCGTAGAATAGCTTGTCGTAGAATAGCTTGTCGTAGAATAGCTTGTCGTAGAATAGTTTGTCGTAGAATAGCTTATAGAATAGCTTGTAGTAGAATAGCTTGTAGAATAGCTTGTAAAATAATTGCTTATATAATAGCTAGTTCTAGAATAGCTTGTTGTAGAATAGATTGTAGAATAGCGTGTATTTGAATAGCTTGTAGAATAGCTTGTAAAAATTACTTGTAGATGAATAGCTTATAGAATAGCTTTTAGAAAAATAGTTTGCAGAAGAATAGCTTATAGAATAGCTTACAGAATAGCTTGTAGAATAATAGTTTGTAGAATAGCTTACAGAAAAGCTTGTAGTAGAACAGCTTGTAGAATAATAGCTCATAGAATAGCTTATAGAATAGCTTGTAGTATAATAGCTTGTAGTAGAATAGCTTGTAGAATAGCTTGTCGTAGAATAGCTTGTAAAATAATAGCTTGTAGTAGAATAGCTTGTCGTAGAATAGCTTGTAGTATAATAGCTTGTAAAATAATAGCTTGTAGTAGAATAGCTTGTCGTAGAATAGCTTGTCGTAGAATAGCTTGTAGAATAGCTTGTAGTATAATAGCTTGTCGTAGAATAACTTGTCGTAGAATAGCTTATAGAATAGCTTGTAGTAGAATAGCTTATAGAATAGCTTGTAGTAGAATAGCTTATAGAATAGCTTGTAGTAGAATAGCTTATAGAATAGATTGTAGTAGAATAGCTTATATAATAGCTTGTAGTAGAATAGCTTGTCGTAGAATAGCTTGTAGAACAATAGCTCATAGAATATCTTGTAGAATAGCTTGTAGAATAATAGCTTATATAATAACTTATAGAATAGCTTGTAAAATAATAGCTTATAGAATAATAGCATTTTAGAAGAATACCTTGTAGAATAATAGCTTAAAGAATAGATTATAGAATAGCTTGTAGTTGAATCATAAGATAGCAAGTGTCAAACTTCAAATCAATGGCATTATGTAATTTCTATGTCTTATGCATTCTGTAATCAATGTTAATTTCTTCCAAACACAAGGACACTGGCTGTCGCTCATTCTACTCTAGAAATATTTCTCTGCTTGACGTCTTTGGCTGATTGAGCGTTCTTTCCATTTTTGGTCTTTTTAATAAAGAGCTGTCTATCATCTGTCTTTTTCTGTCTTTCTGCCTTAATGAAGACAGGATGAACAACTTAGAGTGAATCTCTTCATGCGTCACGGTTTGCTTAGAAGGAACACAATTATGTTATCAACCATAATCATGAAGATTGCTACCATCACATCACTACTTGTCAAGGTTTCTTTGATTGTTCTTGGAAAGAAATTGGGAATTAATCATACAAAATAAGCTCAATGTTAAGCTAAGCTTGCGGACAAAATGAACCACTTTCAAATACAGACAAAGCAGTGTAAATCAATCTGAATTAAAGAGATTGGGAGTCAATGTGATATGTGGTACAAGAATGGATGCTGTTGTAATCTGTTTTGAGGCTCTCTCAAACAGATGGACATCCTTTTTAGGTTCCAATATCAAGGGCTTTGACATTGTGCATATATATATATATATATACCCACACACACAGTGGGGCAAAAAAGTGTTTAGTCAGCCACCAATTGTGCATGTTCTCCCACTTAAAAAGATGAGAGAGGCCTGTAATTTTCATACACTTCAACTATGACAGACAAAATTAGAAAAGAAATCCAGAAAATCACATTGTAGGATTTTTAATGAATTTATTTGCAAATTATGGTGGAAAATAAGTATTTGGTCACCTACAAACAAGCAAGATTTCTGCCTCTCACAGACCTGTAACTTCTTCTTTAAGAGGCTCCTCTGTCCTCCACTTGTTATCAGTATAAAAGACACCTGTCCACAACCTCAAACAGTCACAATCGAAACTCCACTATGGCCAAGACCAAAGAGCTGTCAAAGGACACCAGAAACAAAATTGTAGACCTGCACCAGGCTGGGAAGACTGAATCTGCAATAGGTAAGCAGCTTGGTTTGATGAAATCAACTGTGGGAGCAATTATTAGGAAATGGAAGACATACAAGACCACTGATAATCTCCCTCGATCTGGGGCCCCACGCAAGATCTCACCCCGTGGGGTTAAAATGATCACAAGAACGGTGAGCAAAAATCCCAGAACCACACGGGGGGGACCTAGTGAATGACCTGCAGAGAGCTGGGACCAAAGTAACAAAGCCAGTAACACACTACGCCGCCAGGGACTCAAATCCTGCAGTGCCAGACGTGTCCCCCTGCTTAAGCCAGTACATGTCTAGGCCCATCTGAAGTTTGCTAGAGAGCATTTGGATGATCCAGAAGAAGATTGGGAGAATGTCAGATGAAACCAAAATATAACTTTTTGGTAAAAACTCAACTCGTCGTGTTTGGAGGACAAAGAATGCTGAGTTGCATCCAAAGAACACCATACCTACTGTTAGGTAGCCTAACCAATCTCCAGATCTCAACCCCATAGAAAATCTTTGGAGGGAGTTGAAAGTCCGTGTTGCTCAGCAACTGCCCCAAAACATCACGGCTCTAGAGGAGATCTGCATGGAGGAATGGGCCAAAATACCAGCAACAGTGTGTGAAAACCTTGTGAAAACTTACAGAAAACGTTTGACCTCTGTCATTGCCAACAAAGAGTATATAACAAAGTATTCAGATAAACTTTTGTTATTGACCAAATACTTATTTTCCACCATAATTTGCAAATAAATTCATTAAAAATACTACAATGTGATTTTCTGGATTTTTTTCTCATTTTGTCTGTCATAGTTGAAGTGTACCTATGATGAAAATTACAGGCCTCTCTCAACTTTTTAAGTGGGAGAACTTGCACAATTGGTGGCTGACTAAATACTTTTTTGCCCCACTATATATATATATATGGCTCTGTTGGTAGTTTGTAGCATAACAATCAGTGTCAATATCTGACTAGTCCACACAGGACCACAGACACAGACACACAGGCACACAGGCACGGACCGACCACTATCTTTTATCAGAACTTTATTATCCAATCACAAGGCCACACCGATAAAGCTGAACTGAAAGCCTTCTGGGTCATATATATATATATATATATATAAATATAAACTCCCAAACTCCCAGTAATATATTGGGTAAATCACCAACGTTTAGGCATCACTGTACCTTCTTCATTAGACATGTTGCCAGGGTATTCCAAAGAGAAACAAACACAAACACAGACACAGACACCAAAATAGCACCCTATTCCCTATATAGTGTACTACTTTTGAAATGTTGTACACTATATAGGAAATAGGGTTCAACCTGGGATGCAAACAGAGACCGTATGTATTCTCACCTCCAGGTATGACATGAAGATGTTGTACTGCATGTCATCGCTGGTCTCCTCAATGGCTTTGAACAGGTCATTTAGAGTGTGTACGTAGATCCCCGGTTCTCTGTCCGTCCCTAACATAGTGAAGGTCTTCCCACAACCTACACACACACACACAGACACACACACACACACACACACACACACACACACACACACACACACACACACACACACACACACACACACACACACACACACACACACACACACACACACACACACACACACACAGTTTTCAGTTTGAGTTGGAGAATAATTGTGTCAATACCAAACAACAGCATTGAAGAGCATTGAATGGCACTGAACGACATTGAAAAGCACTGAAGAGTATTGAAGACCATTGAACAACATTTCATGAAATTGAAAGGCATTGAACGGCATTAAAGATAATTGCACGGCATTGATTGGCACTGAACGTCATTGAAGGGCATTGAACGTCATTGAAGAGCATTGATTGGCATTGAACATTGAACGTCATTGAAGGGCATTGATTGGCATTGAACGTCATTGAAGGGCATTGATTGGCATTGAACGTCATTGATTGGCATTGAACATTGAATGTCATTGAAGAGCATTGATTGGCATTGAACGTCATTGATTTGCATTGAACATTGAATGTCATTGAAGAGCATTGATTGGCATTGAACGTCATTGAAGGGCATTGATTGGCATTGAACGTCATTGATTGGCATTGAACATTGAATGTCATTGAAGAGCATTGAACGTCATTGAAGGGCATTGATTGGCATTGAACGTCATTGAAGAGCATTGATTGGCATTGAACGTCATTGAAGGGCATTGATTGGCATTGAACGTCATTGAAGGGCATTGATTGGCATTGAACGTCATTGAAGGGCATTGATTGGCATTGAACGTCATTGAAGGGCATTGATTGGCATTGAACGTCATTGAAGAGCATTGATTGGCATTGAACGTCATTGAAGAGCATTGATTGGCATTGAACGTCATTGAAGGGCATTGATTGGCATTGAACGTCATTGAAGGGCATTGATTGGCATTGAACGTCATTGAAGGGCATTGATTGGCATTGAACGTCATTGAAGGGCATTGATTGGCATTGAACGTCATTGAAGGGCATTGATTGGCATTGAACGTCATTGAAGGGCATTGATTGGCATTGAACGTCATTGAAGGGCATTGATTGGCATTGAACGTCATTGAAGGGCATTGATTGGCATTGAACGTCATTGAATGTCATTGAAGAGCATTGATTGGCATTGAACGTCATTGAAGGGCATTGATTGGCATTGAACGTCATTGATTGGCATTGAACGTCATTGAAGAGCATTGATTGGCATTGAACGTCATTGATTGGCATTGAACGTCATTGATTGGCATTGAACGTCATTGAAGGGCATTGATTGGCATTGAACGTCATTGAAGGGCATTGATTGGCATTGAACGTCATTGATTGGCATTGAACGTCATTGAAGAGCATTGATTGGCATTGAACGTCATTGAAGGGCATTGATTGGCATTGAACGTCATTGAAGGGCATTGATTGGCATTGCACGTCATTGAAGAGCATTGATTGGCATTGCACGTCATTGAAGGGCATTGATTGGCATTGAACGTCATTGAAGGGCATTGATTGGCATTGAACGTCATTGAAGAGCATTGATTGGCATTGCACGTCATTGAAGGGCATTGATTGGCATTGAACGTCATTGAAGGGCATTGATTGGCATTGAACGTCATTGAAGGGCATTGATTGGCATTGAACGTCATTGAAGGGCATTGATTGGCATTGAACGTCATTGAAGGGCATTGAATGTCATTGAAGGGCATTGATTGGCATTGAAACGCATTGAACGGCATTGAAGAGCATTGCACAGTATTGAAGAGAAAAGTGCAGTTGCAAAAAACCATCAAGCGCTATGATGAAACTGGCTCTCATGAGGACCGCCACAGGAAAGGAAGACCCAGAGTTACCTCTGCTGCAGAGGATAAGTTCATTCGAGCTACCAGCCCCAGAAATTGCAGCCCAAATAAATGCATCACAAAGTTCAAGTAACAGACATCTCAACATCAACTATTCAGAGGAGACTGCATGAATCAGACCTTCATGGTCAAATTGCTGCAAAGAAACCACTACTAAAGGACACCAATAAGAAGAAGAGACTTTCTTGGGCCAAGAAACCCAAGCAATGGACAATAGACTGGCGGAAATCTGTCCTTTGGTCTGATGAGTCCAAATGTGAGATTTTTTATTCCAACCGCCGTGTCTTTGTGAGACGTAGAGTAGGTGAACGGATGATCTCTGCATATGTGGTTCCCACCGTGAAGCATGGAGGAGGTGTGATGGTGTGGGGCTGCTTTTCTGGTGACATTGCCTGTGATGTATTTAGAATTCAAGGCACACTTAACCAGCATGGCTACCACAGCATTCTGCAGTGATACGCCATCCCATCTGGTTTGCGCTTAGTTGGACTATCATTTGTTTTTCAACAGGACAACGACCCAACACACCTCCAGGCTGTGTAAGGGCTATTTCACCAAGAAGGAGAGTGATGGAGTGCTGCATAAGATGACCTGGCCTCCACAATCACCCGACCTCAAACCAAATGAGATGGTTTGGTATGAGTTGGACTGCAGAGTGAAGGAAAAGCAGCCAACAAGTATCAGCATATGTGGGAATTCCTTCAAGACTGTTGGAAAAGCATTCCAGGTGAAGTTGGTTGAGAGAATGTCAAGAGTGTGCAAAGCTGGAATCAAGGCAAAGTGTGTCTACTTTGAAGAATCTCAAATATAAAATATACTTTGATTCGTTTAACACTTTTTTAGTTACTACATGATTGCATGTATCATTTCATAATTTGTATGTATTCATTATTATTCTAAAATGTAGAAAAGAGTAAAAATAAAGAAAAACCATTGAACGAGTAGGTACTATATATTTTCCATAACCAAACAGCATATTCAGCTGTTTGAAGCTGGTGTACAAAACAGAAAGTAAAAGACGCACAAACAAAACTTCAGATTGGGAAGCAAAGAAATAGCACACATAGAACAGATCTTCCGATTCTTAGATGGGAATGAAAGACCTAGAACTCATATTTATATGAGAACTTGGTTGGATGGCCCAAATTGTTGCATATTGTAGCTTTAAGTTTAGTTCATTTATTTGACCTTGTACAGGAATTTGTCATGCATTCAGTAGCTGGATGTGAGCACACGATTTTTAAACTCAACAATAAAAGGCCTTCTTGTTGAAAGCTTAACCCCAGTCAACCTTTATTTCCTGATACCATGCCTGTTTTGGTCGAGGAGGACAGGTCACAACAGGTCTTAATTCAGTTTTGGACAACAAGGCTCTGACACACTGAGTTTAATTAGTTTAATTCAAGCAGAGATTAAGAACAGTGAGTCTACAGGGAAAGACAGACAGGAGGAGGAAAGGAGGGAGGGAAGGAGGAAGGGATGGAGGGGAAGATGTCTAACTGTCTGTCTGACGGTCTGTCTGAGTCCTGCATCTCAGCAGTACCGCTGAATTTAGATAAATACATAACAAGAGATAACCATGGATTAAAAGGCATGTGGTCAGGATCATCAACCCCCAGGCTGGTTATTTCCTGGGTATTGTTCTCCTCTGCCGCCCATTGTTTGGTCGATAGAGGCTTAGTTCTCCCCTGGTGCCCAGTGGGTGGTAGATAGAGGCTTAGTTCTCCACTGCCGCCCAGTGGGTGGTAGATAGAGGCTTAGTTCTACCCTGCCGCCCAGTGGGTGGTAAATAGAGGATTAGACCAACCCTGAGGACAACACACACAGGGACAGAGGACACAAACACACACCCGCAATTAGAATAGAGGATAGGGCAGCTATGATAAACCTGTGGGTCCGTAGGCAAAAACAGTGGCGTTGTAGCCGGATATGAGGCCTTCGATCAGGCCCTTGGTTGTGGCTCTGTACACCTCTTCCTGGTTGGCTGAGCAGTCGAATGCAACGTCGAACATATAGGTCTTCTCCCGGGAACGGTTAGCACGCAGGATATTATCTGGATCCTCCATGGGGTTCATCAGAACAACCATCTATAGCAGGGAGGAGGAGGAGGAGGAGGAGGGGGAGGAAGGAAGAAGGGAGAGGAGGTGGGAGGGAGATGGAGGGATGGGGGAGAATGGATGGAGGAGAGAGAGGGAGAAGGGTGGAAATGGAGGGAGGGAGGAGGGAGGCGTAGGTAGCGAGGGGGAGAGGGGAGAAGGGAGGAGGCAAGAGGAGAAGGGAGGGAGCAGGAGGAGGAGGGAGGGAGCAAGGGAGAAGGGGGACAAGGGAGAAAGGGGAGTGTGGAGGAGGGATGGAGAAAGGATAGGGGCAGAGAAGGATGAAAAGAGAGAGAAAGGGACATTTGAATGATTAGTCATCACACTAGAGAAACATCATTGCATAACATATAATAATACTTTTTGTTTTAAAATACACATTCGAAGGTCAAATCATCTGAATGAATCTGTCAGTAGAGAATGACTGCTATTACCCCAGAGGCCCACTACACTCCTCATTCACTCCTGCTGCCATCTGCCACAGTATGACTGTCTGCACCGTAATGGCTGACAGTTACCCAGCTCTGTGCAGGTAATTCAAGTGGTGAAGAGAAACTGATGGACACAGCAGCAGCTAGAGGAGGGGTCTGAAGATTTAAACTGGGCCTTTAATCCATCTGTAGCTGGAGACACAAAGGGCCCAGGGGCCCTCCTGTTGGATTGAGCCCTGAGTGCCACAGTGCCCCTCCACACACACACTGCATCCCAATTCCCTCTATTTTCTAGTGCACTCATATGACCCTGGTCTAAAGAAGTGCACTACAGTATATATGGTGTTGGAGCACATTTGGGTGTACACTCCAGACCACCAAGGGTAGATAAATGGTGAACACATCAGGGAATCTACAAACACACGTATGCTGTTTGAAAGTATAGTGTATGTGTGCATGGTGGAAGAACTCACGGTTCTAACCACAATCAAACCAATGCAAGAAACACCAAACAAGATACAAAGGATTGCTACGTCAACTCTTCAGATCAGTATTCATTCATTCATTCAAGGTAACCACTATTGCTAAGTTTGAGGTGTCTAATTGCTACCATCCACTCACCTAGTGACATTGGCTACTTAAAAATCTAAGATTTCAGAATCCATCCACAGGGGCACATCACAGAAGCACATCACAGTGGCACATCATTGGGGCAAATCACAGGGGCAAATTACAGGGGCACCGCACAGTGGCACATCAAAGGGGCACAGCACAGTGGCATGGTGTCAGAATGTAATGGCTGTAATAATGAAGAGAACTCATTCCATTACAGCCAGGGGAAACACTTAGACAGGATTGTGAACATTATTCACTTCACTAAGGTGTTGTCTGGGAGACCTAGCCAGCTCCCCAGACCTTTGTTCGCCAGCAGAGGAGTGAGTCAAAGCTCAGGAGTTGGACACTGTGGTGAATATTAAAACATTGTCTCTTGAACGTCGCTCTCTTTTTTGAGTAGACTTCAGGGCTACTGGATTTTTAGTGGGCGTGCATTCAGGTTTGAAATGGTCTGTTTTGTTCATGTCCAGCTCTGAGGGGCTGGAGACAGCCTTAAGGTTCAGGACAGTGTGTGTATGTTGTGTGTGTGTGTCTGTCTCTCTGTGTGTGTGTGTGTGTGTGTGTGTGTGTGTGTGTGTGTGTGTGTGTGTGTGTGTGTGTGTGTGTGTGTGTGTGTGTGTGTGTGTGTGTGTGTGTGTGTGTGTGTGTGTGTGTGTGTGTGTGTGTGTGTGTGTGTGTGGGTGTCTGAATGGTCTGGATCTGGTCTAGTATCCACAGCACAACCCTGTTTGATAACTCCTCAGTAATGGAGCCTCTCACTTTGAAGACTCTTGGTTTAAATTCAAGAGGAGAAATCTGACTTTTAAAAGCATACAATTACAGAGACAGAACAAAACACACACCCAGCTGTAATCAGCAAACAGAGGAGAGGATTGAGGTAAGATGGGTGGTAGAGGAGAAGGAAAGAGGGAGAGAGAGGAGAGAGGCGAGGAAGAGAGGAGAAAGAGAGAGGGAGAGTTGTTTATTTCACTTTTGTATATTATCAACCTCACTTGCTTTGGCAATGTTAACACATGTTTCCCATGCCAATAAAGCCCCTTGAATTGAATTGAGAGGCAAGAGAGGGGGGAAAGAGAGAGAGGAGAAAGAGAGAGGGAGAAAGAGAGGGAAGAGAGGAGAAGGGAGAATTAGGGACAGTCAGCTGCCTCAGAGAAGAGCCAGTAATCAGATGTATTTGGGCTGGTGACACCGTAGCAGCTTCCTTTCCCTTCTATCTCTCTATATCTCCCTCTCTCCTTCCTACTCTTCCCCCAGCAGCACACTTTCCTGCAGCACACTTTCCTGACGTCGTCTCTATGATCACATTTCTCAGGAAACACAGTATTGTAAACCTTCTCTCTAGCCAGGGTCAGGGATACTGAGTAACTTACAGACCTGCGTCAGTCTGGTGTTCTCACCAACAACGTCACAAAACAAAGAAATATTGTGTGTGTGTGTGTAGGGTGGATATGACAGACCCTCGCAAGGATGCAGGCCCAGACGGCATCCCCAGCCGCCCCCTCAGAGCATGCGCAGACCAGCTGGCCGGTGTGTTTACGGACATATTCAATCAATCCCTATACCAGTCTGCTGTTCCCACATGCTTCAAGAGGGCCACCATTGTTCCTGTTCCCAAGAAAGCTAAGGTAACTGAGCTAAACGACTACCGCCCCGTAGCACTCACTTCCGTCATCATGAAGTGCTTTGAGAGACTAGTCAAGGACCATATCACCTCCACCCTACCTGACACCCTAGACACACTCCAATTTGCTTACCGCCCAAATAGGTCCACAGACGATGCAATCTCAACCACACTGCACACTGCCCTAACCCACCTGGACAAGAGGAATACCTATGTGAGAATGCTGTTCATCGACTACAGCTCGGCATTCAACACCATAGTACCCTCCAAGCTCGTCATCAAGCTCGAGACCCTGGGTCTCGACCCCGCCCTGTGCAACTGGGTACTGGACTTCCTGACGGGCTGCCCCCAGGTGGTGAGGGTAGGCAACAACATCTCTTCCCCATTGATCCTCAACACGGGGGCCCCACAAGGGTGCATTCTGAGCCCTCTCCTGTACTCCCTGTTCACCCACGACTGCGTGGCCACGCACGCCTCCAACTCAATCATCAAGTTTGCGGACGACACAACAGTGGTAGGCTTGATTACCAACAACGACAAGACGGCCTACAGGGAGGAGGTGAGGGCCCTCGGAGTGTGGTGTCAGGAAAATAACCTCACACTCAACGTCAACAAAACTAAGGAGATGATTGTGGACTTCAGGAAACAGCAGAGGGAACACCCCACTATCCACATCGATGGAACAGTAGTGGAGAGGGTAGCAAGTTTTAAGTTCCTCGGCATACACATCACAGACAAACTGAATTGGTCCACTCACACTGACAGCGTCGTGAAGAAGGCGCAGCAGCGCCTCTTCAAACTCAGGAGGCTGAAGAAATTCGGCTTGTCACCAAAAGCACTCACAAACTTCTACAGATGCACAATCGAGAGCATCCTGGCGGGCTGTATCACCGCCTGGTACGGCAACTGCTCCACCCTCAACCGTAAGGCTCTCCAGAGGGTAGTGAGGTCTGCACAACGCATCACCGGGGGCAAACTACCTGCCCCCCAGGACACCGACACCACCCGATGTTACAGGAAGGCCATAAAGATCATCAAGGACATCAACCACCCGAACCACTGCCTGTTCACCCCGCTATCATCCAGAAGGCGAGGTCAGTACAGGTGCATCAAAGCTGGGACCGAGAGACTGAAAAACAGCTTCTATCTCAAGGCCACCAGACTGTTAAACAGCCACCACTAACATTGAGTCACTGTCATTGACACTGACCCAACTCCAGCCACTTTAATAATGGGAATTGATGGGAAATGATGTAAATATATCACTAGCCACTTTAAACAATGCTACCTTATATAATGTTACTTACCCTACATTATTCATCTCATATGCATACGTATATACTGTACTCTACATCATCGACTGCATCCTTATGTAATACATGTATCACTAGCCACTTTAACTATGCCACTTTGTTTACTTTGTCTACATAATCATCTCATATGTATATACTGTACTCTATATCATCTACTGCATCCTTATGTAATACATGTATCACTAGCCACTTTAACTATGCCACTTTGTTTACTTTGTCTACATACTCATCTCATATGTATATACTGTACTCGATACCATCTACTGTATGCTGCTCTGTACCATCACTCATTCATATATTCTTATGTACATATTCCTTATCCCCTTACACTGTGTATAAGACAGTAGTAGTTTGTTAGATTACTTGTTGGTTATCACTGCATTGTCGGAACTAGAAGCACAAGCATTTCGCTACACTCGCATTAACATCTGCTAACCATGTGTATGTGACAAATAAAATTGATTTGATTTGATTTGACAGAAGGGATAGAGAGATGGCTCTGGCTTTGATTAACTTCAACCTGACTATCTGTCTGAGAGCCCTGCTCTACTCTACTCAGGTGAGGTCAGAGGTCAGAAAGGCTGGCAGCCACTTACTACAGTAGATGACAGGCACTGCTGTGTCCATGTGTCCCTGTGTCCGTGTGTGTTTCAGTAGGCATCAGTCAGCATATACAGTCCATTAAGAAAGTATTCAGACCCCTTGACTTTTCCCACATTTTGTTACATTACAGCCTTATTCTTAAATTGATTAAATTGAATAAAAAATGTTCCTCATCCAACTATACAGTTGTTAAAATGGCGCCGAAGAGGATGCTGACGACATGCCCGTAATCAGTTATGCTATTTTGTGACGAGTGACGAGAAAGATATACTGCTCTCCCGGGAACAGGCCCAGATCCACGTCATTTGTGTTTATTTTTTTATTTTTTTATTTCACCTTTATTTAACCAGGTAGGCTAGTTGAGAACAAGTTCTCATTTGCAACTGCGACCTGGCCAAGATAAAGCATAGCAGTGTGAACAGACAACACAGAGTTACACATGGAGTAAACAATTAGCAAGTCAATAACACAGTAGAAAAAAATGGGCAGTCTATATACAATGTGTGCAAAAGGCATGAGGAGGTAGGCGAATAATACAATTTTGCAGATTAACACTGGAGTGATAAATGATCAGATGGGCATGTACAGGTAGAGATATTGGTGTGCAAAAGAGCAGAAAAGTAAATAAATAAAAACAGTATAAAAACAGTATGGGAATGAGGTAGGTGAAAAAGGGTGAGCTATTTACCTATAGACTATGTACAGCTGCAGCGATCGGTTAGCTGCTCGGATAGCTGATGTTTGAAGTTGGTGAGGGAGATAAAAGTCTCCAACTTCAAAGATTTTTGCAATTCGTTCCAGTCACAGGCAGCAGAGTACTGGAACGAAAGGCGGCCAAATGAGGTGTTGGCTTTAGGGATGATCAGTGAGATACACCTGCTGGAGCGCGTGCTACGGATGGGTGTTGCCATCGTGACCAGTGAACTGAGATAAGGCGGAGCTTTACCTAGCATGGACTTGTAAATGACCTGGAGCCAGTGGGTCTGGCGACGAATATGTAGTGAGGGCCAGCCGACTAGAGCATACAAGTCGCAGTGGTGGGTGGTATAAGGTGCTTTAGTGACAAAACGGATGGCACTGTGATAGACTGCATCCAGTTTGCTGAGTAGAGTGTTGGAAGCCATTTTGTAGATGACATCGCCGAAGTCGAGGTGTGAAGAAAAGACGGAGGAAAAGAGGACAGATCAGGCTGAATGACGACACGGACAATATCGAGCTGGAGGGATTTTCAATGCACCGGCAGAACAGAGAAGCTACATCTGGTAAGATGAGGTGTGGGGGTGTGTGTCTTTTGGTCAATAACAGCTGGTACGCAATGTCTAATACTAAAGAAGTCTTGAGGTACTGCTTATCATAAGGTAGTGTACCTTATGATAAGCTGTAGACCAAACTATCTACCAAGAGAGTTCTCATCTATATTATTCGTAGCCATCTATTTACCACCACAGACCGATGCTGGCACTAAGACCGCACTCAACCAACTCTATAATGCCATAAGCAAACAAGAAAATGCTCATCTAGAAGCGGTGCTCTTAGTGGCCAGGGACTTTAATACAGGCAAACTTAAATCAGTTTTACCAAATTTTTATCAACATGTCACATGTGCAACCAGAGGGAAAAAAACTCTGGACCACCTTTACTCCACACACAGAGACGTATACAAAGCTCTACCCTGCCCTCCATTTGACAAAACCGACCATAATTCAATCCTCCTGATTCCTAAAGCAGGAAGAACCAGTGACTCGCTCAATATGTAAGTGGTACCACCTATGTCACCGACTTCATCAATAAGTGCATCGATGACCCCCCCCCCACAGTGACCGTACGTGCATATCCCAACCAGAAGTCAACATCCGCATCGGGCTCAAGGCTAGAGCTGCCACTTTCAAGAAGTGGGACACTAATCCGAACGCCTTTAAGAAATCCTGCTATGCCCTCAGACGAACCCTCATAAAAGCAAAGCATCAATATAGGATTAAGACTGAATCCTACTACATAGGATCTGACGCTCGTCGGATGTGGCAGGGCTTGAAACTATTACAGACTACAAAGGGAAACCCAGACGCGAGCTGCCCAGTGACGCGAGCCTACCAGACAAGCTAAATGCCTTTTATGCTCGTTTCGAGGAAAGCAACACTGAAGCATGCACAAGAGCACCACGCAAGTGTCTTCACAGAGATTTTCAACCTCTCCCTGACATAGTCTGTAATACCAACATGTTTCAAGCAGACCACCATGGTCCCTGTGCCCAAGGAAGCGAAGGTAACCTGCCTAAATGATTACCACCCTCGGTAGCCATGAAGTCGGTAGCCATGAAGTGCTTTGAAAGGTTCGTCATGGCTCACATCAACAGCATCCTCCCGGATACCATAGACCCACTCCAATTCGCATACCGCCCCAACAGATCCACAAATAACGCAATCTCAACAGCACTCCAAACTACCCTTTCCCACCTGGACAAAAGGAACACCTATGTGAGAATGCATTTCATTGACTACAGCTCAGCGTTCAACAACATAGTGCCCACGAAGCTCCTCACTAAGCTAAGGACCCTGGGACTAAACACCTCCCTCTGCAACTGGATCCTGGACTTTCTGATGGGCCGCCCCCAGGTGGCAAGGGTAGGCAACAACACATCTGCCACGCTGATCCTCAACACTGGGGCCCCTCAGGGGTGTGTACTTAGTTCCCTCCTGTACTCCCTGTTCACCCACAACTGAGTGGCCAAACACGACTCCAACACCATCGATAAGTTTGCTGACGAAACAACAGTGGTTGGCCTGGCAACTGGCAGTGTGGTGTCATGACAACAACCTCTCTCTCAATGTGAGCAAGACAAAGGAGCTGATTGTGGACTACAGGAAAAGGTGGCCGAACATGCCCCATCAGGGATAAAATTGTAGACCTGCACAAGGCTGGGATGGGCTACAGGACAATAGACAAGCAGCTTGGTGAGAAGGCAACAACTGTTGGCGCAATTATTAGAAAATGGAAAAAGTTCAAGAATCAGGTCAATCACCCTCAGTCTGGGGCTCCATGCAAGATCTCACCTTGTGGGGCATCAATGATCATGAGGAAGGTGAGAGATCAGCCAAGAACTACACGGCAGGACCTGGTCACTGACCTGAAGAGAGCTGGGACCACAGCCTCAAAGAAAACCATTAGTAACACACTACGCCGTATTGGATTAAAATCCTGCAGCGCACGCAAGGTCCCCCTGCTCAAGCCACCGCGTGTCCAGGCCCGTCTGAAGTTTGCCAATGACCATCTGGATGATCCAGAGGAGGAATGGGAGAATGTCATGTGGTCTGATGAGACAAAAATAGAGCTTTTTGGTCTAAACTCCACTCGCTGTGTTTAGAGGAAGAAGAAGGATGAGTACAACCCCAAGAATACCATCCCGACCGTGAAGCATGGAGGTAGAAACATCATTCTTTGGGGATGCTTTTCTGCAAAGGGGACAGGACGACTGCACCGTATTGAGGGGAGGATGGATGGGGCCATGTATCGCGAGATCTTGGCCAACAACCTCCTTCCCTCAGTAAGAGCATTGAAGATGGGTCGTTGCTGGGTCTTCCAGCATGACAACGACCCGAAACACACAGCCAGGGCAACTAAGGAGTGGCTCCGTAAAAAGCATCTCAAGGTCCTGGAGTGGCCTAGCCAGTCTCCAGACCTGAACCCAATTGAAAATATTTGGAGGGAGCTGAAAGTCCATATTGCCCAGGGACAGCCCCGAAACCTGAAGGATCTGGATAAGGTCTGTATGGAGGAGTGGGCAAAAATCCCTGCTGCAGTGTGTGCAAACCTGGTCAAGAATTACTGGAAACTTATGATCTCTGTAATTGCAAACAAAGGTTTCTGTACCAAATATTAAGTTCTGCTTTTCCGATGTATCAAATACTTATGTCATGCAATAAAATGCAAATTAATTACTTAAAAATCATACAATCACAGTTGAAGTGTACCTATGATACAAATTACAGACCTCTGCATGCTTTGTAAGTGGGAAAACCTGCAAAATCGGCAGTGTTTCAAATACTTGTTCTCCCCACTGTACCCTGACTCTGCGTGCAATGAACACAAAAGAAGTGACACAATTTCCCTAGTTTAATATTGCCTGCTAACATGAATTTATTTTAACTAAATATGCAGGTTTAAAAAAATATACTTCTGTGTATTGATTTTAAGAAAGTCATTGATGTTATGGTTAGGTACATCCGTGCAACGATTGTGCTTTTTTCACAAATGTGCTTTTGTTAAATCATCCCCCGTTTGGCGAAGTTGGCTGTCTTTGTTAGGAAGAAATGGTCTTCACACAGTTTGCAACGAGCCAGGTGACCCAAACTGCTGCATATACCCTGAATCTGTTGCACAGAATGCAAGAGATGTGACACAATTTCCCTAGTTAAAAGAAATTCATGTTAGCAGGCGATATTAACTAAATATTCAGGTTTAAAAATATATACTTGTGTATTGATTTTAAGAAATGCGTTGATGTTTACGGTTAGGAAAACATTGGTGCAACGACAGTGCATTTCTTCGTGAATGCGCTTGTTAAATCACCCATTTGGCGAAGTAGGCTGTGATTCAATGATAAATTTACAGTCATCGCATCGATTATATGCAACGCAGGACAAGCTAGATAAACTAGTAACATCATCTACCATGTGTAGTTAACTAGTGATTATGTTTAGATTGATTGTTTTTTATAAGATACGTTTAATGCTAGGTAATCTTGGCTCCTTGATGCACTCGCATAACAGGTAGTCAGCCTGCCACGCAGTCTCCTCGTGGAGTGCAATGTAATCAGCCATGACCGGTGTCCAAAAATACAGATTACCGATTGTTATGAAAACTTGAAATCGGCCCTAATTAAATCTGCCATTCCGATTAATCGGTCAACCTCTAATGCATAGTCACTTCACCCCTACCTACATGTACAAATGACCTCTAACCTGTACCCCCGCACACTGACTCGGTACCAGAACCCTCTGTATATAGCCTCATTATTGTTATGGTATTGTGTTACTTTTTATAATTATTTTCTAGTTTATTTGGTAAATATTTTCTTAACTCTTCTTGAACTGCACTATTGGTTAAAGGCTTGTAAGTAAGCATTTCACAGTAAGGTCTACACTTGTTGTATTTCGGTGCATGTAAGGTCCCACAGTTGACAGTGCATGTCAAAGCAAAAAGCAAGCTATGAGGTCAAAGGAATTGTCCCGTAGAGCTCAGAGACAGGATTGTGTTGAGGCACAGATCTGGGGAAGGGTACCAAAAAATGTCTGCAGCATTGAAGGTCCCCATGAACACAGTGGCTTCCACCATCCTTAATTTGTATTTTTTATTTAACCTTTATTTAACTAGGCAAGTCAGTTAAGAACAAATTCTTATTTACAATGACAGCCCACCGGGGAACTGCCTTGTTCAGGGGCAGAACGACAGGTTTTTACCTTGTCAGCTCGGGGACTCTTAAATGTAAGGGAACACCCCCCTAAAATGGACAAAAATGAATGGGAAGTCATTGGCACTGGACAAACCATATACACGGTGTCCAATACCACTCAATTCGGCGTTGTTTCGTTCAAAGTTGATTGCAAATGCCATATGGCAATTTCCAGGTGTAACACTTAAAAAATCCAACAGGTGGCGAGCGCGCTCCACCGTGGTTTTTCATATTGCAAAATGCAACACAAGTCAACATCCAAAAGTACAGTTTTGGAAAAGTGAGAAAAAAAATCAAAAACCTAGCAACCCCTTAAAAAAGTGCTTTCTGGACCGTTTATCGATATTTCTTGAATTTTGTGTCAATTACACATGTATAAGAACTGTATCAACATACTTTAGTCATATTTTATTATCATTTTTTCCCATTTTTTTTTCATACTTGTGCATAAGGCATATCAAATCAAATGTATTTATATAGCCCTTCGTACATCAGCTGATATCTCAAAGTGCTGTACAGAAACCCAGCCTAAAACCCCAAACAGCAAGCAATGCAGGTGTAGAAGCACGGTGTTTTGTCCATTTGCAACATGATTTCATAGGAAGTCAAAAGTCTAAAATTTGATTTTTTTTTCAAAAACTTATCACCCTCGTAAAAAAAGTGCTTTCTGGACCGTTTTTCGAAATTCTTTCGATTTTTTGTCAATTAATCATGTGTAAGAACTGTATGAATATATTTTTGTAAAATTTTATTATCATTATTTTTTTTAAACTTGTGCATAAGGAATATGTTTTGTCCATTTGCAATATGATTTCCTAGGAAGTCAAAAGTCAAAGGTCACTTTTTTTTTGCCAAATGCCATAAGAAATGTCCAAATGCAATATGAAAGGTTTGAAAATGCCAAATCAGGATGTTATGTCCATTTGCCATTTACCATCATGAATTTGTCATGCTCAAAAATCCTGCAGAAATGCAAAATTGACTGGCCTGATGAACACAGGATGGCCGGGCAGTGATAGTTGTTCCTTTCCATCGCTCGTTGTGTTGATTTCATCATGTCCATTTGGTGATGTTTTTTTCACTATTGAATCATATTGCAAGTGCACGTGCATTTGTAATATGTTTCAATGGGCATTTACCATCACGAATTTGGCATGCTCAAAAATCCTGCAGGAAAGCAAAATTGACTGGCCTGATGAACACAGGATGGCCGGGCAGTGATAGTTGTTCCTTTCCATCGCTCGTTAGGGTTGATTTCAGAATGTCACTTTGGTGATGGTACCTCACTGTTTAAACATATTGCAAATGGACAATAGTCACCAGCAAGTCACCGTCCATCAGTCAATTAGATATAATTCTGACACCAAACTGATACAAACTGACACCAAACCCACTTTTTCCAACTCGTTTAGTAGCCAACTATCCCATACTACAGAGCTGGCCGAAAATTCACAACGCCTTCTGTTCAAACCATAATAAAAACGTAAAACACATAGCTACGTTCTAGCTGTGGGTCCAGTTCGTACATTATGTGTAGGCCTATGTGAGGCGACCCCGAATCCCGAGTTTCGGCTCGATAGGTCCTTCGGTGCCCGAGCAAGACCCTAATTGGTGCTGAAAATCATTTTTTTCCCATGCCTTGCTACGGGGTCCTTGAATGAGCTATTGGACAGAAGCATTGGGGTCCGTCTCTATGGGCCGAGATGGTTTCAATGCACCTAGTCTTGCGTCTCTGAGACTTTTCTAAATGTCGTCATTTTCATAATGGTTAAAATGAATTGCAAATGTATGAGGCTGTTTCTCGGTCCGATAACCTTCTAGAGCCACCTAACTCACCACGCACTATCGACCTGAGGTCTAGAACAGGTTTCTAAAGTTTCAGAACTCTAGGTCTGACGGTTCTTTTTTAGCTCGAACAAAGGTAACTATTGCAGGCACTGTCTGTCTCTACACACCCCAATGGGTCCCTCCTGCCAAGCTGTGTGTGTGTGATTTAGTTTTTCTTAAATATTTAATGGGAGTCATGACTGATTTACAGTTCATGGGGGTTGCCTAATCACACATATGAAGCTTTTGAAAGGTCTGACCATTTTAACCCTTCAAAACAGCCACTATGACACCATTTAAGGCACTTCCGGTTGGCACAGGAAGCTATAAGTAAACTCATATCCTGATTGTGGTATGCCTTTACAGAATCCTGAGTTTGAAGTCTTTCCGTTAAGAACTGAGTTATTTACGGAGGGTTTAGTGAGTGTGCGTTATTTCAGAAAATCACAGAAAATGACAGACCTCTCGCAGAGCTCCGCAGCACACTTTAAAAATATTCATATGAACAGCCTGCAACTGGATCTGTAACTGTTTAAAAACATATATATATATATTTTTGAACATCACCAATTTGACATTGTACGATTTCTCTTAAACAACGATAGATAAATATCTGTTTCTTTTTTTATTGACACCGTAGGTTCCTTTACTTTGACGTGAAGCAGAAAAATTATTGCTCTATTTTCATTTTGGACCTTTAATCCCAGAAAAATTGCCATAACTCAAAAACCGTTGAGGCCTAGACGGCATCTTGTTCGGGTCCAACTGCCCATTATGCCAAAGCTACGCTCACCAAGTTTCGTCTTCGAAGTCTTTTCCGTTTTGGAGATAAGGCCACGTCGTGATTCGTGATGTTTTGTACATTTGCAATATGATTCCATTCGCCCTCTTGCGGGATTTATCGGGACAGCGGAAAAATGACAAAAATTTGATTATTTTATAAAACGGAAACAGAATGTCGGAGAGAGTTTGTTTGATGACTTCCCGGTAGATCCGGCCCTGCCGCACGTCCCTTCGCCGTCCGCAAATTTTACAAACGTTTTCAGAAGTCTAGTAAGGGGCCGTACATTTGCAATATGGACTTTCTCACTAACCATATGGCGAATGTCAAAATGTTCCCTTAAGGTATGGAAGAAGTTTGGAACCACCAAGACTCTTCCTAGAGCTAGTCACCCGGCAAAACTCTGCAATCGGGGGAGAAGGACCTTGGTCAGTGAGGTGACCAAGAACCCGATGGTCACTCTGACAGAGCTCCAGAGCTCCTCTGTGGAGATGGGAGAACCTTCCAGAAGGACAACCATCTTAATAGCACTGCACTAAATTAGGTCTTTATGGTAGAGTGGCCAGACGAAAGCCACTCCTCAGTAAAAGGCACATGACAGCCCGCTTAGAGTTCATCAAAAGGCACCTAAATGACTCTCAGACCATAAGAAAGAAGATTCTCTGGTCTGATGAAACCAAGACTGAACTCTTTGGCCTGAATGCCAAGCGTCGTGTCTGTAGGAAACCTGGCACCATCTCTACATGAAGAATGGTGGTGGCAGCATCATGCTGTGGGGATGTTTTTCAGCAGCAGAGACTGGGATACTTGTCAGGATCTAATAAATTATGAACGGCGCAACGCACATAGAGATCCTTGATGAAAACCTGCTCCGGAGCATTCAGGACCTCAGACTGGGGCGAAGGTTCACTTTCCAACAGGACAACAACCCTAAGCACACGGCCAACACAATTCAGGAGTGGCTTAGGGACAAGTCTCTGAATGTCGTTGAGTGGTTCAGCCAGAGCCCGGACATGAACCCGATCGAACATCTCTGGAGAGACCTAAAAATAACTGTGCAGCGACACTCCACATCCAACTTGACAGAGCTTGAGAGGATTTGCAGAGAAAAATGGGAGAAACTCCCCAAATACCGGTGTGCCAACCTTGTAGCATCATACCCAAGAAGACACTTGACAGTAAACACTGCCAAAGGTGCTTCAACAAAGTACTGACTAAAGGGTCTGAATAATTAAAGTAGCAATCAAAAGTTTGGACACACCTAGTCATTCAGGGTTTTTCTTTATTTTTACTATTTTCTAAAATGTAGAATAAAATACATCAAAACTATGAAATAACACATATGGAATCATGTAGTAAACAAAAAAAGTGTTAAACAAACCAAAATAAGATTCTTCAAAGTAGCCATCCTATGCCATGATGACAGCTCAGCACACTCTTGTAATTCTCTCCACCAGCTTCACCTGGAATGATTATCCAAAAGTCCTGAAGGAGATTACACATATGCTGCTTTTCCTTCACTCAGCGGTCCATCTCATCCCATACCACCTGAATTGGGTTGAGGTCGGTGATTGTGGAGGCCAGGTCATCTAATGCAACAATCCATCACTCTCCGTCTTGGTCAAATAGCCCTTACACAGCCTGGAGGTGTTTTGGGTCATTGTCCTGTTGAAAAGCAAATGATAGTCCCACTAATCGCAAACCTGACGGGATGGCGTAACGCTACAGAATGCTCTCGTAGCCATGATGGTTAAGTGAGCCTTGCATTCTAAATACATGACCAACAGTGTCACCAGCAAAGCACGGCACCACATCACACCTCTTCCCCCATGCTTCACATTGGGAACCACACATGCGGAGATCATCCATTCACCTACTCTGCATCTTACAAAGACACGGCGGTTGGAACCAAAGACATCAAATTTGGACTCATCAGACCGAAGGACAGATTTCCACTGGTCTAATGTCCATTGCTTGGGTTTCTTGGTTCCAAGCAAGTCTCTTCTTATTATTGGTGTCCTTTAGTAGTGCTTTCTTGCATGAAGGCCTGATTCACACAGTCTCCTCTGAACAGTTGATGTTGTGATGTGACTGTTACTTGGACTCTGTGAAGCATTTACTTGGGCTGCAATTTCTGAGGCTGGTAACTCTAATGAACTTATCCTCTGCAGCAGACGTAACTCTGGGTTTTCCTTTCCTGTGGCGATCCTCATGAGAGCCAGTTTCATCATAGCGCTTGATGGTTTTTGCGACTACACTTGAAGAAAGTTTCAAAGTTCTTGAAAATGTCCGTATTGATTGTCCTTCATGTCTTAAACTTATGAGATGTTCTTTCCATAACTTGGTATTTTACCAAAAAGGGATATCTTCTGTATACCACCCCTAACTTGTCACAACACAACTGATCGGCTCAAATGCATTGGCTCAAAGGAAAGACATTCCTTCAAATGAACATTTAACAAGGAACACCTGTTACCTGAAATGCATTCCAGGTGACTGACTACCTCATGACGCTAGTTGAGAGAATGGCATGAGTGTGCAAAGCTGTCATCAAGGCAAAGGGTGGCTACTTTAAAGAATCTCAAATATAAAATATATCTTGATTTGTTTAACACTTTGTTGGTTACTACATGACTCCATGTGTTATTTCATAGTTTTGATGTCTTCATTATTATTCTACATTGTAGAAAATATGAAAAATAAAAAATAAACCTTGAATGAGTAGGTGTGTCCAAACCTTTGACTGGTACTGTATATAAGTGTAATATTTCAGTTTTAGATTTTTAATACATTTGCTAACATTTGTAAAAGCCTGTTTTTGCTTTGTCATTATGGGGAATTGTGTGTAGATTGATGAGGGGAAAAAAATATTTAATCCAATTTTGAATAATGCAGTAACCTAACAAAATTTGGTAAAAGTCAAGGGGTCTTCATACTTTCCGAATGCACTGTCGTCTGTTCAAGATAGGTTCTTGTGTGCATTCAATGTTGTTTTTACAGGAGAGTGTGTTTAGTACAGTAGCACGTGTGTGACTATACTAAGGAACACCCTTGAGGGCCAATCAAGATGATTTCACACCTCTCGCATCTGTTGCCTGTGTTCCTTAGGTTAACCGGTGGTTACCCAGTTACCCCACCTCACCCGGTAACGTAGGACTGCTGCTGGCAGGGCATGGCATCTTCTGTAGGGTAAGGCAGCTGATACGGAGACCTGTAGCATGGTGCCAGCGGGCATAGATGCATGGGAAACTTGGCATGCACTTGTTCCAACGTCAATACTTGCACACTACTTACAATGAAGCAACATATTGGGCATGCATACTAAGTAGTACATAACTTGATGCCAGAATAGAAGACAAAAGTAGCTTTAGTTCCTGGACTGGAGTCATGGACCTCGGTCCACCTTCAAGAAGGTTCACAACGTGACAAACTGCATTATCTGGGAACGACCTGTAATGTTCATTTAAATTAAGAACGGCCTGTAGCGTTCATTTAAGAACGACTTGTAGTATTAATATAAGAATGACCTGTAGCGTTAATTTAAGAATGATCTGTAACATTCATTTAAGAACGACCTGTAGCATTGATTTTAATGACGACCTGTAGTATTGACTTTAAGGATGACCTGTAGCGTTCATTTAAGAACGACCTGTAGTGTTGATTTAAGAATGACCTGTAGTGTTGATTTAAGAACGACCTGTAGTGTTGATTTAAGAATGACCTGTAGTGTTGATTTAAGAACGAGCTGTAGTTTTGATTTAAGAATGACCTGTAGAGTTGATTTTAAGGACGACCTGTAGTGTTGATTTAAGAATGACCTGTAGTGTTGATTAATGAATGACCTGTAGTGTTGATTAATGAATGACCTGTAGTGTTGATTAATGAATGACCTGTAGTGTTGATTAATGAATGACCTGTAGTGTTGATTAATTAATGACCTGTAGTGTTGATTTAAGACGACCTGTAGTGGTGATTTAAGAACGACCTGTAGTGTTGATTAATGAACGACCTGTAGTGTTGATTAATGAACGACCTGTAGTGTTGATTTAAGAACGACCTGTAGTGTTGATTAATGAATGACCTGTAGTGTTGATTAATGAATGACCTGTAGTGTTGATTAATGAATGACCTGTAGTGTTGATTAATTAATGACCTGTAGTGTTGATTTAAGACGACCTGTAGTGGTGATTTAAGAACGACCTGTAGTGTTGATTAATGAATGACCTGTAGTGTTGATTAATGAATGACCTGTAGTGGTGATTTAAGAACGACCTGTAGTGTTGATTAATGAATGACCTGTAGTGTTGATTACTGAATGACCTGTAATGTTGATTAATGAATGACCTGTAGTGGTGATTTAAGAACGACCTGTAGTGTTGATTAATGAATGACCTGTAGTGTTGATTTAAGAACGACCGGTAGTGTTGATTAATGAATGACCTGTAATGTTGATTTAAGAACGACCTGTAGTGTTGATTAATGAACGACCTGTAGTGTTGATTAATGAATGACCTGTAATGTTGATTTAAGAACGACCTGTAGTGTTGATTTAAGAACGACCTGTAGTGTTGATTAATGAATGACCTGTAGTGTTGATTAATGAATGACCTGTAGTGTTGATTTAAGAACGACCTGTAGTGTTGATTAATGAATGACCTGTAATGTTGATTTAAGAACGACCTGTAGTGGTGATTTAAGAATGACCTGTAGTGTTGATTTAAGAGCGACCTGTAGTGGTGATTTAAGAATGACCTGTAGTGGTGATTTAAGAATGACCTGTAGTGTTGATTTAAGAGCGACCTGTAGTGGTGATTTAAGAATGACCTGCAGTGGTGATTTAAGAATGACCTGTAGTGTTGATTTAAGACGACCTGTAGTGTTAATTTAAGAATGACCTGTAGTGTTGATTTAAGACGACCTGTAGCATTGATTAATGAATGACCTGTAGTGGTGATTTAAGAATGACCTGTAGTGTTGATTAATGAATGACCTGTAGTGTTGATTAATGAATGACCTGTAGTGTTGATTAATGAACGACCTGTAGTGTTGATTAATGAATGACCTGTAGTGTTGATTAATTAATGACCTGTAGTGTTGATTTAAGACGACCTGTAGTGGTGATTTAAGAACGACCTGTAGTGTTGATTAATGAACGACCTGTAGTGTTGATTAATGAACGACCTGTAGTGTTGATTTAAGAACGACCTGTAGTGTTGATTAATGAATGACCTGTAGTGTTGATTAATGAATTACCTGTAGTGTTGATTAATGAATGACCCGTAGTGGTGATTTAAGAACGACCTGTAGTGTTGATTAATGAACGACCTGTAGTGTTGATTTAAGAATGACCTGTAGTGTTGATTAATGAATGACCTGTAGTGTTGATTAATGAATGACCTGTAGTGGTGATTTAAGAACGACCTGTAGTGTTGATTAATGAACGACCTGTAGTGTTGATTAATGAATGACCTGTAATGTTGATTTAAGAACGACCTGTAGTGTTGATTTAAGAACGACCTGTAGTGTTGATTCATGAATGACCTGTAGTGTTGATTAATGAATGACCTGTAGTGTTGATTTAAGAACGACCTGTAGTGTTGATTAATGAATGACCTGTAATGTTGATTTAAGAACGACCTGTAGTGGTGATTTAAGAATGACCTGTAGTGTTGATTTAAGAGCGACCTGTAGTGGTGATTTAAGAATGACCTGTAGTGGTGATTTAAGAATGACCTGTAGTGTTGATTTAAGAGCGACCTGTAGTGGTGATTTAAGAATGACCTGTAGTGGTGATTTAAGAATGACCTGTAGTGTTGATTAATGAATGACCTGTAGTGTTGATTAATGAATGACCTGTAGTGTTGATTTAAGAATGACCTGTAGTGTTGATTAATGAATTACATTTACATTTAAGTCATTTAGCAGACGCTCTTATCCAGAGCGACTTACAAATGACCTGTAGTGTTGATTAATGAATGACCTGTAGTGTTGATTTAAGAACGACCTGTAGTGTTGATTAATGAATGACCTGTAGTGTTGATTTAAGAACGACCTGTAGTGTTGATTAATGAATGACCTGTAGTGTTGATTAATGAATGACCTGTAGTGGTGATTAATGAATGACCTGTAGTGTTGATTAATTAATGACCTGTAGTGTTGATTTAAGACGACCTGTAGTGGTGATTTAAGAACGACCTGTAGTGTTGATTAATGAACGACCTGTAGTGTTGATTAATGAACGACCTGTAGTGTTGATTTAAGAACGACCTGTAGTGTTGATTAATGAATGACCTGTAGTGTTGATTAATGAATGACCTGTAGTGTTGATTAATGAATGACCCGTAGTGGTGATTTAAGAACGACCTGTAGTGTTGATTAATGAACGACCTGTAGTGTTGATTTAAGAATGACCTGTAGTGTTGATTAATGAATGACCTGTAGTGTTGATTAATGAATGACCTGTAGTGGTGATTTAAGAACGACCTGTAGTGTTGATTAATGAATGACCTATAGTGTTGATTAATGAATGACCTGTAGTGTTGTTTTAAGAACGACCGGTAGTGTTGATTAATGAATGACCTGTAATGTTGATTTAAGAACGACCTGTAGTGTTGATTAATGAACGACCTGTAGTGTTGATTAATGAATGACCTGTAATGTTGATTTAAGAACGACCTGTAGTGTTGATTTAAGAACGACCTGTAGTGTTGATTCATGAATGACCTGTAGTGTTGATTAATGAATGACCTGTAGTGTTGATTTAAGAACGACCTGTAGTGTTGATTAATGAATGACCTGTAATGTTGATTTAAGAACGACCTGTAGTGGTGATTTAAGAATGACCTGTAGTGTTGATTTAAGAGCGACCTGTAGTGGTGATTTAAGAATGACCTGTAGTGGTGATTTAAGAATGACCTGTAGTGTTGATTTAAGAGCGACCTGTAGTGGTGATTTAAGAATGACCTGTAGTGGTGATTTAAGAATGACCTGTAGTGTTGATTTAAGACGACCTGTAGTGTTGATTTAAGAATGACCTGTAGTGTTGATTTAAGACGACCTGTAGCATTGATTAATGAATGACCTGTAGTGGTGATTTAAGAATGACCTGTAGTGTTGATTAATGAATGACCTGTAGTGTTGATTTAAGAACGACCTGTAGTGTTGATTAATGAATGACCTGTAGTGTTGATTAATGAATGACCTGTAGTGTTGATTTAAGAATGACCTGTAGTGTTGATTAATGAATTACATTTACATTTAAGTCATTTAGCAGACGCTCTTATCCAGAGCGACTTACAAATGACCTGTAGTGTTGATTAATGAATGACCTGTAGTGTTGATTTAAGAACGACCTGTAGTGTTGATTAATGAATGACCTGTAGTGTTGATTTAAGAACGACCTGTAGTGTTGATTAAAGAATGACCTGTAGTGTTGATTAATGAATGACCTGTAGTGGTGATTTAAGAACGACCTGTAGTGTTGATTAATGAATGACCTGTAGTGTTGATTAATGAATGACCTGTAGTGTTGTTTTAAGAACGACCGGTAGTGTTGATTAATGAATGACCTGTAATGTTGATTTAAGAACGACCTGTAGTGTTGATTAATGAACGACCTGTAGTGTTGATTAATGAATGACCTGTAATGTTGATTTAAGAACGACCTGTAGTGTTGATTTAAGAACGACCTGTAGTGTTGATTCATGAATGACCTGTAGTGTTGATTAATGAATGACCTGTAGTGTTGATTTAAGAACGACCTGTAGTGTTGATTAATGAATGACCTGTAATGTTGATTTAAGAACGACCTGTAGTGGTGATTTAAGAATGACCTGTAGTGTTGATTTAAGAGCGACCTGTAGTGGTGATTTAAGAATGACCTGTAGTGGTGATTTAAGAATGACCTGTAGTGTTGATTTAAGAGCGACCTGTAGTGGTGATTTAAGAATGACCTGTAGTGGTGATTTAAGAATGACCTGTAGTGTTGATTTAAGACGACCTGTAGTGTTGATTTAAGAATGACCTGTAGTGTTGATTTAAGACGACCTGTAGCATTGATTAATGAATGACCTGTAGTGGTGATTTAAGAATGACCTGTAGTGTTGATTAATGAATGACCTGTAGTGTTGATTTAAGAACGACCTGTAGTGTTGATTAATGAATGACCTGTAGTGTTGATTAATGAATGACCTGTAGTGTTGATTTAAGAATGACCTGTAGTGTTGATTAATGAATTACATTTACATTTAAGTCATTTAGCAGACGCTCTTATCCAGAGCGACTTACAAATGACCTGTAGTGTTGATTAATGAATGACCTGTAGTGTTGATTTAAGAACGACCTGTAGTGTTGATTAATGAATGACCTGTAGTGTTGATTTAAGAACGACCTGTAGTGTTGATTAATGAATGACCTGTAGTGTTGATTAATGAATGACCTGTAGTGGTGATTTAAGAACGACCTGTAGTGTTGATTAATGAACGACCTGTAGTGTTGATTTAAGAATGACCTGTAGTGTTGATTAATGAATGACCTGTAGTGTTGATTAATGAATGACCTGTAGTGGTGATTTAAGAATGACCTGTAGTGTTGATTTAAGAATGACCTGTAGTGTTGATTTAAGAACGACCTGTAGTGTTGATTAATGAATTACATTTACATTTAAGTCATTTAGCAGACGCTCTTATCCAGAGCGACTTACAAATGACCTGTAGTGTTGATTAATGAATGACCTGTAGTGTTGATTAATAAATGACCTGTAATGTTGATTTAAGAACGACCTGTAGTGTTGATTAATGAATGACCTGTAATGTTGATTTAAGAATGACCTGTAGTGTTGATAAATGAATGACCTGTAGTGTTGATTTAAGAACGACCTGTAGTGTTGATTAATGAATGACCTGTAGTGTTGATTAATGAATGACCTGTAGTGGTGATTTAAGAACGACCTGTAGTGTTGATTAATGAACGACCTGTAGTGTTGATTTAAGAATGACCTGTAGTGTTGATTAATGAATGACCTGTAGTGTTGATTAATGAATGACCTGTAGTGTTGATTAATGAATGACCTGTAGTGTTGATTAATGAATGACCTGTAGTGTTGATTTAAGAACGACCTGTAGTGTTGATTAATGAACGACCTGTAGTGTTGATTAATGAATGACCTGTAATGTTGATTAATGAATGACCTGTAATGTTGATTTAAGAACGACCTGTAGTGTTGATTTAAGATGACCTGTAGTGGTGATTTAAGAATGACCTGTAGTGTTGATTTAAGAGCGACCTGTAGTGGTGATTTAAGAATGACCTGTAGTGGTGATTTAAGAATGACCTGTAGTGTTGATTTAAGAGCGACCTGTAGTGGTGATTTAAGAATGACCTGTAGTGGTGATTTAAGAATGAATGACCTGTAGTGTTGATTTAAGACGACCTGTAGTGTTGATTTAAGAATGACCTGTAGTGTTGATTTAAGACGACCTGTAGCATTGATTAATGAATGACCTGTAGTGGTGATTTAAGAACGACCTGTAGTGTTGATTAATGAATGACCTGTAGTGGTGATTTAAGAACGACCTGTAGTGTTGATTAATGAATGACCTGTAGTGTTGATTTAAGAACGACCTGTAGTGTTGATTAATGAATGACCTGTAGTGTTGATTAATGAATGACCTGTAGTGTTGATTTTAGAACGACCTGTAGTGTTGATTAATGAATGACCTGTAGTGTTGATTAATGAATGACCTGTAGTGTTGATTTAAGAATGACCTGTAGTGTTGATTAATGAATGACCTGTAGTGTTGATTAATGAATGACCTGTAGTGTTGATTAATGAATGACCTGTAGTGTTGATTTAAGAACGACCTGTAGTGTTGATTTAAGAACGACCTGTAGTGTTGATTAATGAATGACCTGTAGTTTTGATTAATGAACGACCTGTAGTGTTGATTAATGAATGACCTGTAGTGTTGATTAATGAATGACCTGTAGTGTTGATTTAAGAATGACCTGTAGTGTTGATTAATGAATGACCTGTAGTGTTGATTAATGAATGACCTGTAGTGTTGATTAATGAATGACCTGTAGTGGTGATTTAAGAACGACCTGTAGTGTTGATTTAAGAATGACCTGTAGTGTTGATTAATGAATGACCTGTAGTGTTGATTAATGAATGACCTGTAATGTTGATTTAAGAACGACCTGTAGTGTTGATTAATGAATGACCTGTAGTGTTGATTAATGAATGACCTGTAGTGTTGATTTAAGAACGACCTGTAGTGTTGATTAATGAACGACCTGTAGTGTTGATTAATGAATGACCTGTAATGTTGATTAATGAATGACCTGTAATGTTGATTTAAGAACGACCTGTAGTGTTGATTAATGAATGACCTGTAGTGTTGATTTAAGAACGACCTGTAGTGTTGATTTAAGACGACCTGTAGTGGTGATTTAAGAATGACCTGTAGTGTTGATTTAAGAGCGACCTGTAGTGGTGATTTAAGAATGACCTGTAGTGGTGATTTAAGAATGACCTGTAGTGTTGATTTAAGACGACCTGTAGTGTTGATTTAAGAATGACCTGTAGTGGTGATTTAAGAATGACCTGTAGTGTTGATTTAAGACGACCTGTAGCATTGATTAATGAATGACCTGTAGTGGTGATTTAAGAACGACCTGTAGTGTTGATTAATGAATGACCTGTAGTGGTGATTTAAGAACGACCTGTAGTGTTGATTAATGAATGACCTGTAGTGTTGATTTAAGAACGACCTGTAGTGTTGATTAATGAATGACCTGTAGTGTTGATTAATGAATGACCTGTAGTGTTGATTTAAGAACGACCTGTAGTGTTGATTAATGAATGACCTGTAGTGTTGATTAATGAATGACCTGTAGTGTTGATTTAAGAATGACCTGTAGTGTTGATTAATGAATGACCTGTAGTGTTGATTAATGAATGACCTGTAGTGTTGATTTAAGAATGACCTGTAGTGTTGATTTAAGAATGACCTGTAGTGTTGATTTAAGACGACCTGTAGTGTTGATTAATGAATGACCTGTAATGTTGATTTAAGAACGACCTGTAGTGTTGATTAATGAATTACATTTACATTTAAGTCATTTAGCAGACGCTCTTATCCAGAGCGACTTACAAATGACCTGTAGTGTTGATTAATGAATGACCTGTAGTGTTGATTTAAGAACGACCTGTAGTGTTGATTAATGAATGACCTGTAGTGTTGATTAATGAATGACCTGTAGTGTTGATTAATGAACGACCTGTAGTGTTGATTAATGAATGACCTGTAGTGTTGATTAATTAATGACCTGTAGTGTTGATTTAAGACGACCTGTAGTGGTGATTTAAGAACGACCTGTAGTGTTGATTAATGAACGACCTGTAGTGTTGATTAATGAACGACCTGTAGTGTTGATTTAAGAACGACCTGTAGTGTTGATTAATGAATGACCTGTAGTGTTGATTAATGAATGACCTGTAGTGTTGTTTAATGAATGACCCGTAGTGGTGATTTAAGAACGACCTGTAGTGTTGATTAATGAACGACCTGTAGTGTTGATTTAAGAATGACCTGTAGTGTTGATTAATGAATGACCTGTAGTGTTGATTAATGAATGACCTGTAGTGGTGATTTAAGAACGACCTGTAGTGTTGATTAATGAATGACCTATAGTGTTGATTAATTAATGACCTGTAGTGTTGATTTAAGAACGACCGGTAGTGTTGATTAATGAATGACCTGTAATGTTGATTTAAGAACGACCTGTAGTGTTGATTAATGAACGACCTGTAGTGTTGATTAATGAATGACCTGTAATGTTGATTTAAGAACGACCTGTAGTGTTGATTTAAGAACGACCTGTAGTGTTGATTCATGAATGACCTGTAGTGTTGATTAATGAATGACCTGTAGTGTTGATTTAAGAACGACCTGTAGTGTTGATTAATGAATGACCTGTAATGTTGATTTAAGAACGACCTGTAGTGGTGATTTAAGAATGACCTGTAGTGTTGATTTAAGAGCGACCTGTAGTGGTGATTTAAGAATGACCTGTAGTGGTGATTTAAGAATGACCTGTAGTGTTGATTTAAGAGCGACCTGTAGTGGTGATTTAAGAATGACCTGTAGTGGTGATTTAAGAATGACCTGTAGTGTTGATTAATGAATGACCTGTAGTGTTGATTAATGAATGACCTGTAGTGTTGATTTAAGAATGACCTGTAGTGTTGATTAATGAATTACATTTACATTTAAGTCATTTAGCAGACGCTCTTATCCAGAGCGACTTACAAATGACCTGTAGTTTTGATTAATGAATGACCTGTAGTGTTGATTTAAGAACGACCTGTAGTGTTGATTAATGAATGACCTGTAGTGTTGATTTAAGAACGACCTGTAGTGTTGATTAATGAATGACCTGTAGTGTTGATTAATGAATGACCTGTAGTGGTGATTAATGAATGACCTGTAGTGTTGATTAATTAATGACCTGTAGTGTTGATTTAAGACGACCTGTAGTGGTGATTTAAGAACGACCTGTAGTGTTGATTAATGAACGACCTGTAGTGTTGATTAATGAACGACCTGTAGTGTTGATTTAAGAACGACCTGTAGTGTTGATTAATGAATGACCTGTAGTGTTGATTTAAGAACGACCTGTAGTGTTGATTAATGAATGACCTGTAGTGTTGATTAATGAATGACCTGTAGTGTTGATTTTAGAACGACCTGTAGTGTTGATTAATGAACGACCTGTAGTGTTGATTTAAGAATGACCTGTAGTGTTGATTAATGAATGACCTGTAGTGTTGATTAATGAATGACCTGTAGTGGTGATTTAAGAACGACCTGTAGTGTTGATTAATGAATGACCTATAGTGTTGATTAATGAATGACCTGTAGTGTTGTTTTAAGAACGACCGGTAGTGTTGATTAATGAATGACCTGTAATGTTGATTTAAGAACGACCTGTAGTGTTGATTAATGAACGACCTGTAGTGTTGATTAATGAATGACCTGTAATGTTGATTTAAGAACGACCTGTAGTGTTGATTTAAGAACGACCTGTAGTGTTGATTCATGAATGACCTGTAGTGTTGATTAATGAATGACCTGTAGTGTTGATTTAAGAACGACCTGTAGTGTTGATTAATGAATGACCTGTAATGTTGATTTAAGAACGACCTGTAGTGGTGATTTAAGAATGACCTGTAGTGTTGATTTAAGAGCGACCTGTAGTGGTGATTTAAGAATGACCTGTAGTGGTGATTTAAGAATGACCTGTAGTGTTGATTTAAGAGCGACCTGTAGTGGTGATTTAAGAATGACCTGTAGTGGTGATTTAAGAATGACCTGTAGTGTTGATTTAAGACGACCTGTAGTGTTGATTTAAGAATGACCTGTAGTGTTGATTTAAGACGACCTGTAGCATTGATTAATGAATGACCTGTAGTGGTGATTTAAGAATGACCTGTAGTGTTGATTAATGAATGACCTGTAGTGTTGATTTAAGAACGACCTGTAGTGTTGATTAATGAATGACCTGTAGTGTTGATTAATGAACGACCTGTAGTGTTGATTTAAGAATGACCTGTAGTGTTGATTAATGAATGACCTGTAGTGTTGATTAATGAATGACCTGTAGTGTTGATTAATGAATGACCTGTAGTGTTGATTAATGAATGACCTGTAGTGTTGATTTAAGAATGACCTGTAGTGTTGATTAATGAACGACCTGTAGTGTTGATTAATGAATGACCTGTAATGTTGATTAATGAATGACCTGTAATGTTGATTTAAGAACGACCTGTAGTGTTGATTTAAGATGACCTGTAGTGGTGATTTAAGAATGACCTGTAGTGTTGATTTAAGAGCGACCTGTAGTGGTGATTTAAGAATGACCTGTAGTGGTGATTTAAGAATGACCTGTAGTGTTGATTTAAGAGCGACCTGTAGTGGTGATTTAAGAATGACCTGTAGTGGTGATTTAAGAATGAATGACCTGTAGTGTTGATTTAAGACGACCTGTAGTGTTGATTTAAGAATGACCTGTAGTGTTGATTTAAGACGACCTGTAGCATTGATTAATGAATGACCTGTAGTGGTGATTTAAGAACGACCTGTAGTGTTGATTAATGAATGACCTGTAGTGGTGATTTAAGAACGACCTGTAGTGTTGATTAATGAATGACCTGTAGTGTTGATTTAAGAACGACCTGTAGTGTTGATTAATGAATGACCTGTAGTGTTGATTAATGAATGACCTGTAGTGTTGATTTTAGAACGACCTGTAGTGTTGATTAATGAATGACCTGTAGTGTTGATTAATGAATGACCTGTAGTGTTGATTTAAGAATGACCTGTAGTGTTGATTAATGAATGACCTGTAGTGTTGATTAATGAATGACCTGTAGTGTTGATTAATGAATGACCTGTAGTGTTGATTTAAGAACGACCTGTAGTGTTGATTTAAGAACGACCTGTAGTGTTGATTAATGAATGACCTGTAGTTTTGATTAATGAACGACCTGTAGTGTTGATTAATGAATGACCTGTAGTGTTGATTAATGAATGACCTGTAGTGTTGATTTAAGAATGACCTGTAGTGTTGATTAATGAATGACCTGTAGTGTTGATTAATGAATGACCTGTAGTGTTGATTAATGAATGACCTGTAGTGGTGATTTAAGAACGACCTGTAGTGTTGATTTAAGAATGACCTGTAGTGTTGATTAATGAATGACCTGTAGTGTTGATTAATGAATGACCTGTAATGTTGATTTAAGAACGACCTGTAGTGTTGATTAATGAATGACCTGTAGTGTTGATTAATGAATGACCTGTAGTGTTGATTTAAGAACGACCTGTAGTGTTGATTAATGAACGACCTGTAGTGTTGATTAATGAATGACCTGTAATGTTGATTAATGAATGACCTGTAATGTTGATTTAAGAACGACCTGTAGTGTTGATTAATGAATGACCTGTAGTGTTGATTTAAGAACGACCTGTAGTGTTGATTTAAGACGACCTGTAGTGGTGATTTAAGAATGACCTGTAGTGTTGATTTAAGAGCGACCTGTAGTGGTGATTTAAGAATGACCTGTAGTGGTGATTTAAGAATGACCTGTAGTGTTGATTTAAGACGACCTGTAGTGTTGATTTAAGAATGTCCTGTAGTGGTGATTTAAGAATGACCTGTAGTGTTGATTTAAGACGACCTGTAGCATTGATTAATGAATGACCTGTAGTGGTGATTTAAGAACGACCTGTAGTGTTGATTAATGAATGACCTGTAGTGGTGATTTAAGAACGACCTGTAGTGTTGATTAATGAATGACCTGTAGTGTTGATTTAAGAACGACCTGTAGTGTTGATTAATGAATGACCTGTAGTGTTGATTAATGAATGACCTGTAGTGTTGATTTAAGAACGACCTGTAGTGTTGATTAATGAATGACCTGTAGTGTTGATTAATGAATGACCTGTAGTGTTGATTTAAGAATGACCTGTAGTGTTGATTAATGAATGACCTGTAGTGTTGATTAATGAATGACCTGTAGTGTTGATTTAAGAATGACCTGTAGTGTTGATTTAAGAATGACCTGTAGTGTTGATTTAAGACGACCTGTAGTGTTGATTAATGAATGACCTGTAATGTTGATTTAAGAACGACCTGTAGTGTTGATTAATGAATTACATTTACATTTAAGTCATTTAGCAGACGCTCTTATCCAGAGCGACTTACAAATGACCTGTAGTGTTGATTAATGAATGACCTGTAGTGTTGATTTAAGAATGACCTGTAGTGTTGATTAATGAATGACCTGTAGTGTTGATTTAAGAACGACCTGTAGTGTTGATTAATGAATGACCTGTAGTGTTGATTAATGAACGACCTGTAGTGTTGATTAATGAATGACCTGTAGTGTTGATTAATGAATGACCTGTAGTGTTGATTTAAGAACGACCTGTAATGTTGATTAATGAATGACAAGTATTGTTGATTAATGAATGACCTGTAATTTTGATTTAAGAACGACCTGTAGTGTTGATTAATGAATTACATTTACATTTAAGTCATTTAGCAGACGCTCTTATCCAGAGCGACTTACAAATGACCTGTAGTGTTGATTAATGAATGACCTGTAGTGTTGATTTAAGAACGACCTGTAGTGTTGATTAATGAATGACCTGTAGTGTTGATTTAAGAACGACCTGTAGTGTTGATTAATGAATGACCTGTAGTGTTGATTAATGAATGACCTGTAGTGGTGATTTAAGAACGACCTGTAGTGTTGATTAATGAACGACCTGTAGTGTTGATTAATGAATGACCTGTAGTGGTGATTTAAGAATGACCTGTAGTGTTGATTTAAGAATGACCTGTAGTGTTGATTAATGAATGACCTGTAGTGTTGATTAATGAATGACCTGTAATGTTGATTTAAGAACGACCTGTAGTGTTGATTAATGAATGACCTGTAATGTTGATTTAAGAACGACCTGTAGTGTTGATTAATGAATGACCTGTAGTGTTGATTTAAGAACGACCTGTAGTGTTAATTAATGAATGACCTGTAGTGTTGATTAATGAATGACCTGTCGTGGTGATTTAAGAACGACCTGTAGTGTTGATTAATGAACGACCTGTAGTGTTGATTTAAGAATGACCTGTAGTGTTGATTAATGAATGACCTGTAGTGTTGATTAATGAATGACCTGTAGTGTTGATTAATGAATGATCTGTAGTGTTGATTAATGAATGACCTGTAGTGGTGATTTAAGAACGACCTGTAGTGTTGATTAATGAATGACCTGTAGTGTTGATTAATGAATGACCTGTAGTGTTGATTAATGAATGACCTGTAGTGGTGATTTAAGAACGACCTGTAGTGTTGATTAATGAACGACCTGTAGTGTTGATTAATGAATGACCTGTAGTGGTGATTTAAGAATGACCTGTAGTGTTGATTTAAGAATGACCTGTAGTGTTGATTAATGAATGACCTGTAGTGTTGATTAATGAATGACCTGTAGTGGTGATTTAAGAACGACCTGTAGTGTTGATTAATGAACGACCTGTAGTGTTGATTAATGAATGACCTGTAGTGGTGATTTAAGAATGACCTGTAGTGTTGATTTAAGAACGACCTGTAGTGTTGATTAATGAATGACCTGTAATGTTGATTTAAGAACGACCTGTAGTGTTGATTAATGAATGACCTGTAGTGTTGATTTAAGAACGACCTGTAGTGTTGATTAATGAATGACCTGTAGTGTTGATTAATGAATGACCTGTAGTGGTGATTTAAGAACGACCTGTAGTGTTGATTAATGAACGACCTGTAGTGTTGATTTAAGAATGACCTGTAGTGTTGATTAATGAATGACCTGTAATGTTGATTTAAGAACGACCTGTAGTGTTGATTAATGAATGACCTGTAGTGTTGATTTAAGAACGACCTGTAGTGTTGATTTAAGACGACCTGTAGTGGTGATTTAAGAATGACCTGTAGTGTTGATTTAAGAGCGACCTGTAGTGGTGATTTAAGAATGACCTGTAGTGGTGATTTAAGAATGACCCGTAGTGTTGATTTAAGAGCGACCTGTAGTGGTGATTTAAGAATGACCTGTGGTGGTGATTTAAGAATGACCTGGAGTGTTGATTTAAGACGACCTGTAGTGTTGATTTAAGAATGACCTGTAGTGTTGATTTTAAGACGACCTGTAGTGGTGATTTAAGAATGACCTGTAGTGTTGATTTAAGACGACCTGTAGCATTGATTAATGAATGACCTGTAGTGGTGATTTAAGAATGACCTGTAGTGTTGATTAATGAATGACCTGTAGTGGTGATTTAAGAACGACCTGTAGTGTTGATTAATAAATTACCTGTAGTGTTGATTTAAGAACGACCTGTAGTGTTGATTAATGAATGACCTGTAGTGTTGATTTAAGAATGACCTGTAGTGTTGATTAATGAATGACCTGTAGTGTTGATTAATGAATGACCTGTAGTGTTGATTAATGAATGACCTGTAGTGTTGATTTAAGAACGACCTGTAGTGTTGATTAATGAATGACCTGTAGTGTTGATTTAAGAACGACCTGTAGTGGTGATTTAAGAATGACCTGTAGTGGTGATTTAAGAATGACCTGTAGTGTTGATTTAAGAATGACCTGTAGTGTTGATTAATGAATGACCTGTAGTGTTGATTAATGAATGACCTGTAGTATTGATTAATGAATGACCTGTAGTGTTGATTAATGAACGACCTGTAGTGTTGATTAATGAATGACCTATAATGTTGATTTAAGAACAACCTGTAGTGTTGATTTAAGAACGACCTGTAGTGTTGATTAATGAATGACCTGTAGTGTTGATTAATGAATGACCTGTAGTGTTGATTAATGAATGACCTGTAGTGTTGATTAATGAATGACCTGTAGTGTTGATTTAAGAACGACCTGTAGTGTTGATTAATGAATGACCTGTAGTGTTGATTAATGAATGACCTGTAGTGTTGATTTAAGAACAACCTGTAGTGTTGATTAATGAATGACCTGTAGTGTTGATTTAAGACGACCTGTAGTGTTGATTAATGAATGACCTGTAGTGTTGATTAATGAACGACCTGTAGTGGTGATTTAAGAATGACCTGTAGTGTTGATTTAAGAACGACCTGTAGTGGTGATTTAAGAATGACCTGTAGTGGTGATTTAAGAATGACCTGTAGTGTTGATGTAAGAATGACCTGTAGTGTTGATTAATGAATGACCTGTAGTGTTGATTAATGAATGACCTGTAGTGTTGATTAATGAATGACCTGTAGTGTTGATTAATGAATGACCTGTAGTGTTGATTAATGAACGACCTGTAGTGTTGATTAATGAACGACCTGTAGTGTTGATTAATGAATGACCTGTAGTGTTGATTAATGAATGACCTGTAGTGTTGATTAATGAACGACCTGTAGTGTTGATTAATGAATGACCTGTAGTGTTGATTTAAGACGACCTGTAGTGTTGATTAATGAACGACCTGTAGTGTTGATTTAAGACGACCTGTAGTGGTGATTTAAGACGACCTGTAGTGGTGATTTAAGACGACCTGTAGTGGTGATTTAAGACGACCTGTAGTGGTGATTTAAGAATGACCTGTAGTGTTGATTTAAGAGCGACCTGTAGTGGTGATTTAAGAATGACCTGTAGTGGTGATTTAAGAATGACCTGTAGTGTTGATTTAAGAGCAACCTGTAGTGGTGATTTAAGAATGACCTGTAGTGGTGATTTAAGAATGACCTGTAGTGTTGATTTAAGACGACCTGTAGTGTTGATTTAAGAATGACCTGTAGTGTTGATTTAAGAATGACCTGTAGTGTTGATTTAAGACGACCTGTAGTGTTGATTTAAGACGACCTGTAGTGTTGATTTAAGAATGACCTGTAGTGTTGATTTAAGACGACCTGTAGTGTTGATTTAAGAATGACCTGTAGTGTTGATTTAAGACGACCTGTAGTGTTGATTTAAGACGACCTGTAGTGTTGATTTAAGAATGACCTGTAGTGTTGATTTAAGACGACCTGTAGTGTTGATTTAAGAATGACCTGTAGTGTTGATTTAAGAATGACCTGTAGTGGTGATTTAAGACGACCTGTAGTGTTGATTTAAGAATGACCTGTAGTGTTGATTTAAGAATGACCTGTAGTGTTGATTTAAGAATGACCTGTAGTGTTGATTTAAGAATGACCTGTAGTGTTGATTTAAGACGACCTGTAGTGTTGATTTAAGAATGACCTGTAGTGTTGATTTAAGACGACCTGTAGTGTTGATTTAAGACGACCTGTAGTGTTGATTTAAGAATGACCTGTAGTGTTGATTTAAGACGACCTGTAGTGTTGATTTAAGAATGACCTGTAGTGTTGATTTAAGAATGACCTGTAGTGGTGATTTAAGACGACCTGTAGTGTTGATTTAAGAATGACCTGTAGTGTTGATTTAAGAATGACCTGTAGTGTTGATTTAAGACGACCTGTAGTGTTGATTTAAGAATGACCTGTAGTGTTGATTTAAGACGACCTGTAGCGTGGATTTTAAGGAGAACCTGTAGCGTTCATTCTTAAATGACCTGTAGCATTGATTTTAAGTCAAACATTGCCTGTCAGCTGCAAGCAGCAGGTCAGGGCAAGGGAGTGCGTGTGTGTGCGTACAGTTGATAGAGTGTGGTGCCCTGTCTATTCTCTTGTGCCCCAAAGAACCAATCATGGGAAATGTTCTTCTACCAAATCAGAAAAACAACAACTTTGAACGGTGTTACAGCTCTGGCTCACACACCATACATCACCACGACAGCTCTGGCTCACACACCATACATCACCACGACAGCTCTGGCTCACACACCATACATCACCACAACAGCTCTGGCTCACACACCATACATCACCACGACAGCTCTGGCTCACACACCATACATCACCACGACAGCTCTGGCTCACACACCATACATCACCACGACAGCTCTGGCTCACACACCATACATCACCACGACAGCTCTGGCTCACACACCATACATCACCACGACAGCTCTGGCTCACACACCATACATCACCACGACAGCTCTGGCTCACACACCATACATCACCACGACAGCTCTGGCTCACACACCATACATCACCACGACAGCTCTGGCTCACACACCATACATCACCACGACAGCTCTGGCTCACACTCCATACATCACCACGACAGCTCTGGCTCACACACGATACATCACCACGACAGCTCTGGCTCACACACCATACATCACCATGCAGTTCTGGCTCACACACCTTACATCACCACGATAGCTCTGGCTCACACACCATACATTACTACAAACGCTCTGGCTCACACACCATACATTACTACAACAGCTCTGGGTCACACATCATACATTACTACAACAGCTCTGGCTCACACATCATACATTACTACAACAGCTCTGGCTCACACATCATACATTACTACAACAGCTCTGGCTCACACACCATACATCATCACGATAGCTCTGGCTCGCACACCATACATTACTACAAACGCTCTGGCTCACACACCATACATTACTACAACAGCTCTGGCTCACACACCATACATTACTACAACAGCTCTGGCTCACACACCATACATTACTACAACAGCTCTGGCTCACACACCATACATTACTACAACAGCTCTGGCTCACACACCATACATTACTACAACAGTTCTGAAATGGATGAAGACAGACAGACAATCACACATCCACTCAATTATTTCCATTACCATGGTCATTGAGGCGTAGGACAGGTGTTGCACAGCAACCCTTCAACAAACAAACCAACCGGCCACCCTAAATAACAGAATATACACAGCAGATAAGATATACTGTATAACCCAAATGAAATTAAATATTCCACCTTGCAACTTGGCATTGCTGTTAACAAACACAGCTAACAAATCAGTGGGTAAACTGATATAGCACCGTGTGATGTCAGTGCACACAGTCCAACTGATATAGCATTGTGTGATGTCAGTGCACACAGTCCAACTGATATAGCATTGTGTGATGTCAGTGCACACAGTCCAACTGATATAGCACCGTGTGATGTCAGTGCACACAGTCCAACTGATATAGCACCGTGTGATGTCAGTGCACACAGTCCAACTGATATAGCATTGTGTGATGTCAGTGCAGACAGTCCAACTGATATAGCACCGTGTGATGTCAGTGCACACAGTCCAACTGATATAGCACCGTGTGATGTCAGTGCACACAGTCCAACTGATATAGCACCGTGTGATGTCAGTGCACACAGTCCAACTGATATAGCATTGTGTGATGTCAGTGCAGACAGTCCAACTGATATAGCATTGTGTGATGTCAGTGCACACAGTCCAACTGATATAGCATTGTGTGATGTCAGTGCAGACAGTCCAACTGATATAGCATTGTGTGATGTCAGTGCACACAGTCCAACTGATATAGCATTGTGTGATGTCAGTGCACACAGTCCAACTGATATAGCATTGTGTGATGTCAGTGCAGACAGTCCAACTGATATAGCATTGTGTGATGTCAGTGCACACAGTCCAACTGATATAGCATTGTGTGATGTCAGTGCAGACAGTCCAACTGATATAGCATTGTGTGATGTCAGTGCACACAGTCCAACTGATATAGCATTGTGTGATGTCAGTGCAGACAGTCCAACTGATATAGCATTGTGTGATGTCAGTGCACACAGTCCAACTGATATAGCATTGTGTGATGTCAGTGCACACAGTCCAACTGATATAGCATTGTGTGATGTCAGTGCACACAGTCCAACTGATATAGCATTGTGTGATGTCAGTGCACACAGTCCAACTGATATAGCATTGTGTGATGTCAGTGCACACAGTCCAACTGATATAGCATTGTGTGATGTCAGTGCAGACAGTCCAACTGATATAGCATTGTGTGATGTCAGTGCACACAGTCCAACTGATATAGCATTGTGTGATGTCAGTGCACACAGTCCAACTGATATAGCATTGTGTGATGTCAGTGCACACAGTCCAACTGATATAGCATTGTGTGATGTCAGTGCACACAGTCCAACTGATATAGCATTGTGTGATGTCAGTGCACACAGTCCAACTGATATAGCATTGTGTGATGTCAGTGCACACAGTCCAACTGATATAGCATTGTGTGATGTCAGTGCACACAGTCCAACTGATATAGCATTGTGTGATGTCAGTGCACACAGTCCAACTGATATAGCATTGTGTGATGTCAGTGCACACAGTCCAACTGATATAGCATTGTGTGATGTCAGTGCACACAGTCCAACTGATATAGCATTGTGTGATGTCAGTGCACACAGTCCAACTGATATAGCATTGTGTGATGTCAGTGCAGACAGTCCAACTGATATAGCATTGTGTGATGTCAGTGCACACAGTCCAACTGATATAGCATTGTGTGATGTCAGTGCACACAGTCCAACTGATATAGCATTGTGTGATGTCAGTGCACACAGTCCAACTGATATAGCATTGTGTGATGTCAGTGCACACAGTCCAACTGATATAGCATTGTGTGATGTCAGTGCACACAGTCCAACTGATATAGCATTGTGTGATGTCAGTGCACACAGTCCAACTGATATAGCATTGTGTGATGTCAGTGCACACAGTCCAACTGATATAGCATTGTGTGATGTCAGTGCACACAGTCCAACTGATATAGCATTGTGTGATGTCAGTGCACACAGTCCAACTGATATAGCATTGTGTGATGTCAGTGCACACAGTCCAACTGATATAGCATTGTGTGATGTCAGTGCACACAGTCCAACTGATATAGCATTGTGTGATGTCAGTGCACACAGTCCAACTGATATAGCATTGTGTGATGTCAGTGCACACAGTCCAACTGATATAGCATTGTGTGATGTCAGTGCACACAGTCCAACTGATATAGCATTGTGTGATGTCAGTGCACACAGTCCAACTGATATAGCATTGTGTGATGTCAGTGCACACAGTCCAACTGATATAGCACTGTGTGATGCCAGAGCACACAGTCCAACTGATATAGCATTGTGTGATGTCAGTGCAGAAAGTCCAACTGATATAGCACTGTGTGATGCCAGAGCACACAGTCCAACTGATATAGCACTGTGTAATGCCAGTGCACACAGTCCAACTGATATGCACTTGAACCACTGAAAGCTGTCAATATGAGAGTTGAGATCAGACAAGGCTAAGGCCAAACCAGTCTAGACAAAATGGAACTTCTATCTCATTTCCTATATCTCCTATCCTATCACCCATCTTCTATCTCCTTTTCTTATATCTCCTATCCTATCACCCTTCTTCCATCTTCTTTCCTATATCTCCTATCCTATCACCCATCTTCTATCTCCTATCCTATCACCCATCTTCTATCTACTTTTCTTATATCTCCTATCACCCATCTTCCATCTTCTTTCCTATATCTCCTGTACTATCACCCATCTTCTGTCTCCTTTCCTATATCTCCTATCTTATCACCCATTTTCTAAATCCTATCTCACTCGCAGACCACAGGAGCAACAGGACAATACTATACAAGGCAAGACAAGAACTTGCAGTCCAGTCCAGTATGGTTTGAGGGGTAAGAGAGAGGATGGCAGAGTCCGATTTTCCATGGGACCTCCTTCCAGGCTGTGGCCTTGGAAAGTTTACTTCTCTTCTCTTGACTCCAGTACTGACTAATTCATGGGTCAAAATGAGTGAGCTGAGGACACAAGACCTGAGACTGATGGATCGACACACTGTGTCCGACCGCTGACTGCAGAGGTTGTGGAAACCAAAAGCAATTTCATGATCGATGATTCTGGTAAACATGGCAACTGCATCCCAAATGGCATCTTTTTCCCTATGCAGTGCATTACTTTTGACCAGAGCCCTATTGGCCCTATACGGGGAATAGGGCCCTATATGGGGAATAGGGCTACCCTGCCGCCCCGTAGCCTAGTGGTTAGAGCATTGGACTAGTAACCCCCAAGCTGACAAGGTACAAATCTGTCGTTCTGCCCCTGAACAGGCAGTTAACCCACTGTTCCTAGGCCGTCATTGAAAATAAGAATTTGTTCTTAACTTACTTGCTTAGTTAAATAAAGGTTAAAAAAAAATTACAAAAAATTGGGGATGGGGAAATCATCATCTTCTTCTTCATCTGTTTTAATCAGGGTGGCTGTCTAGAACCACAATGAAATTTACATGGTTGAACCACTTCACATTGGGATGCAGTCTAGAGTCAACGCCGATCTCTGCTGACAAAACAAACAGCCACAGCATGGATTCAGACACTGGGCTACAGAGAGAGAGAGCGAGCGTGAAGGTACTCTAAACCTTTTAAATATTTACGGCCCCGTCCTCAAATATCACCCGTCCCAAAATGACAGCCTGCTTATACGGCGACATGAAATCAATTTGTTGAAAGGGTGTTTTTAAAGGCTATCAAAAGCCATGTAGCTTGGGGAGCCCTGGTCCAAGTCCTCTAAGCCTGACAGGGTTTCTAATCAACAGTGCCCGCTGGTCTAGAGTCATTAAGGGGAACACCAGCAGGTGTCTGTTTGGTTGACCATCTAGCTGATTAGAGCCCACTCTGCTCTGCTACAGTACCACCGTAACACAGATTCATAATTCAATGCCTGGGTGTGGTGAGGTTTAATGTGCCTCTCTACCTCTCATTCTAACCCCCCCCCTGCTCAATCTATCTATCTACCCTCTCTCCTTCTCTCTCTCATGTCACTATCGGGTGTAACCAGCACCAAAAGTCAACTACTCACTGAGACAGCTGCTGCCTATTTTATGTCCTAATCCCACTACAATAGAACCGAATAGAATAAAAGGTGATTCTTCAATATAACTCTAACATTACAGGTGCCAGAAAATCATAATAGTGTGAGATTGACCAAAAATAGTTCCCTACATTCTGACTGGGAAAGATTAGTTAGGATCTCGTTCCCTACCTCTTGGCCTACTCTTGGACTGACAGAGGTGCATGCTTCAAGAGATTGGCTGGAAAAATTGATATATATGAGAGAGAGAGAGAGGCCCATACAGAGAGAGAGACCCACAGAGAGAGAGAGAGAGAGAGAGAGAGAGAGAGAGAGAGAGAGAGAGAGAGAGAGAGAGAGAGAGAGAGAGAGAGAGAGAGAGAGAGAGAAAGCTGGTAGTCCCATCCACCAAACTACCAGGTGTGAAAAAGGGAGGGGACTCAGGGGGTATGATATTTTAGTATAGAGCAGACCTAACTCACTCCAATTAATTAATCAAAACAGGAAAATTTTACATTTGGCTAGAAATTCAAAAGGAAATGATCTCAACAGAGAAAAATGTCATAATGTGTGCTACCTATATCCCCCCACTAGAATCTCCAAACGTTAATGAAGACAGCTTCTCCCTCCTAGAGGGGGAAATCAATCATTTCCAGGCCCAGGGACATGTACTAGTCTGTGGTTACCTAAATGCCAGAACTGGACAATAACCTGACACCCTCAGCACACAGGGGAACAAACATCTACCTGGAGGTGACAGCATTCACCCCCCCATATGCCCCCCTAGGCACAACTACGACAACATAACCGGGTCACAACTCCTGCAGCTCGGTCGCACGCTGGGTATGTACATAGGAAATGGTACGCTTCGAGGGGACTCCTATGGTAGGTACACCTACAGTGGCAAGAAAAAGTATGTGAAGCCTTTGTAAATACCTGGATTTCTGCATAAATTGGTAATATAATTTGATCTGATCTTCATCTAGGTCACAACAATAGACAAACACAGTCTGTTTAAACTAATAACACAAAAACAATTATACGTTTTCATGTCTTTATTGAACAAACCCTGTAAACATTCACAGTGCAGGGTGGAAAAAATATGTGAACTCTTGGATTTAATAACTGGTTGACCCTTGTTTGGCAGCAATATCCTCAACCAAACGTTTTCTGTAGTTGCGGATCAGATCTGCACAACGGTCAGGAGGATTTCTTTTCAGTTCCTCTTTACAAAACTGTTTCAGTTCAGCTATATTCTTGGGATGTCTGGTGTGAACTGCTCTCTTGAGGTTATGCCAAAGCATTTCAATCGGGTTGAGGTCAGGACTCTGACTGGGCCACTCCTGAATGAATATTTTCTTCTGTTGAAGCCATTCTGTTGTTGATTTACTTCTGTGTTTTGGGTCGTTGTCCTGTTGCATCACACAACTTCTGATGAGCTTCAATTGGTGGACACATTCTCCTGCAAAATGTCTTGATAAACGTGGGAATTCATTATTTCATCGATGATAGCAAGCTGTCCAGGCCCTGAGGCAGCAAAGCAGCCCAAACCATGATGCTCCCTCCACCATACTTTACAGTTGGAATGAGGTTTTGATGTTGGTGTGCTGTGCTTTTTTTTCTCCACACATAGTGTTGTGTGTTCCTTCCAAACAACTCAACTGTGGTTTCATCTGTCCACAGAATATTTTGGAACATCCAGGTACACTTTTGAAAACTTCAGACGTGCAGCGATGTTTTTTTTGGACAGCAGTGGCTTCTTCCATGTTCTTCCTTGTTTTGTGTTTCACGTATCGTAGACTCGTCAACAGAGATGTTAGCATGTTCCAGAGATTTCTGTAAGTTTACACTTTAGGATTCTTCTTAACCTCATTGAGCGTTCTGAGCTGTGCTCTTGCAGTCATCTTTGCAGGACACCCACTCTTAGGGAGAGTGGCAACAGTGTTGAACTTTCTCCATTTGTAGATGTGGACTGATGAACATCAGGGCTTTTAGAGATACTTTTGTAACCCTTTCCAGCTTTATGTAAGTCAACAAGTCTTAATCTTAGGTCTTCTGAGATGTCTTTTGTTCGAGGCATGGTTCACATTAGGAAATACTTCTTGTGAATAGCAAACTCAAAATTTGTGAGTGTTTTTTAACGGGCTTGGCAGCTCGAACCAACATCTCCAATCTTGTCTCCTTGATTGGACTCCAGGTTAGCTGACTCCTGACTCCAATTCACTTTTGGAGAAGTCATAGGGGTTCACATACTTTTTCCAACCTTCAATCTTTAAATTATGAATTCAATACAGACAAAAGAAATACAATAATTTGTATTTTATTAGTTTAAATCACACTATGTTTGTCTATTGTTGTGACTTAGATGAAGATCAGATCACATTTGATGACCAATTTATGCAGAAATCCAGGTAATTCAAAATTAATCACATACCTTTTCTTGCCACTGTATAGCTAATCTCTTGGCAGTAGTACTGTAGACTACTTTATCACTGACCTCAACCCAGAGTCTCTTAGAGCGTTCACAGTCAGCCCACTGACACCCCTATCAGATCACAGCAAAATCACAGTCAACTTGAACAGAGCAATACTCAATCATGAGGCTTCAAAGCCAAAGGAACGCAATAATATTAATAAATGCTATAGATGGAAAGAAAGTAGTGTGGAAACCTACCAAAAAACTATTAGCCAACAACAAAAGTAGCCACTCTTTGCCTTGATGACAGCTTTGCACACACTTGGCATTCTCTCAACCAGCTTGACTGGAAGGCTGGTAACTCTAATGAACTCATCCTTTGCAGCAGAGGTAACTCCGGGTCTTCCTTTCCTATGGCAGTCCTGATGAGAGCCAGTTTCATCATAGCGCTTTATGGTTTTTGCGACTGCGTTTCTTCAAGTTTCTTCAATGTTCTGCATTAGGGCTCTTCTGTATACCACCCATACCTTGTCAAAACACAACTGATTGGCTCAAACACATTAAGAATGAAATCAATTCCAAAAATGTACTTTTAACAAGGCACATCTGTTAATTGAAATGCATTCATGAAGGGGTGGCAGGTAGCCTAGTGAGCCTAGAGTGTTGGGCAAGTAACCGAAAGGTTGCTAAATTTAATCCCTGAGCTGACAAGGTAAAGATCTGTTGTTCTGCCCCTGAACAAGGCAGTTAACCCACTGATCCTAGGCCATCATTGTACATAAGAATTTGTTCTTAACTGACTTGCCAAGTTAAATACATTTTAAAAAATAAAAGCTGGTTGAGAGAATGCCAAGAGTGTGCAAAGCTGTCATCAATGCAAAGGGTGGCCCATGAGGCCAAAGTGGGTGCTTTTGGTCATTGACTGCAGGTGTAAAAAAATCGAATTAAATATTAGATTAGTTTTGAAGAATATATGTTATTTGTCTTTGTGTAGCATAAGATTAATCAATCACTCAATGTACATGCAAAAACACAGATATTAAAAATGAATTGTTATCATAACTTTAAAAAATGAGAGTTGACTTCTTAATGGGAGCAGGGCCAGGACAATAGTAGAATCTTAACCTTAGCACACCACCACCCTTATAACCAAGCTACTACTCCTGGTCATGTGGTTAGAGCTCAGCTCAGCAGCAGGGCTGGTCACACCGTGGGCCAGGCTGTGCCAGGGAAAAGACTTACAGAGGAAACATGTCATGACTGCCTGCCAGAGAGAAACTGTCAGACAAAAAAGGGTTTTAAGTTAAGTGAATAAACAGCCTCCACAGAAAATGTAGACATGACAGCAGAACTGGTTTTAGAGACTCTAGTTACCAAAATATGGTGTGGTGTACACATGGGTTATGTGTGGTAATGCAGACAGGATTTGACCACTAGAGAAAATGAACACTGGGCAAATGTAGAAAATCCTCCAGAGTAAAATGTCACTGTTGTATGATTCATTTGGTTCACAAAAGTACTCAAAATACTCGTCGAACATGCTCGTCGAACATCTAATTACAAAACCATGGTCATTAATATGGAGTTGGTCCCCCCTTTTCTGCTGCAACAGCCTCCACTCTTCTGGGAAGGATTTCCACTAGATGTTGGAACATTGCTTTGGGGACTGGTTTCCATTGAGCCACAAGAGCATTAGTGAGATCAGGAACTGATTTTGGACGATTTGGCCTGGCTCGCAGTTGGCGTTCCTATTCATCCCAAAGGTGTTCGTTGGGGTTGAGGTCAGGGCTCTGTGCAGGACGAAGGGGCCTAGACGAACCATGACAAACAGCCCCAGACCATTATTCCTCATCCACCAAACTTTACAGTTGGCACTATGCATTCGGGCAGGTAGCGGTCACCAGGCCGATGTTTGGCATTGCACATGGTGGTCTTAGGCTTGTGTGTAGGAGTCAGGAGGAAGCTTAAAGGAACACACTGCTCCGTACTGTCGATGTTTAACAGTAACAGTACTGGCCGGAGGGCCGAGAGACCACACACACAAAACACAATAAACCACATAAACACAGACACAAACAAAGTTACACATAGGCTGATATTTTTCAGAGCTGATCTGATTGATGGCACATATAGTCCAGACTAACGCCTTCCCCTGGTGCCATTCACTTTTTCAGTTGGTAGCACCAGCCCATGATTTGACCGCACTCCCAAAAATATGAAAATGTGGATTCACACAAATAAAACATCTGTAAAAATCCAATAAAGTCATTAAAGTAATTCACAATGGTTTATTATTATTAAGAAGTGTAATTGGCTACTGAGATGGTATTCAATAAATATAAGGAGGAATGTATGATTCAAGATATTTTGATATGCAACCTCATCCAGCGATGGTATAATGTAGCAATAGGGCTCCAGAATAGTCTGATTTTTCAGATCTGATTGGTCAAAAGACCAATGCGTGAAAAAAAGATCAGAAGTGGTCTGCCTTTGTAAATGCAGCCTTCAATACACAATATATGGCACACACAGTCATAAGTGACTCTATTACACTCATGTTTTTGTATGAAAGTCTTGCTCAACAGCTTAATAATAATAATAATAATAACTAGGTGATTATTACCCTGTACATAACTAGGTGATTATTACGCTGTACATAACTAGGTGATTATTACCCTGTACATAACTAGGTGATTATTACCCTGTACATAACTAGGTGATTATTACGCTGTACATAACTAGGTGATTATTACCCTGTACATAACTAGGTGATTATTACCCTGTAAATAACTAGGTGATTATTACCCTGTACATAACTAGGTGATTATTACCCTGTACATAACTAGGTGATTATTACCCTGTAAATAACTAGGTGATTATTACCCTGTATATAACTAGGTGATTATTACCCTGTACATAACTAGGTGATTATTACCCTGTACATAACTAGGTGATTATTACCCTGTAAATAACTAGGTGATTATTACCCTGTACATAACTAGGTGATTATTACCCTGTAAATAACTAGGTGATTATTACCCTGTACATAACTAGGTGATTATTACCCTGTACATAACTAGGTGATTATTACGCTGTACTTAAGTAGGTGATTATTACCTTGTACATAACTAGGTGATTATTACCCTGTATATAACTAGGTGATTATTACCCTGTACATAACTAGGTGATTATTACCCTGTACATAACTAGGTGATTATTACCCTGTATATAACTAGGTGATTATTACCCTGTACATAACTAGGTGATTATTACCCTGTACATAACTAGGTGATTATTACCCTGTAAATAACTAGGTGATTATTACCCTGTACATAACTAGGTGATTACAACTTGCAGGCTTGTTTTCGAATTGCTGTGCGTTTTGTTGCCAACCTATTTTGCTACCTGACAACTTTACGGGTTTCACTTTTTAATTACCGTTCATATATTTATTTATTTTTTCCTCAACTTTTTCACTCCGGACGCTTTATCTGGACACGATTCGTCAGGACCTCCAACAGCCGAAGCTAAGTAGTAACATTAACATGATGCCTTCTAATTGCAGCCGCTGTGCTCGCCTTACGGCGAGGATAGCTGTACTGCAAGCCCAGCTTCAGACGCAATCGTTAGGCAAGGGTAATTTCAGTGTAGGAAAGGATGAAACAGCGTCTGTGCCACCAGTAAGTACAGATAGTAGTATAAATCCCTGGCACAGTCCCCGCAGCCGGACAACTTTCTCACGGTTTCTGGAAGGAAATGCTGTAGGAACGCTCAACCGGTGTCGCTCATTCAGCAGACAGAAACTTTCAACCGGTTCTCCCCATTAAGCAGCGGGTCGGTGTCAGAGGCCGAGTCTTCTCTGGTCTCTACTCCTCCCGTTACGGGGTCTGAGACGCCGAAGCTTCCCACCATTAGCTCTGACAAATTGAAAACTCTAGTCATTGGCGACTCCATTACCCGCAGTATTAGACTTAAAGCGAATCATCCAGCGATCATACACTGTTTACCCGGGGCAGGGCTACCGACGTTAAGGCTAATCTGAAGATGGTGCTGGCTAAAGCTAAAACTGGCGAGTGTAGAGAGTATAGAGATATTGTTATCCACGTCGGCACCAACGATGTTAGGATGAAACAGTCAGAGATCACCAAGCGCAACATAGCTTCTGCGTGCATATCAGCTAGAAAGATGTGTCGGCATCGAGTAATTGTCTCTGGCCCCTCCCAGTTAGGGGGAGTGATGAGCTCTACAGCAGAGTCTCACAACTCAATCGCTGGTTGAAAACTGTTTTCTGCCCCTCCCAAAAGATAGAATTTGTAGATAATTGGCCCTCTTTCTGGGACTCACCCACAAACAGGACCAAGCCTGACCTGCTGAGGAGTGACGGACTCCATCCTAGCTGGAGGGGTGCTCTCATCTTATCTGCCAACATAGACAGGGCTCTAACTCCTCTAGCTCCACAATGAAATAGGGTGCAGGCCAGGCAGCAGGCTATTAGCCAGCCTGCCAGCATAGTGGAGTCTGCCACTAGCATAGTCAGTGTAGTCAGCTCAGCTATCACCATTGAGACCGTGTCTGTGCCTCGACCTAGGTTGGGCAAAACTAAACATGGCGGTGTTCGCCTTAGCAATCTCACTAGGATAAAGACCACCTCCATTCCTGTCATTACTGAAAGAGATCATGATACCTCACATCTCAAAATAGGGCTACTTAATGTTAGATCCCTTACTTCAAAGGCAATTATAGTCAATGAACTAATCACTGATCATAATCTTGATGTGATTGGCCTGACTGAAACATGGCTTAAGCCTGATGAATTTACTGTGTTAAATGAGGCCTCACCTCCTGGCTACACTAGTGACCATATCCCCGTGCATCCCACAAAGGCGGAGGTGTTGCTAACATTTACGATAGCAAATTTCAATTTACAAAAAAAAAAAAAAACGTTTTCGTCTTTTGAGCTTCTAGTCATGAAATCTATGCAGCCTACTCAATCACTTTTTATAGCTACTGTTTACAGGCCTCCTGGGCCATATACAGCGTTTCTCACTGAGTTCCCTGAATTCCTATCAGACCTTGTAGTCATTGCAGATAATATTCTAATCTTTGGTGACTTTAATATTCACATGGAAAAGTCCACAGACCCACTCCAAAAGGCTTTTGGAGCCATCATCGACTCAGTGGGTTTTGTCCAACATGTCTCTGGACCCACTCACTGTCAAAGTCATACGCTGGACCTAGTTTTGTCCCATGGAATAAATGTTGTGGATCTTAATGTTTTTCCTCATAATCCTGGACTATCGGACCACCATTTTATTACGTTTGCAATTGCAACAAATAATCTGCTCAGACCCCAACCAAGGAACATCAAAAGTCGTGCTATAAATTCACAGACAACACAAAGATTCCTTGATGCCCTTCCAGACTCCCTCTGCCTACCCAAGGACGCCAGAGGACAAAAATCCGTTAACCACCTAACTGAGGATCTCAATTTAACCTTGCGCAATACCCTAGATGCAGTTGCACCCCTAAAAACTAAAAAAATGTCTCATAAGAAACTAGCTCCCTGGTACACAGAAAATACCCGAGCTCTGAAGCAAGCTTCAGAAAATTGGAACGGAAATGGCGCCACACCAAACTGGAAGTCTTCCGACTAGCTTGGAAGGACGGTACCGTGCAGTAGCGAAGAGCCCTTACTGCTGCTCGATCGTCCTATTTTTCTAACTTAATTGAGGAAAATAAGAACAATCCGAAATTCCTTTTGATACTGTGGCAAAGCTAACTAAAAAGCAGCATTCCCCAAGAGAGGATGACTTTCACTTTAGCAGTGATAAATTCATGAACTTCTTTGAGGAAAAGATTATGATTATTAGAAAGCAAATTACGGACTCCTCTTTAAACCTGCGTATTCCTCCAAACCTCAGTTGTCCTGAGTCTGCACAACTCTGCCAGGACCTAGGATCAAGAGAGACGCTCAAGTGTTTTAGTACTATATCTCTTGACACAATGATGAAAATAATCATGGCCTCTAAACCTTCAAGCTGTATACTGGACCCTATTCCAACTAAACTACTGAAAGAGCTGCTTCCTGTGCTTGGCCCTCCTATGTTGAACATAATAAACGGCTCTCTATCCACTGGATGTGTACCAAACTCACTAAAAGTGGCAGTAATAAAGCCTCTCTTGAAAAAGCCAAACCTTGACCCAGAAAATATAAAAACTATCGGCCTATATCGAATCTTCCATTCCTCTCAAAGATTTTAGAGAAGGCTGTTGCGCAGCAACTCACTGCCTTCCTGAAGACAAACAATGTATACGAAATGCTTCAGTCTGGTTTTAGACCCCATCATAGCACTGAGACGGCACTTGTGAAGGTGGTAAATGACATTTTAATGGCATCGGACCGAGCTCTGCATCTGTCCTCGTGCTCCTAGACCTTAGTGCTGCTTTTGATACCATCGATCACCACATTCTTTTGGAGAGATTGGAAACCCAAATTGGTCTACACGGACATGTTCTGGCCTGGTTTAGGTCTTATCTGTCGGAAAGATATCAGTTTGTCTCTGTGAATGGTTTGTCCTCTGACAAATCAACTGTACATTTCGGTGTTCCTCAAGGTTCTGTTTTAGGACCACTATTGTTTTCACTATATATTTTACCTCTTGGGGATGTTATTCGAAAACATAATGTAAACTTTCACTGCTATGCGGATGACACACAGCTGTACATTTCAATGAAACATGGTGAAGCCCCAAAATTGCCCTCGCTAGAAGCATGTGTTTCAGACATAAGGAAGTGGATGGCTGCAAACTTTCTACTATTAAACTCGGACAAAACAGAGATGCTTGTTCTAGGTCCCAAGAAACAAAGAGATCTTCTGTTGAATCTGACAATTAATCTTAATGGTTGTACAGTCGTCTCAAATAAAACTGTGAAGGACCTCGGCGTTACTCTGGACCCTGATCTCTCTTTTGAAGAACATATCAAGACCATTTTGAGGACAGCTTTTTTCCATCTACGTAACATTGCAAAAATCAGAAACTTTCTGTCCAAAAATGATGCAGAAAAATTAATCCATGCTTTTGTCACTTCTAGGTTAGACTACTGCAATGCTCTATTTTCCGGCTACCCGGATAAAGCACTAAATAAACTTCAGTTAGTGCTAAATACGGCTGCTAGAATCCTGACTAGAACCAAAAAATTTGATCATATTACTCCAGTGCTAGCCTCTCTACACTGGCTTCCTGTCAAAGCAAGGGCTGATTTCAAGGTTTTACTGCTAACCTACAAAGCATTACATGGGCTTGCTCCTACCTACCTCTCTGATTTGGTCCTGCCGTACATACCTACACGTACGCTACGGTCACAAGACGCAGGCCTCCTAATTGTCCCTAGAATTTCTAAGCAAACAGCTGGAGGCAGGGCTTTCTCCTATAGAGCTCCATTTTTATGGAACGGTCTGCCTACCCATGTCAGAGACGCAAACTCGGTCTCAACCTTTAAGTCTTTACTGAAGACTCATCTCTTCAGTGGGTCATATGATTGAGTGTAGTCTGGCCCAGGAGTGGGAAGGTGAACGGAAAGGCTCTGGAGCAACGAACCGCCCTTGCTGTCTCTGCCTGGCCGGTTCCCCTCTTTCCACTGGGATTCTCTGCCTCTAACCCTGTTACGGGGCTGAGTCACTGGCTTGCTGGGGCTCTCTCGTGCCGTCCCTGGGGGTGCGTCACCTGGGTGGGTTGATTCACTGTTGTGGTCGGCCTGTCTGGGTTGCCCCCCTTGGGTTGTACCGTGGCGGAGATCTTTGTGGGCTATACTCGGCCTTGTCTCAGGATGGTAAGTTGGTGGTTGAAGATATCCCTCTAGTGGTGTGGGGGCTGTGCTTTGGCAAAGTGGGTGGGGTTATATCCTTCCTGTTTGGCCCTGTCCGGGGTGTCCTCGGATGGGGCCACAGTGTCTCCTGACCCTCCTGTCTCAGCCTCCAGTATTTATGCTGCAGTAGTTTATGTGTCGGGGGCTAGGGTCAGTTTGTTATATCTGGAGTACTTCTCCTGTCCTATTCGGTGTCCTGTGTGAATCTAAGTGTGCGTTCTCTAATTCTCTCCTTCTCTCTTTCTTTCTCTCTCTCGGAAGACCTGAGCCCTAGGACCATGCCCCAGGACTACCTGACATGATGACTCCTTGCTGTCCCCAGTCCACCTGGCCATGCTGCTGCTCCAGTTTCAACTGGCCTGGGCCCTAGGACCATGTCCCAGGACTACCTGACATGAGGACTCCTTGCTGTCCCCAGTCCACCTGGCCATGCTCCTGCTCCAGTTTCAACTGTTCTGCCTTACTATTATTCAACCATGCTGGTCATTTATGAACATTTGAACATCTTGGCCACGTTCTGTTATAATCTCCACCCGGCACAGCCAGAAGAGGACTGGCCACCCCACATATGCTCTCTCTAATTCTCTCTTTCTTTCTCTCTCTCGGAGGACCTGAGCCCTAGGACCGTGCCCCAGGACTACCTGACATGATGGCTCCTTGCTGTCCCCAGTCCACCTGACTGTGCTGCTGCTCCAGTTTCAACTGTTCTGCCTTATTATTATTCGACCATGCTGGTCATTTATGAACATTTGAACATCTTGGTCATGTTCTGTTATAATCTCTACCCAGCACAGCCAGAAGAGGACTGGCCACCCCACATAGCCCGGTTCCTCTCTAGGTTTCTTCCTAGGTTTTGGCCTTTCTAGGGAGTTTTTCCTAGCCACCGTGCTTTTACACCTGCATTGTTTGCTGTTTGGGATTTTAGGCTGGGTTTCTGTACAGCACTTTGAGATATCAGCTGATGTACGAAGGGCTATATAAATAAATTTGATTTGATTTGATTTGATTATTACCCTGTACATAACTAGGTGATTATTACCCTGTACATAACGAGGTGATTATTACCCTGTACATAACTAGGTGATTATTACCCTGTAAATAACTAGGTGATTATTACCCTGTACATAACTAGGTGATTATTACCCTGTACATAACTAGGTGATTATTACCCTGTACATAACTAGGTGATTATTACCCTGTACATAACTAGGTGATTATTACCCTGTACATAACTAGGTGATTATTACCCTGTAAATAACTAGGTGATTATTACCCTGTACATAACTAGGTGATTATTACCCTGTAAATAACTAGGTGATTATTACCCTGTACATAACTAGGTGATTATTACCCTGTAAATAACTAGGTGATTATTACCCTGTACATAACTAGGTGATTATTACCATGTACATAACTAGGTGATTATTACCCTGTACATAACTAGGTGATTATTACCCTGTACATAACTAGGTGATTATTACCCTGTACATAACTAGGTGATTATTACCCTGTACATAACTAGGTGATTATTACCCTGTACATAACTAGGTGATTATTACCCTGTACATAACTAGGTGATTATTACCCTGTAAATAACTAGGTGATTATTACCCTGTACATAACTAGGTGATTATTAACCTGTACATAACTAGGTGATTATTACCCTGTACATAACTAGGTGATTATTACCCTGTACATAACTAGGTGATTATTACCCTGTACATAACTAGGTGATTATTACCCTGTAAGTAAATAGGTGATTATTACCCTGTACATAACTAGGTGATTATTACCCTGTACATAACTAGGTGATTATTACCCTGTAAATAACTAGGTAATTATTACCCTGTACATAATTAGGTGATTATTACCCTGTACATAACTAGGTGATTATTACCCTGTACATAACTAGGTGATAGGTCAATAGCAAGTCTATGCTCACTGAGCCTGTACATAGTCAAAGATTTCCTTAATTGTGTGTCAGTCACAGTGGTCAGGTTTTCTGCCACTGTGTACTCTCTGTTTAGGGCCAAATAGCATTCCAGTTTTCTATGTTATTTTTTTATTTTCTTTCCAATGTGTCAATACATTATCTTTTTGTTTTCTCATGATTTGGTTGGATCTAATTGTGTTGCTGCCCTTGGGCTTTGTGGGGTCTGTTGCGTTTGTGAACAGACCCCCAGGACCCGCTGGCTAAGGGGACTCTTCTCTAGTCTCGCTATCTCTCTCTTCTCTCTCCGCTCTCTCTTTCGAAAAAGCCACCTGTTTCTGAAAGGGGGTGTTGGGCAGGTAAACACATGAGATGATGAGATGCATCGTGGGAGTTCCATTCCACAGAGAGAGGCTTTATGGACCGTGTTTAACACACAAACAGAGCCCACAGGGAAAAGAAGAGCTCCCCATGTACAGGCTATAGCTTACTTTGAGTGATGTACCGCTCGCTCCCTGTGACACTTAGAATCCCATACACAGAAAGACTCCAAGCCTCCAAAACAAAAACTAAATGGTGATGGTCCCTTCGCTTCATCTACACTGCATGTAAAGAGCATCTTTACTGAACTAATTAATGGTTAAAGTAGCCAATAGTCCGACCCTACTTCCTCTCTATTCTCTTTCTCTCCTCTAACACCGAGCAGATAGATCCTCCCTCTTATGGCAGTTAAAAACAACAACAATGGCCCTGTTGGTCTCCATGGTGACGGACAGGGCCACCCTATAAACATTGTCCCGTGTGCTCCCTGTGTGTGTGGGTGACAGCCCTTCCCTGCCAGACTGCCTGTAAACTGTCCCTACAGCTACTGGAGAGACATCCTGCACGGCACACTATCTGACACATCTCTCAGAGTTCTGCCACTCACACCACCACACCACACCACCACAGACCACCAAACCACACCAGATAGCCTGGCACTGTGAAAATGATTTATACCTCACTCTTCTGGCACTCCATACAATTCCATAATTTAAGTATTTAGCAAATTAGCATGGGAAGCTTATACTATAACAATGTCTTTAAATGTAGTGTCTTTGTCAATTGTTTGTCAAGTTATTCCTATTTTAAGAAAATGCTTAGGAAGACATTGTATACAGTATTTCTGTAAAAGTAGTGGTTTAGTGGGTTGATATCGACTGGGAACAGTTGATTAGTGCGTTGATAACGGCTGGGAACAGTTGCTTAGTGGTTTGAATACGGCTGGGAACAGTTGATTAGTGGGTTGATAACGGCTGGGAACAGTTGATTAGTGGTTTGAATACGGCTGGGAACAGTTGATTAGTGGGTTGATAACGGCCGGGAACAGTTGATTAGTGGGTTGATAACGGCTGGGAACAGTTGATTAGTGGGTTGATAACGGCTGGGAACAGTTGATTAGTGGGTTGATAACGGCCGGGAACAGTTGATTAGTGGTTTGAATACGGCTGGGAACAGTTGATTAGTGGGTTGATAACGGCAGGGAACAGTTGATTAGTGGTTTGAATACGGCTGGGAACAGTTGATTAGTGGGTTGATAACGGCCGGGAACAGTTGATTAGTGGGTTGATAACGGCTGGGAACAGTTGATTAGTGGGTTGATAACGGCTGGGAACAGTTGATTAGTGGGTTGATAACGGCTGGGAACAGTTGATTAGTGGGTTGATAACGGCCGGGAACAGTTGATTAGTGGGTTGATAACGGCCGGGAACAGATGATTAGTGGATTGAATACGGCTGGGAACAGTTGATTAGTGGGTTGATAACGGCTGGGAACAGTTGATTAGTGGGTTGATAACGGCTGGGAACAATTGATTAGTGGGTTGATATTGGCCGGGAACAGTTGATCCGTCGGTTGATAACGGCCGGGAACAGTTGATTAGTGATTTAAATACGGCTGGGAACAGTTGATTAGTGGGTTGATAACGGCTGGGAACAGTTGATTAGTGGGTTGGTATTGGCCGGGAACAGTTGATTAGTGGGTTGATAACGGCCGGGAACAGTTGATTAGTGGGTTGATAACGGCCGGGAACAGTTGATTAGTGGGTTGATAACGACCGGGAACAGTTGATTAGTGGGTTGATAACGACCGGGAACATTTGATTAGTGGGTTGATAACAACTGGGAACATCAGACCAAACTCAAAGCGGGCTCTCATGTGCCATCTCAATCAACCATGAGGTAGTCACCTGAAATGCATTTCAATTAACAGGTGTGCTTTGTTAAAAGTTAATTTGTGAAATTTCTTTCCTTCTTAATGCATTTGAGCCAATCAGCTGTATTGTGACAAGGTAGGGGTGGTATACAGAAGATAGCCCTATTTGGTAAAAGACCAAGTCCATATTATGACAAGAACAACTCAAATAAGCAAAGAGAAATGACAGTCCATCATTAGTTTAAAACATGAAGGTCAGTCAATCTGGAAAATGTCAAGAACTTAGAAAGTTTCTTCAAGTGCCATACGCACTACCCTCTGTAGTTCTATGTGGTCCGAGGTCGAGCAGTTGCCATATCAGACAGTGATGCAACCATGCTCTCGATGGTGTAGTTGTAGAACCTTTTGAGGATCTGAGGACCCATGCTAAATCTTTTCAGTCTCCTGAGGGGGAATTTGGTTTTGACGTGCCCTCTTCACGACTGTCACCTTTCTGACCTTTATTTCCTTTGTTTTGTATTTATTTAGTATGGTCAGGGCGTGAGTTGGGTGGGCAGTCTATGTTTGTTTTGCTAGGTTTTGGGTATTTCTATGTTTTGGCCTAGTATGGTTCTCAATCAGAGGCAGGTGTCATTAGTTGTCTCTGATTGAGAATCATACTTAGGTAGCATGGGTTTCACTGTGTGTTTGTGGGTGACTATTCCTGTCTCTGTGTTTGCACCAGATAGGACTGTTTTTGGTTTTCCACATTTATTGTTTTGTTAGTTATTTCATGTCTAGTTCGTTTATTAAAGAACATGAATAACCACCACGCTGAATTTTGGTCCGCTTCTCCTTCACCACAGGAAAACCCTTACAGAATCACCCACCAACCAAGGACCAAGTGGCGTGGTAAACAGAGGCAGCAGCAACAGCAGCAGCAGGAGAAGTGACAGGTGCAGCAGAAGCAACAGCAGCAGCAGCAACAGCAGCAGCAGGAGAAGCGACAGGTGCAGCAGGAGCAACAGCAGCAGCAAAGACAGCAGCAGGAGAAGCAACAGAGACAGCAGCAGCAGCAGCAGCAGCAGCAGCAGCAGCAGCAGCAGCAGTGGGAGAGGCTGCACTATTTGGAGAGATGGACTTGGGAGGAGATCCTTGACGGGAAAGGACCCTGGGCAGAGCCAGGGGAATATTGCCGCCCCAAAGCCGAGCTGGAGGCAGCGAAGGCAGAGAGGCGGCATTATGAGGAGCTAGCACGTCAGTGCGGCTGGAAGCCCGAGAGGCACCCCCAAAAATTTCTTGGGGGGGGCACAGGGAAAGTGTGGCAGAGTCAGGAGCCAGACCTGAGCCAACTCCCCCTGTTTACCGTAAGGAGCCATGGATGTTATCGAAGCTATCGGCGAAGCTGAGGGCTGAGTCTGAGAGGGTCGAGGAGTTATTGGACAGAATGGAGGAGAGTGAACGGATGGGAGATGAGGAGACACTCGAGGAGGTGTTAATAGAATTGGGGGAGTGTGAAGAGAGAGAGCAGTTGATTTGGCGTAGTATGCAAGGCATTCACCCTGAGGTGTGTGGCCCCAGCCCGGTACCACCAGTGCCGGCACCCCGCACCAGGCTGTCTCTCCATCCCATCAACACAGGTGTTCCCGCCTGTCTGGCACTACCAGAGTTTCCCGCCTGTCCGGCGCTGCCAGAGCTCCCGCTCCTCAGTCCAGAGGCGCCAGAGCTTCTCTGTCCAGCGCGGCCAGAGCCCTCCTCCTCTCCAGCGCCGTCTGAGCTACCCGTCTGCCCAGCGCCGTCTGAGCTACCCGTCTGCCCAGCGCCGTCTGAGCTACCCGTCTGCCCAGCGCCGTCTGAGCTACCAGTCTGCCCAGCGCCGCCAGTCTACCCAGCGCCGCCAGTCTGCCCAGCGCCGCCAGTCTGCCCAGCGCCGCCAGTCAGCCCAGAGGCGCCAGAGCCCCTCAGCCCAGTTGCGCCAGAGCCCCTCAGCCCAGAGGCGCCAGAGCCCCTCAGCCCAGAGGCGCCAGAGCTGCCGCCCCTCTGTCCCGAGCTGCCGCCCCTCTGTCCCGAGCAGCCGGCCCTCTGTCCCGAGCAGCCGCCCCTCTGTCCCGAGCTGCCGCCCCTCTGTCCCGAGCTGCCGCCCCTCTGTCCCGAGCTGCCGCCCCTCTGTCCCGAGCAGCCGCCCCTCTGTCCCGAGCTGCCGCCCCTCTGTCCCGAGCTGCCGCCCCTCTGTCCTGAGCAGCCGCCCCTCTGTCCAGTGGGGTCATTGAGAGGGGTTGCCACGGTTAGAGAGCCACGGATGCGGACAATGAGGCGGACTAAGACAATGGTGAAGTGGGGTCCGCGTCCCGCGCCAGAGCCGCCACCACGGACAGACGCCCACCCAGACCCTCCCCTATAGGTCAAGGTTTTGCGGCCGGAGTCTGCACCTTTGGGGGCGGGGGTACTGTCACCTTTCTGACCTTTATTTCCTTTGTTTTGTATTTATTTAGTATGGTCAGGGCGTGAGTTGGGTGGGCAGTCTATGTTTGTTTTTCTAGGTTTTGGGTATTTCTATGTTTCGGCCTAGTATGGTTCTCAATCAGAGGCAGGTGTCATTAGTTGTCTCTGATTGAGAATCATACTTAGGTAGCCTGGGTTTCACTGTGTGTTTGTGGGTGATTGTTCCTGTCTCTGTGTTTGCACCAGATAGGACTGTTTTTGGTTTTCCACATTTATTGTTTTGTTAGCTATTTCATGTCTAGTTTGTTTATTAAAGAACATGAATAACCACCACGCTGCATTTTGGTCCGCTTCTCCTTCACCACAGGAAAACCCTTACAACGACTGTCTTGGTGTGCTTGGACCATGTTTGTTTGTTGGTGATGTGGACACCAAGGAACTTGAAGCTTTCAACCTACTCCACTACAGCCCCGTTGATGAGAATGGGGGAGTGCTCAGTCCTTCTTTTCCTGTAGTCCACAATCATCTTCTTTGTCTTGATCAAGTTGAGGGAGAGGTTGCTGTCCTGGCACCTCATCCCTATAGGCTGTCTCGTCGTTGTCAGTGATCAGGCCTACCACTGTTGTGTCATCGGCAAACTTAATGATGGTGTTGGAGTCGCGCCTGTCAGTACAGCCATGGGTGAACAGGGAGTACAAGAGGGGACTGAGCACGCACCCCTGAGGGGCCCCCATGTTGAGCGTGGCGGATGTGTTGTTAACTACCCTTACCACTTGGGGGCGGCCCGTCAGGAAGTCCAGGATCCAGTTGCAGAGGGAGGTGTTAAGTCCCAGGATCCTTAGCTTAGCGATGAGCTCTGAGGGCACTATGGTGTTGAACGCTGAGCTGTAGTCAATGAATAGCATTCTCACATAGGTGTTCCTTTTGTCCAGGTTTGAAAGGGCAGTATGGAGTGCAATAGAGATTGCATAATCTGTGTATATGTTAGGGTGGTATGCAAATTGGAGTGGGTCTAGGGTTTCTGGGATAATGGTGTTGATGTGAGCCATGACCAGCATTTAAAAGCACTTCATGGCTACAGACGTGAGTGCTACGGGTTGGGCACTGTAAACTCAGTGAAACCAGTGAGACTGAGCTCATTTATATGTGGCTTCCTGTTCTGACTCCACAGGTGATTTCTGAGGGTTGCTTTTATATAGTCTAATTATGCACTGCATTGGTGAAGGGTCAACAGTAACACCCGTCTGTCTCCCCACTTACTCACCACCACCATGTGGGCTAAATACACACCACTCAGTGGATATCATACAGGGGCTTCCAGGGAAGAGAAGTGGGGGAGTCATAACCCAAATAAGATGGGTGTGTATTCAGTATGATACATGTATGTAGGCTCCATGAGTCATTTTCAGCTGGATATGAATGAAATTATTATTTGTGGTGTCAAAGTGACTATACATTTAAAGAAAAGGGCAATCCAAGTTGCTACCCTAATGAGTAGTGACAAAAACAGTAATAACTAAGGTAAGTTTACTTAACATTTAAACTGCCAACATCTTAAAATGATATGTAACATTAACAACGCAGATATGGTCCTGCGTATTACCTCTAGGGGGGAAATACAATTCCATCTAGCACAGTCATGGCTATCAGACGGCCTTCAACTATCTTCTGTCCCCCACCCACTCAGCAACGATGGAAGGTGGTGCCATTTTTATGGTGTCCCTGGAGCAATTGGGGTTAGGGCACAACAACAGATTTTTCCACTTTCCACCTTGTCGGCTCCAGTGTTCTAACCAGACCTTTAGGTTACTGGTCCAATGCTCTAACCCCTGGGCTACCTGCTGCCCAATCTATATAACCTCCCATCCAAAACAATACGCCAAGGTGCCAACTGTAAACACACATGAACTATAATTCACAAATAGCACCAGCCCAAATGTCATTTAAAGTACAGTTCTCAATGGTGTGGTTCATAACACTCTGATTCTGAGCCACCCATGACTTTCCCTTGTATTTGAAGGACAGGAGGAACCGGATTCACCTCCAGAAATGGCTCTATCCTCATAGTAGGTGGCAGGCAGCAGGCTTAGCTTCCCTCTAAAGCCCCTCAGTGAGCTCATCCACAGAGAGAGAGTGAGAGAAAGCAAGAGAGAGAGGGGTGGTGGGAGCAGGCCAGCCACCAGCACCAACCTAATCGGTCTCAGCATGACCTATCTGGAGGGAGCAGAGGGCGTCATATGGTGCCTGTTGCACAGACACAATCAGGAGGAGGGTGCTTTATACTTAGTCCGTCAGCCATTCAGTGTATTTATGTGTGTGTTAGGGGGTGGAAAGGTGATTTGAGGTGTGAGTGTACTACTCTACACAGAACCACTCACAAAATGTTTCTATTCTTTCACCTTACCTTTGTTTTTGTAGAGCATAACATCAACCATGTATGTCAAGTTGATATTGTTTTATTCTACCAATGAGAAAATAGTCACCAACAATGTTGACAGAGCTGTTGTAAAGGGAAAGGAACATTGCCAGGACCTCACTCTCCAACTAAGGTGCATGGATTAGGAGGCAAACTGTTGTACACTCTTCCAGGCAGTGTCAGCAAAAATACACCATCCCACTGGGCACATGCTGAGCCTACTCCTGGTGATGACATCATGACATCATGAATTGCTTTTGAGAATCACACGCAGACAGGCAGACAGGCAGACAGACAGAAAGCTGGGTCTCCATCCCTCACTCACAGTTAAGGCAGATTATCTCCACCAAGACTAACAACAAATGAGTGATGACAGACTTATTATGAGAACCATAGAGATCACATCACTCACTTAGGCCATTTAAAGGATCTCTATGATGTGAGCCATATCAAATCTTTCACCAGAATAAGCCATGTTATCCTAGCCTGTGCCTAAATGCTGGTCTGTTTCTGGTCTCCAGCCAAGTCCTTATGGAGTTGTCATGCCAAGCCAAACGTGAGAACAGCTGCCTAGTCCCTACAGTAAATCACCCGTTAAGACTTGGACAAGCTTAGAACTCCTCATCCAAATCAGTCACAATACCTGTCATCATCATTTTCACCCTCCTCCTCATCACCATCAAGTGGTCTCAATGAGGGACACACCTGGAAGCTTCTAATTGGCTCCAGATAAATATGCTCCCCAAGGACCCAATAGGAGTACTGCATTTTCCCTGTGCTGCATATCACAGATTAACTTCGTGGGTCATGCTTTTCAATGAGGAAAATTCATGAACTGAATGGAAATAGAACGAAAGCCAACTCCCAACTCCATAGAGACTGAATACCTCAGGTCAGGTGTGTGATCTGGCCAGAAGACTTGTTAAAGGCTATCTGAGATGTTCTCCGTATTGACAACAACACAATAAACTCACAATAATATATTCTCTATGTCCATAATAATGTCAGAATGAAAAATTGTGGGTCTCAAATTGTGGCTACATCAATGACAGGAGCATTTCATTACGGCACAAAGCTGTTTCACACACATCATGTCCTCCATTGCTACAGTACAGAACTGTCTTGGCTGCCTCCTTTCTTCAGAAGGATTCCAATTTCCTTCCTCTATCAGAGAAGTCACTCTCTAAGCTATAACAACCCACTGAGCCACCCAGTGGATGGAAGCACAACACTTAGAGCTCACACACACGTCTCACACAGAGACACGTCTCACACAGACACGTCTCACACAGAGACACGTCTCACACAGAGACACGTCTCACACCGAGACACGTCTCACACACAGACACACACATCTCACACACAGACACGTCTCACACAGAGACACGTCTCACACAGAGACACGTCTCACACAGACACGTCTCACACAGAGATACGTCTCACACAGAGACACACACATCTCTCACACACAGACACGTCTCACACAGAGACACGTCTCACACAGACACGTCTCACACAGAGACACGTCTCACACAGAGACACGTCTCACACAGAGACACGTCTCACACACAGACACACACATCTCGTACACAGAGACACGTCTCACACAGACACGTCTCACACACAGACACACACATCTCTCACACACAGACACGTCTCACACAGAGACACGTCTCACACAGACACGTCTCACACAGAGACACGTCTCACACAGACACGTCTCACACACAGACACACACATCTCTCACACAGAGACACGTCTCACACAGACACGTCTCACACAGAGACACACACATCTCTCACACAGACACGTCTCACACACACGTATATCACACACGTCTCACACACAGACACGTCTCACACACACGTATATCACACACAGACACGTCTCACACACACGTATCTCACACACGTCTCACACACGTCTCACACACACACACGTCTCACACAGACACACACGTCTCACACACACACACACACACACACACGTCTCACACACACATCTCACATACAGACACACACCCTAGGGCGGCAGGGTAGCCTAGTGGTAAGAGCGTTGGATTAGTAATCGGAAGTTACTAATTTGCAAGTTCAAATCCCCGAGCTGACAAGGTACAAATCTGTCGTTCTGCCCCTGAACAGGCAGTTAACCCACTGTTCCTAGGCTGTCATTGAAAATAAGAATTGGTTCTTAACTGACTTGCGTAGTTAAATAAAGGTAAAAAAACACATATTTTTATAAATGTATTTTTTTTAAACACAGTTATCCACAGCACTTGGTTGTGATAACTGAAAAGTGCATGCAACTGCAGATACATTATAAATGTGTGAGTGGATGTGAGAGAGGCCTGAAATGGAAAAAGAAATGGAAACAGACGCAAGCACGCACATCACGCTGCTTGCTTAGCGAGTACCACTTTCTCCTGACTCAGTACTCAGTACCCCTGCCTCACAAACACACGTGACCGTCTTCATCATGCTTCTTAACCGATCGTGCCACCTCAAAAGCTAGCTAATGAGGGGACGTAAGCAGGACACTTCAGGCTAAGGAGTATGTTTCAAACATCCTCATGTGCTACACACACACACACACACACACACACACACACACACACACACACACACACACACACACACACACACACACACACACACACACACACACACCCTCTCACCTGGTCATCCAATCGGTGGGCCACTATAGTGGCTGCCTCTTCCTGCTCAGAATCACTGAGGGGTCTGATCCTAAGAGCCACCTGGGAGTGAGAGACAGGTAGAACACCAGAGGGTTAGAGCTTTCACAGAGAGAAACAGGGTTAGTAGAGCTTTCACATAGAGAGGAACAGGGTTAGAGCTTTCACAGAGAGAAACAGGGTTAGTAGAGCTTTCACATAGAGAGGAACAGGGTTAGAGCTTTCACAGAGAGAAACAGGGTTAGTAGAGCTTTCACATAGAGAGGGACAGGGTTAGAGCTTTCACCTAGAGGGGGACAGGGTTAGAGCTTTCACCGAGAGGGGGACAGGGTTAGAGCATTCACAGAGAGAAACAGGGTTAGAGCTTTCACCGAGAGGGGGACAGGGTTAGAGCATTCACAGAGAGAGGAACAGGGTTAGAGCTTTCACCGAGAGGGGGACAGGGTTAGAGCTTTCTCCGAGAGGGGGACAGGGTTAGAGCATTCACAGAGAGAGGAACAGGGTTAGAGCTTTCACCGAGAGGGGGACAGGGTTAGAGCATTCACAGAGAGAGGAACAGGGTTAGAGCTTTCACCGAGAGGGGGACAGGGTTAGAGCATTCACAGAGAGAGGAACAGGGTTAGAGCTTTCACCGAGAGGGGGACAGGGTTAGAGCTTTCACCGAGAGGGGGACAGGGTTAGAGCTTTCACCGAGAGGGGGACAGGGTTAGAGCATTCACAGAGAGAGGAACAGGGTTAGAGCTTTCACCGAGAGGGGGACAGGGTTAGAGCTTTCACCGAGAGGGGGACAGGGTTAGAGCATTCACAGAGAGGGACAGGGTTAGAGCTTTCACCGAGAGGGGGACAGGGTTAGAGCATTCACAGAGAGAGGGACAGGGTTAGAGCTTTCACCGAGAGGGGGACAGGGTTAGAGCTTTCACCGAGAGGGGGACAGGGTTAGAGCATTCACAGAGAGAGGAACAGGGTTAGAGCTTTCACAGAGAGAGGAATGGGGTTAGAACTTTCACAGAGAAAGGAACAGGGTTCGAGCTTTCAGAGAGAGAGGGAAAGATTTCGAGCTTTCAGAGAGAGAGGAACAGGGTTAGAGCATTCAGAGAGAGGAACAGGGTTAGAGCTTTCACCGAGAAAGGAACAGGATTAGAGCTTTCAGAGAGAAAGGAACAGGATTAGATCTTTCAGAGAGAGAGGGAAAGGGTTCGAGCTTTCAGAGAGAGAGGAACAGGATTAGAGCTTTCACAGAGAGAGGCACAGGGTTAGAGCTTTCAGAGAGAGAGGAACGGGGTTAGAGCTTTCAGAGAGAACGGAACAGGATTAGAGCTTTCAGAGAGAAAGCAACAGGATTAGAGCTTTCAGAGAGAGAGGGAAAGGATTCGAGCTTTCAGAGAGAGAGGAATAGGATTAGAGCTTTCACAGGGAGAGGAACAGGGTTAGAGCTTTCAGAGAGAGAGGGACAGGGTTAGAGCTTTCAGAGAGACAGGGACAGGGTTAGAGCTTTCAGAGAGAGAGATGGACAGGGTTAGAACCTTCAGAGCAAATGGGCTGGGTCCTGGTCAAAAGTTGTGCACTTCATAGTTAATAGGGTGCCATTTGGGACACACAACATTAACAGCATCAAAGAGATTGCTTATTCACACCACAGCAATGGCCTTAATGTCATTCACTAGTCCACAAGAGCAAAGGATAAAGTCAATTTTCATTGTCATTTAAAATAAACTAATAATTCACAGTTCAATCGTTTCAAAATCCTTTATAAAAGTACACCTTAGTCATGTGTTACAGTTACGCTGTATTTTTAACACAGTAACTTTAACTCTGTAAAGTCACTGTGACATGTGCCTCTCTCCATCTCTTGTCCAAGCTCTCTCTCTGTCAAAACACTCTTCACGGCAGTGAGCTCAATTATGGCCTGCACTGCAGGGAGGTGTTTCTGCAGAAGAAGAAAACCTGCTCTCTAGATTCAGTATAATTACTATCATAGCATGGAGGGACATTATGACACTCAGATGAGACAGACCAAGTTATAGACTGATACCCCATCCACACATGATCAACTAGAGTGGGGCAAAAAAGTATTTAGCCAGCCACCAATTGTGCAAGTTCTCTCACTTAAAAAGATGAGGCCTGTAATTTTCATCATAGGTACACTTCAACTATGACAGACAAAATGAGAAAAAAAATCCAGAAAATCACATTGTAGGATTTTTAATTTATTTATTTGCATATTATGGTGGGTGCTGCTATGGTGACCAGTGAGTTGAGATAAGGCGGGGCTTTACCTATCAAATACTTGTAGATGACCTGAAGCCAGTGGGTTGGGCGACGAGTATGAAGCGAGGGCCGGCCAACGAGAGCATACAGGTCGCAGTGGTGGGTAGTATATGGTGCTTTGGTGACAAAATGGATGGCATTGTGATAGACTGCATCCAATTGTTGAGTAAAGTGTTGAAGGCAATTTAGTAAATAACATCGCCGAACTCGAGGATCAGTAGGATGGTCAGTTTTACGAGGGTATGTTTGGCAGCATGAGTGAAGGATGCTTTGTTGCAAAATAGGATGTTGATTCTAGATTTAAATTTAGGATTGGAGATGCTTAATGTGAGTATGGAAGGCGAGTTTACAGTCTAACCAGACACCTAGGTATTGTAGGTGTCCACATATTCTAAGTCAGAACAGTCCAGAGTAGTGATGCTGGATAGGCGGGCAGGTGAGGGGAGCGATCGGTTGAAGAGCATGCATTAAGTTTTACTTGCATTTAAGAGCAGTTGGAGGCCACGGAAGGAGAGTTGTATGGCTTTGAAGCTCGTCTGGAGGTTAGTTAACACAGTGTCCAATGGGCCAGAAGTAACATAATAGTGTTGTCTGCGTAGAGGTGGATCAGAGAATCACCAGCAACAAGAGCAACATCATTGATGTATACAGAGAAGAGAGTCGGCCCGAGAATTGAACCCTGTGGCACCCCCATAGAGACTGCCAGAGGTTCGGACAAGAGGCCCTCCGATTTGACAGACAACTCTATAAGAGAAGTAGTTGGTGAACCAGGCGAGGCAGTCATTTGAGAAACCAAGGCTGTTGAGTCTGCCAATAAGAATTTGGTGATTGACAGAGTCGAAAGCCTTGGCCAGGTCGATGAATACGGCTGCGCAGTAATGTCTCTTATCGATGGCAGTTATGATATCGTTTAGGACCTTGAGCGTGGCTGAGGTACACCCATGACCAGCTCTGAAACCAGATTGCATAGCGGAGAAGGTACGGTGGGATTCGAAATGGTTGGTAATCCGTTTGTTAGCTTGGCTTTCGAAGACCTTAGAAAGGCAGGATAGGATAGATATAGGTCTGTAGCATTTGGGTCTAGTGTCACCGCCTTTGAAAAGGGGGATGACCGCGGCAGCTTTCCAATCTTAGGGAATCTCAGAAGATAGGAAAAATAGGTTGAACAGGCTGGTATTGCAAAAATTCTGGCAGAAAACTTTAGAAAGAGAGGGTCCAGATTGTCTAGCCCGGCTGATTTGTAGGGGTCCAGATTTTGCAGCTCTTTCAGAATATCAGCTATCTGGATATGGGTGAAGGAGAAATGGGGGAGGCTTGGGCGAGTTGCTGTGGGGAGTGCACGGCTGTTGACCAGGGTAGGGGTAGCCAGGTAGAAAGCATGGCCAGCCGTAGAAAAATGCTTATTGAAATCCTCAATTATAGTGGATTTATCGGTGGTGACAGGGTTTCCTATCCTCAGTGCAGTGGGTAGCTGGGAGGAGGTGCTTTAATTTTCCATGGACTTTACAGTGTCCCAGAACTTTTTGAGTTTGTGCTACAGGATGCACATTTTTGTTTGAAAAAGCTAGCCTTAGCTTTCCTAACTGCCTGTGTATATTGGTTCCTAACTTCCCTGAAAAGTAGCATATCATGGGGGCTATTCGATGCTAATTCAGTATGCCACAGGATGTTTTTGTGCTAGTCAAGAGCAGTCAGGTCTGGAGTGAACCAAGGGCTATATCTGTTCCTGGTTCAATTTCTTTTGAACGGTGCAAGCTTATTTAAGATCGTGAGGAAGGCACTTTTAAAGAATAACCAGGCATCCTATACTGATGGGATGAGGTCAATATCCTTCCAGGATACCCAGGCCAGGTCTATTAGAAAGGCATGCTCGCTGAAGTGTTTTAAGGGGTGTTTGACAGTGATGGTGGGGTGGTTGTTTGACCGCAGGTACATTACGGATGCAGGTAATGAGGCAGTGATCATTGAGATCTTGTTTGAAGAGAGCAGAGGTGTATTTGGAGGGCAGGTTGGTTAGGATGATATCTATGTGGGTGCCCATGTTTACGGATTTGGGGTTGTACCTGGTAGGTTCATTTATCATTTGTGTGAGATTGAGGGCATCAAGCTTAGATTGCAGGATGGCCGGGGTGTTAAAGGGTTAATGAATCCAGTTGTTTATGTTGTCTGTTTTGGGAAAGTACCTGCATAAATGCGCACCCATAATTGCACACATAATCGCTATATCACATTTGACATTGTCTGTAAGCTTGAGATTAGAGGTCGACCGATTAATCGGAATGGCCGATTAATTAGGGCCGATTTTAAGTTTTCATAACAATCGGAAATTTGTATTTTTGGGCGCCAATTTCAGATTTTAAAAAAAATACCTTTTATTTAACTAGGCAAGTCAGTTAAGAACACATCCTTATTTTCAATGACTGCCTAGGAACTGTGGGTTAACTGCCTTGTTCAGGTGCAGAACGACAGATTTTCACCTTGTCAGCTCAGGGGTTCCAATCTTGCAACCGCACAGTTAACTAGTCCAACGCTCTAACCATTGCACTCCACGAGTAGCCTGCCTGTTACGCAAATGCAGTAGAAGCCAAGGTAAATTGCTAGCTAGCATTAAACTTATCTTATAAAAAACAATCAATCATAATCACTAGTTATAACTACTAATCCAGTTTAGCAGGCAATATTAATCAGGTGGAATTGTGTCATTTCTCTTGCGTTCATTGCACGCAGAGTCAGGGTATATGCAACAGTTTGGGCTGCCTGTCTCATTGAGAACTAATTTGCCAGAAGTTTACGTAATTATGACATACATTAAAGGTTGTGCAATGTAACAAGAATATTTAGACTTAGGGATGCCACCCGTTAGATAAAATACCGAACGGTTCCATATTTCACTGAAATAATAAACGTTTTGTTTTTGAAATTATAGTTTCTGGATTCGACCATATCAATGACCAAAGGCTCGTATTTCTGTGTGTTATTATGTTATAATTAAGTCTGATTTGATAGAGCAGTCTGACTAAGCAGCAGCAGGCCTGTAATCATTCATTCAAACAGCAATTTTGTGCGTTTTGCCAGCAGCTCTTCACAAGCACAGCGCTGTTTATGACTTCAAGCCTATCAGCCTAATGGCTGGTGTAACCAATGTGACATGGCAAGCTAGTTAGCTGGGTGGGCGCTAATACTGTTTCAAACGCCACTCGCTTTTAGATTTGGAGTAGTTATTCCCCTTGCGCTGCAAGGGCCGCGGCTTTTGTGGAGTGATGGGTAACGATGCTTTGAGTGTGGCTGTTGTCGATGTGTTCCTGGTTCGAGCCCAGGTAGGGGCGAGGAGGGGGACGGATGCTATACTGTTACACTGGAAATACTATAGTACCTATAAGAACATCCAATAGTCAAAGGTATATGAAATACAAATGGTATATAGAGATATAGTCCTATAAATACTATATTAACTACAACCTAAAACCTCTTACCTTGGAATATGGAAGTCTCATGTTCTGAGCAAGGAACTTAAACACTTTTTTACATGGCACATATTTTACATGGCACATATTTTACATGGCCCATATTACTTTATTCTCCAACACTTTGTTTTTGCATTACTTAAACCAAATTGAACATTTTTCATTATTTATTTGAGGCTAAATTGATTTTTATTTATGTTTTATATTAAATTAAAATAAGTGTTAATTCAGTATTGTTGTAATTGTCATTATTACAAATAAAAAAATTGTCCGATTAATCGGTATCGGCTTCTTTGGTCCTCCAATAATCGGTACTGGCATTGAAAAATCATAATTGGTCGACCTCTACTTGAGATCATTTGCACACGAAAAATCATACAATGATGGAAAGACCTGTGTGTTGTCCTTGTTAATGAAGACAGAAAGGAGCTCCAACTTCTTAATCATAGCCTCAAATTTGTCCCGCATATTGAATATAGTTGCAGAGTCCCTGTAATCCTAGATTCAGGTCATTCAGGAGAGAAAAAACATGACCCAGGCGGTCAGACAAGTGAAAATTATGGTCAGTAAAGATAACTTTTAACTTGTCTCTCAATGCAAAACAAATTACGTGTCAATACTTTGTCCCTTGATAACCAGCGCACTTCTTCTGTATGTTATAAAAGCGTTACAATGGTCGCTGCCCATATCATTACATAATGCAGAAAATAAGAGAGTTCAGGGGCCTTGGCAGTAAGAGTGTCTCGGTGGATGCTGCTGTGTACCCAAGTGGCGTCGGAGCAAATGCTTGCAAGCGCTTTACCACTCCACTGTCTCTCTGTCATGGCTCTTGTGGCATCAGTACAGTACAACACATCTTGACCACCAAAGTCCATTGGATGTCACAAAGCTGTCCAGTGCTTTAGAAATATCCTCTCATGTTGTCCTGGTTTCCAGTGGTTTTCAGAAGATGTCTTCCTTAATTGACCCCCCATCCCCCATAAACGTAACGGACATATACGATTCACTGGCTTGTATGTGAAGCAGTAATTGTTTCAAAACATCTCCTGCCATGTCACTTATGCGTCGAGAAACAGTGTTGTTTGATGAAGTCATTGTCTGTATGGTTGTTTTGGTATTTTCTCCCAGCATTGTCCCAGCCATATCCGAAAGAATTAAGCCCTCCATAATAGTGTGGGGCTTGCCTCTCTCAGCCATTCGGTAGCTCACCATATAATAGTCATCTAGCCCCTTCTTATTAATGGTATCTGATGCTTTTATACATGTCTTACTACTTGAAAGTCTTGTTTATTCTCGCTCAAAAAAACTCCCGTGGCTTATTTCCAAACCGTCGTGTTTCGTTTCTAAATGTCTGCCCAAGAGTGAAGGTTTCCCGCGAGAGAGTAACGGTTAATGTGATGTTCATTATTTGACAAAGCTACCTGTATTTGTCATTGTGTTGTTATTTCGCTGAACACTAGATGGTTTCATTTTATTTTTGCCAGTGAAAACGAGGCTACTCTGACGATAAAAAAAAAAACCTCACCCAAATGCATAGGCCCGTTGGACAATATAAATGTACTGTTTGAAAATGTGAAGAAAAAAAAAATATATACAATTTTTTTAAATTGTGAATGACATTTTTATTTCGCGTTCCCCCGGCATTGCGCGTATTATCTCGTCACACCTTCCACGTGGCGTTCAATTAAAATGTCCCCATAAAGGTAGGCGATACTACACTACTGTTCTCGCAGCAATAGTACAGAAGTGTGACAAAGTGTAGGCAGGCTACGCTAGTTTATCGTACTTACTGTCAGTTGCTGGTCTTTTGATTCGCCTGTGTCATTCATGGCCACTGGTGGTTGGAGTATCCTCGATTGTTGGAAAATAGTGGCTAAACTGGACATCGGTCAGACATCCTGCTCAATACCTGCACGACCCCTCTCTACCTACCTGCTTGTCCAATGTCGAACTCGATTGACGACGACAACTAGCCTACAAACCTCTACCCTTCCTCAAAATAGTTCTAATTTACTTACGGTTAAATAGACACCTATCGCCAAAAGTGCACTCTTACAAAACAAGTCTGATATAACAGCGTAAAACGAGTAGCCTCCATTCCATTTAATCTATTCTGTTTACAGAAATAATTAGTTTGTTCTTTCGCCCATGTTTTTGAAGACATACGAGGATGCGGACGGAGAATGGCAGGTGTCCACTGTTGACTTCCCTTTCCCTTTACTCTCCCCTTCGCTTCTTTTATCTGACGACTCGTGTGTTGTTCCTGGATACCCTTAGAGATCAGTAGGTAGTTTAAACAGACAGGCAGAGGTGCGTAAAGCACCAGAGTAAGCAGCTGTTTCTTCGATTTGCCGCGGCCCAAGGACGACATCTGGTGGATAAATCGATGGCGCATAGAATTGCACTAACATCTCTCCAAATTACGGTGCCGCAATTGCTTGCCCTCAATACTAAATATAACATAGAATTTAATATTTTAGTCTGGAAATGAAAGTCAAACATACGTTTATAGAGCTAAATGAAATGACAATTCTCATATTTGTTTTATGCGGAATTGTAACTGATTGAAATGCAGCTAGGCCTACCACACAACCTGATGAGCTGCAGTTTGCGGCCGGGCTCAATGTGGGTGGAGTCAAACCTCGGGGCCGGCCTACGTGTGGGCGGTGTCAAACGTATTTAAACCGAACCCTTCCCGCCTTCTTCAAGGTCAAAAGAGTTCAGGTAAACTTAGAAGGTATCAACATCAACAAAAGCGAATGTTAATCGAACCTAACCTATATGAATAAAAATATAAACAATGGAAGAGAGACTGTCATTGTGCATAATGTACATTGTAATATTCATGTTATACCAGTGCAGTGGCATATTTTTATATGACCTACTACCACCAATGTAAGCATTGCGTTAATTTAGCACCCATTTGCACGTGAGCTATCTAATTGCTCACAATGAGGGAATCTCATTTGGACAAATTTGCCTACTTGAGTAGTAAGCCTAGGTTTACATGTACAGTTATGTAATCAATTTCATCATAGATTTTCTGTGTTTTTTCAATGTATGCCTTGTTTTTGTCTACTGTGTTAATTGTTTCAATTGTGTTATGTTGTTTAGTAAAGTTGACATAGAAGTCACCAGAGTCTCTGATCTATTTACTGGAGCTAGTATAACTTAATGTACAAAGCACATTCAGCTTGCCAATATGTCTATATGGTATAGTCTGTCTCCATTTTCATTAGGAAAGTAAATGGCATTATGAATCAGGATAGGTAGTAACTGTATATATATGCTCAATGAAATAATATTACAAAGTTATAACATTTATCAACACAATTTGAACAGTACATGACAAACATAACAAGTCTGTTGTTCACTGCAACAATATCAGTAGCTTGTCCTGAAGCAAAGTGTTACAACACATCTGCTGGTACCACTTTATATAATATTTCTAATGAAATACGTTTGTATTCAGTTTGACTGTCAAACCTCAGATGGACAGCACAAAAAAAATAGTCGGGGTAAAACATGGGCGGAGTCAAATGTTTGACTCCACCCACATTGAGCCCAGCCGAATTGCACACTGCAGTCAGGGGTACTTGGGTGAAACTGCATACCAACCAAAAGCATCTCCATCCCAAATCTGGAATGGTAATGGTCCCTCTATGGGTCCTTTCCCTCTATCCTCAACAAGGTCTTCAATGTCACACTGCACTCACTTTGAATGAGTCACTGTTATAATTAATGAGTCAGACTGTGCAGCCTGTACTGTGCTCTTGAAATTGCACACAAATAACTACAATCCAAGACTCTCTGACATTCATTGAGGCTTGGCATATGACTCGTTTCATACAATGTGCCCCCCCATCTTCATGATTTCTACAAAGGAAACAAATGTAAAAATCCCAAGACACAGCAAAATACATTTCCTTTAATCAATGAAGAAAACCCTAATAATGATTTATAAATAACAATAATTAAACAGGACCTCAATCCTGTTAATGAGTTCTGCATGACTCACTGAGAATGTCTATTTCTCTGTTAATAAAAAAATACCTTGCTGTTTTTATTCGATTGATTCAAGATTACATTTCAAACAGCATGTGGAACCTGGTGTTGTTAAGATGTTCTGTCTCAGACTTCTTTCTCTTCACACACGTCTTTCTCCTGAGAGGGGCGACACAATGATATTACAGCATCAGTTTGAGCACAGAATCTACTGTATGTATCTGTAAGTAAATGACAATTACATTAGAAGTATACATAGCTTTTTAACGTCACGGAAAGGTACAAAAAATACCAACAATCTATTTAATTCATTCCTATTTTCTTATTCTAAAATATTTCCATCATTACTGGGGGAAAAATTGCATTTGGATATTTACAGTCAGATTTACAGGTTGAGTTTTCTTTCTCTAGACGAGCTAACAGTAGCTTTTTATAGTCCCCAATCTTAATGGGGCACTGGCCCAAAACAAGGGGCAATTTTTTACCCTTGGAAAAGGAGGTGCAGCTACGTTTGACAGGTGATGTTATACAGGCAGGATGAGATCAGCAATGACTTCAGTCAAAAAAAGAAACATTTTGATTTTACTCAATTGTCAACTGTGTCATACGGCTATAGATTTTAAACAAATTCCGGACCTCTTCACCAGCCCCCTCTAAATGTATAAACCCTTGACAACGTATATGAAACAGGAACTTTAACTCTTTGATATAACTTGTCACTCTGACATGAGCCTCTCTCCAGCTATTGTCCTGAAGTTCTCAAACATCTTCACGGGAGGGAGTTCAATTATGGCCTGCACTGCAGGCAAGAAAACCTGCCCTCTAGATACAGTTGAATTACTATCACAGCAGGGAGGGACATATTGACACTCAGATGAGACAAACCCATGTAGTTATACTTCATCCACACATGATCAACTATAAGATCATCAGAGCCGCCATGGTGCACAGAACATAGTGTCTAAGTTCATGCTGTATATAGGCCACCTCATGTTAATGTATTGCCAGATGAATGCCAATACAGGCTGGTGATGTTTGTTATGCTACTGAAATAGCCAACTAATTCAGTCATAAGACATAAACTCAGCAAAAAAAGAAATGTCCTCTCACTGTCAACTGCATTTATTTTCAGCAAACTTAACATTTTATGTTCATACAAATATTTACACAAGATTCAACAACTGAGACATAAGCTGAACAAGTTCCACAGACATGTGACTAACATAAATGGAATAATGTGTCCCTGAACAAAGGGGGGGTCAAAATTCAAAATCAAAATTTACAGTCAGTATCTGGTGTGGCCACCAGCTGAATTAAGTACTGCAATGCATCTCCTCCTCATGGACTGCACCAGACTTGCCAGTTCTTGCTGTGAGATGTTACCCCACTCTTCCACCAAGGCACCTGCAAGTTCCCAGACATTTCTGGGGGGAATGGCCCTAACCATCACCCTCCGATCCAACAGGTCCCAGAAGTACTCCATGGGATTGAGATCCGGGCTCTTCACTAGCAATAGCAGAACACTGACATTCCTGTCTTGCAGGAAATCACGCACAGAACGAGCAGTATGGCTGGTGGCATTGTCATGCTGGAGGGTCATGTCAGCATGAGCCTGCAGGAAGGGTACCACATGAGGGAGGAGGATGTCTTCCCTGTAAGCGCACAGCGTTGAAATTACGTGCAATGACAACAAGCTCAGTCCGATGATGCTCTGACACACTGCCCCAGACCATGACGGACCCTCCACCTCCAAATCGATCCCGCTCCAGAGTACAGGCCTCAGTGCAAAGCTCATTCCTTCGACGATAAATGCGAATCCAACCATCACCCCTGGTGAGACAAAACCGAGACTGGTCGGTGAAGAGCACTTTTTGCCAGTCCTGTCTGGTCCAGCGACGGTGGGTGTTGTGCCCATCGGCGACGTTGTTGCCGGTGATGTCTGGTGAGGACCTGCATTACAACAAGCCTACAAGCCCTAAGTCCAGCCTCTCTCAGCCTATTACGAACAGTCTGAGCACTGATGGAGGGATTGTGCGTTCCTGGTGTAACTCGGGCAGTTGTTATTGCCATTCTGTACCTGTCCCGCAGGTGTGATGTTCAGATGTACCGATCCTGTGCAGGTGTTGTTACACGGTCTGCCACTGCAAGGAAGATCAGCTGTCCATCCGGTATCCCTGTAGCGCTATCTTAGGCGTCTCACAGTACAGATATTGCAAATTTTTGCCCTGGCCAAATCTGCAGTCCTCATGCCTCCTTGTAGCATGCCTAAGGCACATTCACGCAGATGAGCTGGGCAATTTTATTTTGGTGTTTTTCAGAGTCAATAGAAAGGCCTCTTTAGTGTCCTAAGTTTTCATAACTGTGACCTTAATTACCTAACATCTGTAAGCTGTTAGTGTCTTAACGACCGTTCCACAGGTGCATGTTCATTAATTGTTTATGGTTCAATGAACAAGCATAGGAAACAGTGTTTAAACCCTTTACAATGAAGATCTGTGAAGTTTTTTGACGATTTTTATGAATTATCTTTGAAAGACAGGGTCCTGAAAAAGGGACATTTATTTTTTTGCTGAGTTCATAAACAGATTAATAAAAACCCACTGTGCACAAACTGGTTGAATCAACATTGCTTCAGATTATTTCAACAACAAAAATCAATGGATGAAGTTGAATCAACGTGGAAAACTGATTGGATTAGTAAAAAGTTATCAACCTGAAGGAAGTTCAGAATGTTATTTTTCTTTTCACTCAATCCCTTCTAACCTTTTTTTCTTGCTCCTTAGCTCTCTTCTTCAGCTCAGCTTCTACTATCTCATAGAACTCTGCCTCCGTGCGAGTTGCTAGCTCCTCGACGCTCTCTTCTCCGTCTCCCTCCTTGGTGTCCTCGTCCTTGCTCTGCTCCGAGCGGCTGCGCTCCTTCAGACGCATCTCACGGTGGCGCGCCTCCAAGATCTTCTCCCGTTTGGTCTCCCGCTCAAACATCTGACCAAAGACACACAGAGTCAATCCAATAGTATAGATAGGTGAGGAGAGAAAAGAGTAGAATAGAGCTGGGCAGGGGTAGCCTGTTCCCAGATCTGTTTGTGTTGTCTGGCCAACTCCTATGGTCAATGTCACACCACAATGATCTGGGACCAGGCTAGGGCAGAGATTGATGTTCTGAGGTAGAGGGTGTCTCTCACCGCAGTGGCTAGGGCCTTCTCGTTCCTCTGGAGGGTACACAGCCCTGGGGAGATTTCCAGCAGGGTGGCAGTGCCCAGCTGAGAGCCACAGGCCAGGAAGCGCCCGTTATCCTGCACCCGCAGGCTGTACAGAGCCTCATCACACACCTAGAATACAATAGAACTTCATTGTCTATCCGATGGCGGACATTTTCTTTGGCATGACCATACAAGAATTCTACCAACGATAACAACCCAACACAACAGAACAGGGTTCCCCAGGGTCATTTAGGCCTGGCAGGTGTTGAGTGAAGGCTGGACAAAGTGTTTTGAGAATACAGACAGGTGTTTCAAGGGACATACTTTTAGACTGAGGGTGGGGTCGTTCTGTTTGAAGAGGAAGTCCCAAACGTCTAGCGTCCCGTCCATTTTGACGGTGAAGAACACAGAGGGTCGTACTGGACTCCAGCAGCCATCTGACAGATAGGCCATATGGTATCTATGGCAACCAACAGGGGTAATTTTACAATAGGTCAATATTACAGGAGGCGAGTTGTATGCCAAATTACTGCTTATGTGTATTAGAACCTAAAGAGTGTTATGAATCTATCAGAACCTAAAAAGACTTAGAATCTATCTGTGAAGTAGCTATATCATCTGCTTTATGTTTCAGAGGGACCCTTTACTTTGTCCACATGATGGACGACTCCTTGATGTCTTCAGACCAGATGCGGGCTGTCCAATCGGCTACGGTCAGGAAGTTCTTGGGGAAAAAAGGGTTCCTTTGCAGGGCGTAGATTGGGCCGTGATGACCACTGTACGTACACACTATCTTCTCTGCCGGGGTCTTGGCCTTGCGGTTACAGGAGACCACCAGCCCTTGCTCTGTCCCTACCATAAACTTTGTGGGCTGAATAAGAAGAGAAAACATTATGTTCAATTGTAGGTCTTACTTTTGTACAAATAAATAATATACTGGATCTCCTACTCCAGGTGATACAAGAATATGTTAGGCTGATCCATACTCCTAATTCATCAACAGTGAAACAACAAAGGGATAGTCCAGTCTAGAGATCCTCCTCACCATAGTGGTCTCAAACTCAAGTGAGATTGCCCCCAAGGCATTGTCCAGGTTGCCCTTTTTGTTGGGGTCCAGTACCAGCCTCTCTGTGGGCTCACTCATCTTACGGATGTCCCACCACAGCACCTTATTGACAGAGAACAGGGGTCAACTCAGTCTACTTGCCTTCAATAGACGTATTATTACATAACTTCTGGGTACGGCCAAATGGTAGTTTAAGGTCAGAGAAAGTGTACCCATCCCAGACCAAGAGTATCAGACTTCACTGCCCATGAGCATTTTGTGCTTCTCTGACCTATTGTGCCTGCTGGGCTTGAGAAAGGTTAAGGTGACAAAGGTATTTAATCAAATCAAATCATTATTGCTTAATTTGTAGGTTTGGCTCACCTGGCCGTCCGTAGATGCAGAGAAGGTATCGGTTCCTGTCTTTGACTGCAACCAGATTACTTTGTAGACAGGGTCTCTGTGGCTGTGCTCTATTGTGGACATTTCCACCGGCTGGCTTCCCTTGCGAGTGTCCCAATAAGCTGCTCAGACAAAAGACATTTTACTTAGTGTACATTCCCAAACACACATGAAAGCGGGCGCGCACACACACAAGAGTTGGTGGTCAATTCCATTTCATTTCAGGAAGTACACTGAAATCCCAATTCTCTTCAATTAGGAACATTTGGCATAGGAATTTGGTTTACTTTCCGAATTGACTAGAATTTAAATGGATTTGAACCCAAATCTTACACAGGCACATATAACACAGAACTTAATTTCTGAATTTCATATTGAGCTGTCAAAGCCTGAACAATATCCTGAGGCAATATACTTCAATGTGTAAATAAGGGAGCATCCACACAAACACATCCAGACCTGGACTTACATAACTCAAAGCATTATGACATTTCCAATAGAAAAAAATGGATTATTAACTTTAAACAGTACGATCCTGGAGTAAATGGGACAAACAGAAAAGAAAAAGGATGAAGACAGTCAGAGTAAGATGATGGCCTGACCATACCCCCAATGTTCTGTACAGCTACCGAGCTGACAGGAACCATGACACTCTCTGGAGAATAAAAGGAGAGAACATTGTGCTGTTGAAGGACGCACCGATCTGGCCATTGTAGCTGCCTCCGACCAGGATGTGAGAGTCTTTGGGGTTGTACTCCAGACAGACCAGTAGAGAGACCGGTTTCAGGGTCATCTCTGGCTTATTGGGATTCTCTGAAGAGGCAACAGACGGGATTCAATTGATTACTAGACATCGTAGTCAACATTGATTTTCTGAACAACCAATTAGGGCGGAAAATGTGTTAGTCTCACTGTGACAGCTATTGCAATGATAGTCACTCTGTTAGAAATAAAAATATCAAATGAAATATATAGATTTACGCAGAAACAGTGTTCCTTTTTCTTCATTCTCCCTGATAGTCACCAGTTGAAGTATCCTGGGGTAAGGAATGTTTTACACCTACCAATGTCCCATATATATGAATCATAGCTCATGTCTGGAGAGATGTTCTGGAACCCTAGTGAAGAGTAGGCCACAGCCAGTTTACAGCTGCCATCGGGATGCCAGGACAGACAGGTGGCAGTGCGCTTTATTTCGTTCGGGTCTCTGGAAGATCAAAACACAACAGCGATGTAAAACCACTTAAAGTAGTGGGGACGCCATTTTTTCTGCCAGAATGTCTGGGGACCCCATTTCTTTCATAATAATTTCTAGCGACCCCACCCCAAACCTAATGAGACAACCATTAAAATCTGTAAATTTCTATTTTTACATTAACAAATAATCTTCAATTCATTATATTTTCAAAATGAAAAGAAAACAAATACATTTAACTAAAAACATATGTACAGTGCATTCAGAAAGTATTCAGGCCCCTTGACTTTTTCCACATTGTTACATTACAGCCTTATTCTAAAATGGATTTTATCATTAATCTACACAAAATACCTCATAATGATGAAGAAATAACAGATCTTTACAAATATTTCCAAATTCATGTCAAATAAAAAACGGTAAATATCACATTTACGTAAGTATTCAGGCCCTTTACTCAGTACCTTGTTGAAGCACCTTTTGCAGCGATTACAGCCTCAAGTCTTCTTGGGTATGACGCTACAAGCTTGGCACATCTGTATTTGGGGAGTTTCTCCCATTCTTCTCTGCAGATCCTCTCAAGCTCTGTCAGATCGATGGGGAGTGTCGCTGCACAGCTATTTCCAGGTCTCTTCAGTGATGTTCGATCGGGTTCAAGTCCGGGCTCTGGCTGAGCCACTCAAGCTCATTCATAGACTTGTCCGGAAGCCACTCCTGCTTTGTGTGCTTATAGTCATTGTCCTGTTGGAAGGTGAACCTTAGTCCCAGTCTGAGGTGCTGAGTAACCTGGAGCAGGTTTTCAGCAAGGATCTCTCTGTACTATGCTCTGTTCATCTTTCCCTCAATCCTTACTAGTCTCCCAGTTCCTGGCATCTGTCTGGCAACTCTACCATAAAGGCCTGATTAGTGGAGTGGTGCTGTAGAGATAGTTATCCTCTGGAAGTTATCCTCTGGAAGGTTCTTCAATCTCCACAGAGGAACTCTGGAGCTGGAGCTCTGTCAGAGTGACAATCTGGTTCTTGGTCACATCCCTGACCAAGGCCCTTCTCCCCCGATTGCTCAGTTTGGCCAGGCAGCCAGTTCTAGGACGAGTTGGTGGTTCCAAACTTCTTCCATTTAAGAATGATGGAGGCCACTGTGTTCTTGGGGATCTTCAATGCTGCAGACATTTGTTGGTACAGTTCCCCAGATCTGCCTTGCCTTGACACAATCCTGTCTTGGAGCTCTACAGACAATTCCTTCAACCTCATGGCTTGGTTTTTGCTCTGACGTGCTCTGTCAACTGTGGGACCTTATATAGACAGGTGTGTGATTTTCCAAATCATATCCAATCAATTGAATTTACCACAGGTGGACTCCAATCAAGTTGTAAAAGATCTCAAGGATGATAAATGGAAACAGGATGCACCTGAGCTCAATTTCGAATCTCATAGCAAAGGGTCTGAATACTTATGTAAATATGGTATTGTTTTTTATTTTTAATACATTTGCAAAAAAATCTAAAAGCCCATTTATCCTTTGTCATGGGGTACTGTGTGTAGATTGAGGGGGAAAACAATGTAATCCATTTTAGAATAAGACTAACGTGACAAATTGTGGAAAAGGTCTGAATACTTTCCGAATGCACTGTATTAGAGGACGACCGATTATGATTTTTTTCAGCGCCGATACCGATACCGATTATTGGAGGACCCCCCCCCAAAAAAAGCCGATACCGATCAATCGGTCAATTTTTTTTTTTTTGGGGGGGGGGGATAATGACAATTACAACAAAACTGAATGAACACTTATTTTAACTAAATATAATACATCAATAAAATCAATTTAGCCTCAAATAAATAATGAAACATGTTCAATTTGGTATAAATAATGCAAAAACAAAGTTTTGGAGAAGAAAGTAAAAGTGCAATATGTGCCATGTAAGAAAGCTAACGTTTAAATTCCTTGCTCAGAACATGAGAACATATGAAAGCTGGTGGTTCCTTTAAACATGAGTCTTCAATATTTCCAGGTAAGAAGTTTTAGGTTGTAGTTATTATAGGAATTATAGGACTATTTCTCTCTATACGATTTTTATTTCATATACCTTTGACTATTGAATGTTCTTATAGGCACTTTAGTATTGTCAGTGTAACAGTATAGCTTCCGTCCCTCTCCTCGCTCCTTCCTGGGCTCGAACCAGGAACACATCGACAACAGCCACCTTCGAATCAGCGTTACCCATGCAGAGCAAGGGGAACAACTACTCCAAGTCTCAGAGCGAGTGACGTTTGAAATGCTATTAGCGCGCACCCTGCTAACTAGCTAGCCATTTCACATCGGTTACATCAACCTAATATCGGGAGTTGACAGGCTTGAAGTCATAAACAGCGCAATGCTTGAAGCATGGCAAAAGCACTTTTCAAAAGCATGAAAGTGCTGTTTGATAGAATGCTTACGGGCCTGCTGGTGCCTACCATCACTCAGTCAGACTGCTCTATCGAATCATAGACTTAATTATAACATAATAACACACAAAAATACGAGCCTTTGGTCATTAAAATGGTCAAATACGGAAACTATCATTTCGAAAACAAAAAGTTTATTCTTTCAGTGAAATACGGAACCGTTCCGTATTTTATCTAACGGATGGCATCCCTAAGTCTAAATATTGCTGTAACATTGTACAACCTTCAATGTTATGTCATAATTATGTACAATTCTGGCAAATTAATTACGGCCTTTGTTAGGAATAAATGGACTTCACACAGTTCACAAAGAGCCAGGCGGCCCAAACTGCTGCATATACCCTGACTGCTTGCACGAAACGCAAGAGAAGTGACAATTTCCCTAGTTATAAGACATTTATGTTAGCAGGGAATATTAACTAAATATACAGGTTTAAAAATATATACTTGTGTATTGATTTTGAAGAAAGGCATTGATGTTTATGGTTAGGTACATTGGTGCAACGACAGTGCTTTTTTCGCAAATGCGCTCTTTAAATCATCACCTCTTTGTCGAAGTAGGCTGTGATTCAATGAGAAATTAACAAGCACCGCATCGATTATATGCAACGCAGGACACACTAGATAAACTAGTAATATCATCAACCATGTGTAGTTAACTAGTGATTAGGTTAAGACTGATTGTTTTTTATAAGATAAGTTTAATGCTAGCTAGCAACTTACCTTGGCTTCTTGCTGCCCTCGCGTAACAGGTAGTCAGCCTGCCACGCAGGCTCCTTGTGGAGTGCAATGTAAGGCAGGTTGTTCGAGCATTGGACTAGTAACCGGAAGGTTGCAAAAATGAATCCCTGAGCTGACAAGGTAAAAATCTGTCATTCTGCCCCTGAACAAGGGAGTTAACCCACTGTTCCTAGGCCGTCATTGAAAATCAGAATGTGTTCTTAACTGACTTGACTAGTTAAATAAAAGTGTAAAAAAAAATTGGGCCAAATCGGTGTCCACAAATACCGATTGTTATGAAAACTTGAAATCGGCCGTAATTAAATCGGCCATTCCGATTAATCGGTCGACCTCTACACTGTATATATATTATATTTCACAAAAACGTTATATTGTCCCATACAAATTGTTTTTGTTCCACTAACTTAAGAGAGACACCAGACACTGGTAATATAGCCTTAAATAACAATATCATAATTAATGGATTCTATGAGGGCAATAACTACAACCATTGTTGTTGTTATGCAAGTCTAACACTGTTGAACAATAGGTTAATAGAAGTCAGGGAGGCACCTGAAAACATTGATGGTTTTGGCTGAGGGCTGCTCCTCGGACTCCTCCACCACCTCCTCCTCTTCAAAGTACTCCTGGTAGATGTTGATGGCATTGTTTTGTTTGATGCAATGCTCCATATTCTGTGTTAGAATGGGAGGAACAGAGGAGGGCTCTGATAAGAGATGGAAAGGAGCACTTGTTATTCTCTCCACCTTTCCCTTTCAGAACTGGTTATTCTCTCCATCTATTAAACTACTGTAGCAGCTAATACATGTATTTGGGACAATGTAGATTTAGGGCCAGTTATAACACCCTTACTCTGCAGAAATTTAGATTTGGGACCAGTTAACACCCCTAGTCTGGAGCAATGTACAGTAGATTTAGGACTAGTTAACACCCCTAATCTGGAGCAATGTAGATTTAGGACCAGTTAACACCCCTAGTCTGGAGCAATGTACAGTAGATTTAGGACCAGTTAACACCCCTAGTCTGGAGCAATGTAGATTTACGGCCAGTTAACACCCCTAGTCTGGAGCAATGTAGATTTACGGCCAGTTAACACCCCTAGTCTGGAGCAATGTAGATTCACGGCCAATTAACACCCGTAGTCTGGGACAATGTAGATTTAGGGACACACTCACACTGCCCAGCTGCATGATGGTGCTGAAATAATGCTCATCTTTCTCCACTTTCTTCCTGAAGCGGATGGTTTGCTCCATCTCCTGAGGGTTGACGTCCTTGGGCCAGCCTCCCTCCACATGGTTTATCCCCCTGGTGTCTGACTCAAAGCGCTCAGTGTTCACCTACAAAGAAAGGGCCAGGCAGGACAGGCAGGATTCAGCACACACGGCTGTAGTGGCCTGGTTACAGACAGTCTGAATAAATAGTGTTGGAGTGAAATGTGCATAGGCTGCCAGATGCTGCTTATTATCTCATAATGATGCAGAAGCTGTTTTTATCTAACACAAACGTTGCTGATATCATGACACTCAACATACCCAATTAAAATTGGTGTGTGTTGCTCAAGTCTTGTGAAATGTTTAGGTTGTGTAATAAATGATAATACACGTACCAGGGAATGATCAAATCTATTTACTTGTCGTACATTTTTATGTTACGGGTGACAGGGTGTTAGTCTACAATGTTCACCTCATGCTCGGACATCTCTTGTGTGCACTGTATGGGAATATCGCAAGGGTCTCTCTCAATGAAGTTGGATGCCAGAGAAGGATCAGGGAGGATGTCCACATGCAACTCAGCAGGCCGATCAGAGAAATTACACTGTCGCCCAAACTCATTGCGCTTCTTGGTGTACACATGAACTATCTCCATTGTGAGTGCTATCGGGACATAGATTGGAGAGAGAGGATAGATTCAGGTTAGGCTATGGGCCTACTTGTTTATCTACCAACACAAGTCAAGGATTAGTTCACCTGACGATGGAATTAACACAAACAATAGAAAAAGGTGCAGTGACTGGATGAATATTACACCGTACAGGGTTACAGTAACTGCTCTTGATGAAAATAATTGACCCTATTCAAAAGGGGAGGGGAGGTTACCTGCAAGGTGGCAATGTCAACCAAACTGGTGAATGACGAGCTTCCAATCAATCGACATATGTGTGTCAGTTTGCTAGCTTTGTCTCAGTTAACTTTACAATGTAACCAATTTATGATGGTTAGCCTAAGTAGCCACATTTACAAGAGATATCTATTTGGGGGGAGTTCAAAGTGTGCTAACGTTGTCGTTAGCTGACTAACATTACTAGTAGCTAGCTAACGTTTTCCAGCCGGACGATGCATGGGTAACTAACGTTAGCTAGATAACGTTAACGGTTAATCAAGCATCACTTGAGCCAGAGTATCATGTAACGTTAGCTATCTAGCTACATTATCTAACATGCCATTCTTATTGTTTTGAATGTTCGAATCAAACGACTGTCAATAAACCGAATGAAATATTCTTACCTTTCCTCTTGAGGATATAAGATAATGAAATGAAGCGTCAAAACTCCCTGCTGTATCCTCAAATGTTTGGATTTCCCCCACTCTCAACGCAACACAAAAGTAGCAGCACACCGTATCCTAGCAACACATATCACACTGGGCAGGGTATGACCGCCCACACTGGGAGAGTCAGTGGACCAAAGGCTGCTCTGCACAGGAGCTCGGCGTAACCAAGTCATTGGTGTAACCATACAATTACATTTCATTGAAGCCCACACCTGTGTGGCTAACCAAGTCGTCATAACATTTACCCAAGGCTTGTGGTCTTTCACATCCACTTAATAAAGAAAACTTAGGGTTGGCCCAGTGGTTGGAGGCGTTGTCACCGTCAGGTCTGCCACACTTTAATTTTTGGACTTAAGAAAAAGCATTAACATAACGAAGATACACCAAACACATGAGAATACTAGCTACACAAAAGTATTTTATTAACTTACAATAACACCCCATGTCTGAGGATACATAGAAATCAATCACCACTCTCAATGGTTGAAGACAGTGCTACTTCACATGGACTCAAACTGAAAAATAAACCAACATAAAATAACATAACAAAACCCTACAGAATTAAACATGAACTGACAATAGATGAAAACAGAATGTTCATTAAGAGTATGACTATGTTTCTCAAAATGGAAGACAATTATCATTGATCAGCTTAAAACTGATATCTGAACACAATTTCTCCTGCCATGATAGTTTCCAGCAATTTCCAAGTCATGACCAAAACTCAAGTTTATACATACAACTGAATGCCATCATATAACAATGGCCTCTGAAAAAATATCTGATATTGTGGCAGAGCAACTCGCTCCCAAGGGCTTTATTGGTTTAAAACACAACCCGTGGCACATTGGGACAACCATAAAAGAAAAATGAATACCGGTAGTCCAAAATAAGACAATCTGTTATCGTATAATTTATATACAGAAGTCAAGTTGTTCTGAAACAGACACTACAGTATATATGTGCTTCAGTTGCTGTATGTGAACAAACTATATTTGTAACATGTAGCTACTGTAGGTCTATGACTGTTCAAATGATGGCTCAAAACATAAAATCCTGTGTCAGACACTGTGCAGGACTTTCTGAATGGAGAAGAGCATGCAACACAGAGGGGTATATGTATAGTGTTGGGATGGCATAGTGTTGGGATGGCATAGTGTTGGGATGGCATAGTGTTGGGAGGGCATAGTGTAGGGAGGGCATAGTGTAGGGAGGGCATAGTGTAGGGAGGGCATAGTGTAGGGAGGGCATAGTGTAGGGAGGGCATAGTGTAGGGAGGGCATAGTGTAGGGAGGGCATAGTATAGGGAGAGCATAGTGTTGGGAGGGCATAGTATAGGGAGAGCATAGTGTTGGGAGGGCATAGTGTAGGGAGGGCATAGTGTAGGGAGGGCATAGTATAGGGAGAGCATAGTGTTGGGAGGGCATAGTGTTGGGAGGGCATAGTGTAGGGAGGGCATAGTGTAGGGAGAGCATAGTGTTGGGAGGGCATAGTGTTGGGAGGGCATAGTGTAGGGAGGGCATAGTGTAGGGAGGGCATAGTATAGGGAGAGCATAGTGTTGGGAGGGCATAGTATAGGGAGAGCATAGTGTTGGGAGGGCATAGTGTTGGGAGGGCATAGTGTAGGGAGGGCATAGTGTTGGGAGGGCATAGTGTAGGGAGAGCATAGTGTTGGGAGGGCATAGTGTTGGGAGGGCATAGTGTTGGGAGGGCATAGTGTAGGGAGGGCATAGTATAGGGAGAGCATAGTGTTGGGAGGGCATAGTATAGGGAGAGCATAGTGTTGGGAGGGCATAGTGTTGGGAGGGCATAGTGTAGGGAGGGCATAGTGTTGGGAGGGCATAGTGTAGGGAGGGCATAGTCTAGGGAGGGCATAGTCTAGGGAGGGCATAGTGTTGGGAGGGCATAGTGTTGGGAGGGCATAGTGTAGGGAGGGCATAGTGTAGGGAGGGCATAGTGTTGGGAGGGCATAGTGTAGAGAGGGCATAGTGTAGGGAGGGCATAGTGTAGAGAGGGCATGGTGTAGGGAGGGCATGGTGTAGGGAGGGCATAGTGTAGGGAGGGCATAGTGTTGGGAGGGCATAGTGTAGGGAGGGCATAGTGTAGGGAGGGCATAGTGTAGGGAGGGCATAGTGTAGGGAGGGCATAGTGTAGGGAGGGCATGGTGTAGGGAGGGCATGGTGTAGGGAGGGCATGGTGTAGGGAGGGCATAGTGTAGGGAGGGCATGGTGTAGGGAGGGCATAGTGTAGGGAGGGCATAGTGTAGGGAGGGCATGTTGTAGGGAGGGCATAATGTTGGGAGGGCATGGTGTAGAGAGGGCATAGTGTAGGGAGGGCATGGTGTAGGGAGGGCATAGTGTAGACAGGGCATAGTGTAGGGAGTGCATAGTGTAGACAGGGCATAGTGTAGGGAGGGCATAGTGTAGGGAGGGCATAGTGTAGGGAGGGCATAGTGTAGACAGGGCATAGTGTAGGGAGGGCATAGTGTAGACAGGGCATAGTGTAGGGAGGGCATAGTGTAGGGAGGGCATAGTGTAGGGAGGGCATAGTGTAGACAGGGCATAGTGTAGGGAGGGCATAGTGTAGACAGGGCATAGTGTAGACAGGGCATAGTGTAGACAGGGCATAGTGTAGGGCCACTATCCCAGGCCCTACCATACAGTCAGGGTTAGGTTTGTGCTTCACAAGGTTTAGGTCTGAGGTGTATGTGGAAACATATAACTACTATTATGGAATATACAGTATGTGTCGTTTGTAGCCGTGGAGGCAAAGGGAGGACCCTTTGACAGTAGACACTTTCCAGTTCTAAGAGTGTGAATGTCATTTCTGATGTACTTGTTCTTGGCCAATTTCATCAAATACAAATGGTTGGAGTATCAGGTATCAACAGTCATAGTATGGTCCTTCCTTTTGAGTTAACAGTCATAGACCTACAGTAGCTATTATAGAACATCTGTTTAGGTGAATAGGGAGTGGTTATAGGCACAAAAACATGCTTCCATTCTTAACATATGTTTTAGAAGAAGTTTAATTTCAAAATAGACTAATCGTATCATTAGGATCTGAACAATAGATCATTATAAAAGCAATTTCCTGTAAAAGTTACTATTGTCTCGTCAGAGTGAATGAATCAAGCTAGCGTTTTTAAAATAAATCATTATTATGACAATTTCGATTTTAATTTTTTTTTTCAACACTACTACTACACAAAGAGCTGGGAAATATGAGGACTCACATACTGAATTGGTGGCCAAAGGACATGTTGTAAGTTTGATATTATAGGTCAAATTAAATGAAAATAAAAAATATATATATAATTTCTCTATCTTACATTTTCAAAGGTCTTGCCTAAAACAAATGCTGCAGACAAACCAAAATATTTCAATCTAAAGCTATTAGAAAAGTTTCCAAGAGAACTTTGGCAGAATTTCTTTTGACTACACCTTCAGACAGTGGACACAACATGCAATGTGGAATAGTAGGGCTTTACATTGCTGCATTCTCTGGAGACAGCAAGGGAGAACTGAAATAGATTGAATTGAATTGGGTTTGGGATGGGACAACTGTGTGTGTCACACCTTTCCTCATATCAGGCCTTGGTCCAGTCCAGTGAGTTGGACGAGAAGTGGGTCCGTGTAGCAGCCACAAAGTCACACACTGCTGGAGTAGTTGTGCGTGTATGTGTGTTTGCCTGTTTGAGAACCCTCTTGGTGATGGCAGAGATTAAAGAGGAGGAGGGAGGGAGGAGCAGCTCTATGCCTGGAAATCACTCCCAAAGTGTCTGATCTGGTCCTCAGTCATGGACAGGTATGTAGCCCTCATGCTGGGGGAGTACTGTGGGAAACAGAATGTCACAGGACACACAATTAGAGACAACACCAGGTAACGTATAGAGAATGACAACAGTATAGAAGAACACAGGACTCTTTCAGAACAGTATTTAGCCAGCTAGACAGGAGGAAAGGGGAGGTAGGGAAGACAATAGGGTGCCTAATGCAAGCATTCTAACAAAACAGTTGAGGGGACTGGGAGTCAGACATCACCGTAGGCCCCTCCTTATGGACCAAGCCTTCTCAGACAGTAAGTGAAACAGGGGGAATACTGGGAAGGGAAGGTTTACGCCATGCACACATAGGACTGCCGATCTGTCTCTGAATGTCCCAACCCAGGGAGATGTGAGGATAGGTGACCCCACCACAATCCCAACAGCGGGGGGAGACAGACCTGACTGGGTCAAACATACAACTGGAATGATGACGGTGATGATAATGATGTCATGATGATGATGATGATGTCCTGAACAGTAAGGTTGGTAGTTCAAAGCCATGCCAGATGTGAAATAGAAAATGCAGTACCAAAATGAAAATGGAGATGAATGAACATTTTATGATTTGAAACGAAGGCAGGGGGAAAAGCAACTGGGAGTCTATCTTATCCTTCAGACAGCAGAAAACAACTTACTCCGTTTCTAAATTGCTGAGTGTATACCTCCAAAAGTTGATTAAAAAAAGAAGAAAGAAATCAAATACAAACAAACATATAAACAATATAAAAGAAGCTGTTAGCTGAAAAAGTAGAGTGCCACGCCCCGTAGAAGGTAGGTATGTCCAGAGGACACCACATGACATTACCAGTGAGATCATCACAGCTTCTTGGCTAGAGACTGGTAGTAGAGAGATAGGGCAGGGGAAAACACAGAGGTAGATACGGTATAAAACTCAATCATGCATCCCAAATGGAACCCTATTCCCTATATAGTGCACTGCTTTTGACAGGAGCCATATGGGTGCCATATGGGTGCCATTTGGGACTCAGCATTAGTCTAAAGGTAATAAACCTTACATTCAGTCAACTACAAATACATCTTCCCATGGGAAGGATGGCAGGCAGCTACAGTAGATGTAAACAGGCTCAGAAACCCAGAATATATGCGATGCATAAGATATGTCTCTTCATGAAATTCCATTAGGCACAGCAGGCCTTTGACGGGAGACAGGAGAGGATAATTGATCTAAATAGCTGCCATTACAAGGTGCATTTATCATGAGGACCAGAGACAGAGAGCGAGAGCGAGAGCAAGAGAGAGAGGGAGAGAGAGAGAGAGAGAGAGAGAGAGAGAGAGAGAGAGAGAGAGAGAGAGAGAGACTGACCTTTAGAGAGAAGTAAAGTTACCAACTAAGGACTGACACCTGTGAGATCTTCCCCTGGGCATTGGTCTAAATAACACGCTTCCATCTCATCTTAAATGCATGAACATGTACACTACAGTATACCTATGTTAAACTTCTCTTGCACTGTCCTATTCCCTCTGTAAAGAGTCACAATCTACACCTATGTTAGACAGACGGGTAAAGGCACAACGTTAGCAGAGTTCTCTCTGATACGTCCCTAATCAAACTTTGATTTGATATCTGATCAAACTGATGGTCATGATCAAAATCCTAACTGGAAATATGTTATCATGTGGATGTCATTTCCTGTGAAAAACTGTCACGTCATAACTCCTGAGAAAGCAACTACAACAACCATTTAAACAACTTAAAAGTAACACCGACTTGAGCAAGTTAAGGAAGGCATAATGTAGAGCATCATATGGGGGAACTCTTTACCAGAGTTGACACTACAAACAGAAAATAGATGCAGAAAAAAGTCCTAGCGGGTCACTGAATCAGAATTAAATAACATAACAGAAATGGTGGTGAGAGAAAGATCAGTATTACAATGCTGATTGACTTGATAGTATGTGGGAGAGTGGCATCCGGGTTGGGGTCAATTCAATTTAAATTTAGTCAATTCAGGAAGCATTCTGAAATGTAAATTTCAATTCTCCTCATTGGAATTGACCCCAACCATGAGTGACATCATAAAAAGGACTTGGCCTCTGGGACCCAACGCACCGAGGGGGGCGGAGAGCCTCTCCCGATCAGAGGAACGTTCTCGTACCGTGGGTTTCCCCCGAACAACGCTGACTGGGTCCTGAGGAGGGAGAAAGAGAGGGAGAGAGAGAGAGATAAAGCGTCTGCTAAACAAACATTCCCAATCACCAAAACTCTAGCCAGTAACATATCAATCTGGGCCAGTATGCCTTCTTAGCGAGCATGATCCTTACAGTTTACAGTTAGCTTTACTTTAGCTTCAGTATGTTCATACGTACAGCATACTAGACTGTGCATTACCATACAGTCAAAACCAGGCCAGGGCTGGACTCACATGTACTCTGAGACGGGTGCGTTGGACACAGTCTGGGCAGCATGGGTGGCAGGCGGGTGAAGGCTGCTCTGGCTGCCCACACTGCTGCTGTAGCTGCAGAAGCTGTGCATGTTGGTGGCATGGTTGGAGTCGTGGGTCGTCATGCGTCTGGCCTGAGGGTTAAACGGGTCACCCTCGTCTATATCGTCATAATCACGCTCCCTGGAGAGAAGAAGAAGGGTGGAGTCAAGTAACATAGATGATTTAGTGACTTGTAAGGTGTACATACAGTATAAACACAACGGATGTACTGTACACACTCTGGTTCTATATGTATATATACGGCCCTAAGCACACAGCCAAGATAAAGAGAAGTGGTTTCGGGACAAGTCTATGAATGTCCTTGAGTGGCCCAGCCAGAGCCTGGACTTGAACCTGATCTAACATCTCTGGAGAGATGATAATAGCTGTGCAGTGACCCCATCCAGCCTGACAAAGCTTGAGAGGATCTGCGGAGAAGAATGGGAGAAACTCCCAAAATAAAGCAGTGCCAAGCTTGTAGCGTCATACACAAGAAGACTCGAGGCTGCCAACGTTGCCATTTTTCATCCATTAAAATAACATACAATTGATCAGAAATACAGAGTAGACATTGTTAATGTTGTAAATGACTATTGTAGCTGGAAATGGGTGATTTTCTTATGGAATATCTACAAAGGCCCATTATCAGCAACAATCAACATTGGAACAACAATCCTGTGTTCCAATGGCACATTGTGTTAGCTAATCCAAGTTTAGAATTTTAAAAGGCTAAATGATAATTAATAAACCCTTTTGAAATTATGTTAGCACAGCTGAAAACTGTTGTTCTGATTAAAGAAACAATAAAACTGGCCTTCTTTAGACTAGTTGAGTATCTGGAGCATCAGCATTTGTGGGTTTGGTTACATGTTCAAAATAGCCAGAAACAAAGCATTTTATTCTGAAACTCGTCTGTCTATTCTTGTTCTGAGAAATGAAGGCTATTCCATGTGAGAAATTGCCAAGAAACTGAAGATGTCGTACAATGCTGTGTACTACTCCATTCACAGAACAGCGCAAACTGGCTCTAACCAGAATAGAAAGAGGAGTGGGAGGCCCCGGTGCACAACTGAGCAAGAGGACGAGTACATTAGAGTGTCTAGTTTGAGAAACAGACGCCTCATAAGTCCTCAACTGGCAGCTCATTAAATAGTACCCGCAAAACACTAGTCTCGACGTCAACAGTGAAGAGGCGACTCCGGGATGCTGGCCTTCTAGGCAAAGTTGCAAAGAAAAAGCCATATCTCAGACTGGGCAATAAAAATAAAAGATGGGCAAAAGAACACAGACACTGGACAGAGGAAGATTGGAAAAAAGTGTTACGGACAGGCGAATCGAAAAAGACGATCACAAAGAACATTCGTGAGACGCAGAAAAAATAAAAAGATGCTGGAGGAGTGCTTGACATCTGTCAAGCATGGTGGAGGCAATGTGATTGTCTCAGGGTACTTTGGTTGTGGTAAACGGGACCTTGAAGAAGGAATGCTATCACTCCATTTTGCAACACCATGCCATATCATGAGGAAGGAGCTTAATTGGAGCCAATGACCCAAAGCATAGCTCCAAACTATGCAATAACTATTTAGGGAAGAAGCAGTCAGCTGGTATTCTGTCTATAACGGAGTAGCCAGCACAGTCACTGGATATCAACCCTATTGAGCTGTTGTGGGAGCAGCTTGACCGCATGGTACATAAGAAATGCCCATCAAGTCAGTCCACCTTTGGGGAGGTGCTTCAGGAAGCATGGGGTGAAATCTCTTCAGATGACCTCAACAAATTGACAAGAAGAATGCCAAAGGTCTGCAAGGCTGAAATTGTCTGCAAATTGAGGATTCTTTGACGAAAGCAAAGTTTGAAGGACACAATTATTATATCAATTAAAAATCATTATTTATAACCTTGTCAACGTCTTGACTATATTTCCTATTCATTTTGCAACTAATTGAATGTATATTTTCATGGAAAACAAGGACACTTCAAAGCGACCTCAAACGGTAGTGTTTATATATATAACACACACAACCGGTCAAAGGGTTTTTCGATACTTAAAATAGCCACCCTTTGCCTTGATGACAGCATTGCAGATTCTTGGAATTCTCTCAACCAGCTTCACCTGGAATGCTTCTCCAACTGTCTTGGAGTTCCCACATATGCTGAGCACTTGTTGGCTGCTTTTCCATCACTCTGTGGTCTGACTCATCCCAAACCATCTCAATTTGGTTGGGGGATTGTGGAGGCTAGGTCATCTGATGCAGCACTCCATCACTCTCCTTCTTGGTAAAATAGGCCTTACACAGCCAGGAGGTGTGTTGAGTCATTGTCCTGTTGAAAAACAAATGATAGTCCCACTAAGCGCAAAACAGATGGGATGGTGTATCATTGCAGAATGCTGTTGTAGCCATGCTGGTTATGTGTGCCTTGAATTCTAAATAAATCACTGACAGTGTCACCAGCAAAGCACCCCCACACCATTACACCTCCTCCTCCATGCTTTACGGTGGGAAAAACACATGCGGAGATCATCCATTCACCCACACCATGTCTCACAAAAACACGGCGGCTGGAACCAAACATCTCCAATTTGGATTCTAGACCAAAGGACACATTTCCACTGGTTTAATGTCCATTGCTTGTATTTCTTGGCACAAGCAAGTCTCTTCTTCTTATTGATGTCTTTTAGTAGTGGTTTCTTTGCAGCAATTCGACCATGAAGGCCAGATTCACACAGTCTCCTCTGAACAGTTGATGTTGAGATGTGTCTGTTACTTGAACTCTGTGAAGCATTTATTTGGGCTGCCATTTCTGAGGCTGGTAACTCTAATGAACGTATCCTCTGCAGCAGAGGTAACTCTGGGTCTCCCATTCCTGTGGTGGTCCAATTGCGACTGTACTTGAAGAAACGTTGAATGTTCTTGAAGTTTTCCGTATTAACTTCAAGTCTTAAAGTAATGATGGACTGTAGTTTCTTTTTGCTAATTTGAGCTGTTCTTGCCATAGCCAAATACATTTAAACTCAGTTTTTCACAATTCCTGACATTTAATCCTAGTAAAGATTCCCTGTCTTGGGTCAGTTAGGATCACCACTTTAATTTAAGAATGTGAAATGTCAGAATAATAGTAGAGAGAATGATTTATTTCAGCTTTTATTTCTTTCATCACATTCCCAGTGGTACAAAAGTTAACATTCACTCAGTATTTGGTAGCATTGCCTTTAAACTGTTTAACGTGGGTCAAACGTTTTGGGTAGCCTTCCACAAGCTTCCAAACAATAGGTTGGGTGAATTTAGGCCCATTCCTCCTGACAGAGCTGGTGTAACTGAGTCAGGTTTGTAGGCCTCCTGACAGAGCTGGTGTAACTGAGTCAGGTTTGTAGGCCTCCTGACAGATCTGGTGTAACTGAGTCAGGTTTGCAGGCCTCCTTGCTCGCACAGGCTTTTTCAGTTCTGCCCACAAATTTTCTATAGGATTGAGGTCAGGGCTTCGTGATGGCCACTTCAATACCTTGACTTTGTTGTCCTTAAGCCATTTTGCCACAACTTTGGAAGTATGCTTGGGGTCATTGTCCATTTGGAAGACCCATTTGCGGCCAAGTTTCAACTTCCTGACTGATGTCTTGAGATGTTGCTTCAATATGCCCACCAAATTTTCCTTCCTCATGAAGCCATCTATTTTGTGAAGTGCACCAGTCCCTCCTGCAGCAACATGATGCTGCGACCCTCGTGCTTGGGATGGTGGTATTCGGCTTGCAAGCCTCCACCTTTTTCCTCCAAACATAACAATGGTTATTTTGGCCAAACAGTTATATATTTTTGTTCCATCAGACCAGAGGACATTTCTCCAAAAAGTACCATCTTTGTCCCCATGTGCAGTTGCAAACCGTAGTGTGGCTTTTTTATGGCGGTTTTGGAGCCGTGGCTTCTTCCTTGCTGAGCGGCCTGTCAGGTTATGTTGATATTAGCCTTGTTTTACTGTGGATATAGATGTTTTGGTGCCTGTTTCCTCCAGCATCTTCACAAGGTCCTTTGCTGTTGTTCTGGGATTGATTTGCACCTTTCGCACCAAATTATGTTAATCTCTAGGAGACAGAACGCGTCTCTTTCCTGAGCGGTATAACGGCTGAGTGGTCCCATGGTGTTTATACTTGCGTACTATTGTTTGTACAGATGAACGTGGTACCTTAAGGTGTTTGGAAATTGCTCCCAAGGATGAACCAGACTTGTGGAGGTCTTTGCTGATTTCTTTTGATTTTCCCATGATGTCAAGCAAAGAGGCACTGAGTTTGAAGGTAGTCCTTGAAATACATCCACAGGTACACCTCCTATTGACTCAAATGATGTCAATTAGCCTACATCAAGCTTCTAAAGCCATGACATAATTTTCTGGAATTTTCCAAGCTGATTAAAGGAACAGTGAACTTAGTGTATGACCCACTGGAATTGTGATACAGTGAATTATAAGTGAAATAATCTGTCTGTAAACAACTGTTGGAAAAATGACTTGTGGCATGTACAAAGTAGATGTCTTGCCTGACTGACTTGCCAAAACTATAGTTTGTTAAGTGGTTGAAAAACGAGTTTTAATGACTCCAACCTAAGTGTATGTAAACTTCCTTCTTCAACTGTATATACACTCTGGTTCTATAAAAGGGTGATAGAGAGAAAGAGAGTGACTGATTCTTACTAGCTCTGGTTTACTCTCCTGGTGATTATGATCGTGATAGTGGTTGTTTTACCTAATTTATTTGAATGCATTGATTGTACAATGCTCTGGATAAGAGTGTCTGCTAAATGACTAAAATGTCATGTAAATGTAATGAAAGAGACTCAGTGGGAGGGCACCTCCTAACCTGCTGGTGATATGTGTCCATGCCCGGGGGATGGCACACAGCATGGCACAGAAGGCACAAATTGCCAGGATGGAGAAGAGGCAGAGGTAGAGCAGGCCCTCTACCCCATCATAACACACACCGATCAGGGCATCCAGGTAGTCCTACAGCGTGGACAAAGAAAACACATAAGCACACACACACACACACACACACACACACACACACACACACACACACACACACACACACACACACACACACACACACACACACACACACACACACACACACACACACACACACACACACACACACACACACACACACACACACACACACACACACACACACACACACACACACACACACACACACACACACACACACATTAGCAGAGCGCAGACAATGTTCCCAGTCTATCTGAGACATGTTGTGTATATATTGTATCATATAATAACAATAATAAATGCCATTTAGCAGAATGTTTTTTCCCCAAAGGGACTTAGAGTCATGCAAACAGTCATGCAAACATTTGACACATGGGTGGCCCTGGGAATCAAACCCACAATCCTGCCATTGCATATATACACAGCAGAGTCACCATCCTGTAGAACTATATACATTGTCAGTGCTGCCGTGCATTGGTATCCAGTAGTGTACTACTGTGTGTACTACCCAATGATGTAAACATGTCTGTCTATGTGACTGCACCTTGTTGAGTCCTCTACAGTCCAGTAGGGCAGTTAGCTGGTGGAGGCTAGACTCTGATGAGTTGAGTAGGTGCTGAATGCCCAGTAGGTCTCTCTGTGGAAAAGACAAGTGTAGTACTCAGTACACATAACATTCAATGCTTACACGGACGGTCTCACTATACCACAGGAAAATGAAACACTGACCTCGGCGGTTGGGAAGAGAGGCACAGCGAACTGCAGCAGGCCCTGTATCTGCATCTGCATGGTGGTCAGAGACCTCTGGAAGATGGTCAGAGACTGCAAACACACACACACACAAAAAACAACATGTCAACCTCTGGATATATTAATTATCATACATTAGTGGGCTTGGCAGTTCAGCTTTAGTCCAGCAGAGGGCAACAAAAGCCCAATCATTAACAGCAAGTCCGTCATCCACCAGAATCTGGTCAGTCTACTCTGCGTGCTCCACCCCAGAACAGCCAGTAGACTGGGAACCTCGTGAATGTAGCCCTAAAATGGATCTAAAGAATGCTGGCTGTAGTGTGAACGGTATGACTCAAACATTTAAATCATCAAACAACATCTAAATCAAAACAGTGTTCCCAACCATTACAAAATAGACTGGTGCAGTAAGTGCACACTGACACAGACAGTCCGTTATTGAACTACCCCAAACCAGCAACCATAGCAGCAGCCATCATGTATCTCCTGCCATCTGACATTGTCATTTTGTCTCGGTAGCATGTCTACGATCCAATAACTCACTTAAAGAACAGTAGTGAGGTACAAGGGCAGGCTGGCATAGCTGAAGATACAGTACTGACAGGTTTAATGCTCTTGAATAGATAACATGTTAAGGTGCTTCAATGTATTACAAAATATACAATGTTGCAATTTACAGATAGGCTGGAAATATCTGGGACAAAGGAGTCAGGGAAGTGTGTGTGTGTGTGTATGTGTGTGTGTGCGTGTGCGTGTGTGTATCTCAGTGAGCGATCTCTGTACTCATGTGTGTTCTGACTGAGTTGGTTATCAGACTGGGTCACGCTTACCTGCACTCTGTTATTGCATTCCATTGATCCTGAGGGGCATCATGTCTACAAGCACAGCGCATTGATCCTGAGGGGCATGTCTACAAGCACAGCGCATTGATCCTGAGGGGCATGTCTACAAGCACAGCGCATTGATCCTGAGGGGCATCATGTCTACAAGCACAGCGCATTGATCCTGAGGGGCATGTCTACAAGCACAGCGCATTGATCCTGAGGGGCATGTCTACAAGCACAGCATTATAGGAGCTGAAGTCCACTGGGTTAGGGAGCTAGCTGAGGCTGGAGAGAGAAAGACTACTTCTCACTGCCTCTCACTGCCTGACACCCTGACCTTAAAACCTCCTCCTCTCCTCCTGAGAAGCTTAGAGACCTTATTGAACCCCATGAGAGAGAGGGAGGGAGGGAGGGTGGGAAAAAGAGAGCGAGAAACAGGGAGACAGAGGTCAAAACAGGTATCATTGAACCGGTGCTGGTGCTGATGAGTAGTACCTGCTGGAATGGGTTGGGGAGGGCCTGGTTGCAGTACAGGTAGTAATGCACTATCTCTGCAGAGAACAGGAGACACCAACAACAAGTCAGAAAGACTCAGCAATAACATCTCTTTAAGTAGGATGTGATTACAGCCAGAGGTGGGTTTAAATCATCTTGAAATTACAGCTTCATCAAAGTGACATTAACAGCATAATTTGTCTTTAACTCACCAGAACTGATTAGGTCCTTGGTCTGGTTCATGATGAACTTGTCTGGGGTCACACAGAAGTCACTGGTGCTCTGAACATAAGAAGAAAAGGCTAAACTAATGTCAAAGTAGATTTTAAAAACACATGTATGCACGCCACACACACGCGCACAAACAAACTGTTCGTTGAATGCTAAATAACTCTTGGACTTAATAAGAATACATACAGGTTCAACTAATGAGCCTCTGTTTGTGAGTACATTGTTCCATAAATAAAAATATATTTTGTGTGTGTGTGTGTGTGTGTGTGTGTGTGTGTGTGTGTGTGTGTGTGTGTGTGTGTGTGTGTGTGTGTGTGTGTGTGTGTGTGTCCTTCATACCGGCTGCTTTGCTCCAACTATAATTATTCTTGTGAAGGAATTCATTATGCATTAATTTATTGTGTGCCCCGTGCTGAAGCCGTGAAGCTGCAGCCATCTTGCAAATGTCAGTGTTTTTCCCCCCTTCAAATGGCAGCAGTCTCCCTTCATTAAAGCATCACAACAATATCCCAACAACAGCAACACACACACAGCTCATTTAACTGGGCCACACCCTGCAGCCTGGACACAGCATCTCACAGCTTTCTAATGAGATCGCTGCTTCCTCTTAATACAATGCAATCTCTGTCACACCGTAGTGACTACCAGTTACTGTTGGTTTATTGGTAAGCACCACACCTGTCCTTTATTATGGTCCTGGATGATTATTCTGGCAGTCACCATCCACCCACCCACACCCACCCACCCACCCACCCACACAAGGTTAATGGTGGCTAATCCACTGTGTTGACAGTAGCAACCCTAGCAGCCTAATTGTTAATGTATATTAGTAATTATCTATCTTGCCATTGTCAGGCGTGAGAATGTTAGCTCCCAGGCACAGAGTACACACTAAAAGGCTGATCCTAGATCAGCACTCCTACTCTGACACGTTACATATCCATCATCAATGCACTGCTCTAACCCAAGATATGGAAGATGAAAGGAATCTATATGACCATCTTGGACCAAACAAGAGGTGAGATTGGTGTAGAAGCAGGAAGTGGTACACCACAGAACACCCTGTGATTTGTTCCAAACATCCTGACCTTGGTTTACCTCTAAACAAACCAGGCCTGTGCTTTTAGGCCAGATACAGTGTGTGTGTGTGTGTGTGTGTGTGTGTGTGTGTGTGTGTGTGTGTGTGTGTGTGTGTGTGTGTGTGTGTGTGTGTGTGTGTGTGTGTGTGTGTGTGTGTGTGTGTGTGTGTGTGTGTGTGTGTGTGTGTGTGTGGGTGGACGTGTGTGTGTGTAATCAAACCCAGCATTTAAGTCTCAACTACAACTATTGACATGGAATCTTTCCGTTCTGTTGTGGCCTGCAGCTAACCCCTCTGGCTTATACACTATGCATTATCTATGATCCACAGCCCCAAGTCAAAACAGGGGGGGAACAACTCTCCATGATCCACAGCCCCAAGTCAAATCAGGGGGGGAACAACTCTCCATGATCCACAGCCCCAAGTCAAAACAGGGGGAACAACTCTCCATGATCCACAGCCCCAAGTCAAAACAGGGGGGGAACAACGCTCCATGATCCACAGCCCCAAGTCAAAACAGGGGGAACAACTCTCCATGATCCACAGCCCCAAGTCAAAACAGGGGGGGAACAACTCTACATGATCCACAGCCCCAAGTCAAAACAGGGAGGGGAACAACTCTCCATGATCCACAGCCCCAAGTCAAAACAGGGGGAACAACTCTCCATGATCCACAGCGCCAAGTCAAAACAGGGGGAACAACTCTCCATGATCCACAGCCCCAAGTCAAAACAGGGGGAACAACTTTCCATGATCCACAGCCCCAAGTCAAAACTGGGGGAACAACTCTACATGATCCACAGCCCCAAGTCAAAACAGGGGGGGAACAACTTTCCATGATCCACAGCCCCAAGTCAAAACAGGGGGAACAACTTTCCATGATCCACAGCCCCAAGTCAAAACGAGGGGGGGCAACAACTTTCCATGATCCACAGCCCCAAGTCAAAACAGGGGGGGAACAACTTTCCATGATCCACAGCCCCAAGTCAAAACAGGGGGGGAACAACTTTCCATGATCCACAGCCCCAAGTCAAAACAGGGGGGGACAACTTTCCATGATCCACAGCCCCAAGTCAAAACAGGGGGGGACAACTTTCCATGATCCACAGCCCCAAGTCAAAACAGGGGGGGAACAACTTTCCATGATCCACAGCCCCAAGTCAAAACGAGCGGAGGAACAACTCTCCATGATCCACAGCCCCAAGTCAAAACAGGGGGGACAACTTTCCATGATCCACAGCCCCAAGTCAAAACGAGGGGGGGATCAACTTTCCATGATCCACAGCCCCAAGTCAAAACGAGGGGGGACGACAACTTTCCATGATCCACAGCCCCAAGTCAAAACGAGGGGGGACGACAACTTTCCATGATCCACAGCCCCAAGTCAAAACGAGCGGGGGAACAACTTTCCATGATCCACAGCCCCAAGTCAAAACGAGCGGAGGAACAACTCTCCATGATCCACAGCCCCAAGTCAAAACGAGCGGGGGAACAACTCTCCATGATCCACAGCCCCAAGTCAAAACAGGGGGGAACAACTCTCCATGATCCACAGCCCCAAGTCAAAACGAGGGGGGGAACAACTTTCCATGATCCACTGCCCCAAGTCAAAACAGGGGGGGGACAACTTTCCATGATCCACAGCCCCAACTCAAAACAGGGGGGGGAAACAACTTTCCATGATCCACAGCCCCAAGTCAAAACAGGGGGGAGCAACTTTCCATGATCCACAGCCCCAAGTCAAAACGAGCGGAGGAACAACTTTCCATGATCCACAGCCCCAAGTCAAAACAGGGGGGAACAACTTTCCATGATCCACAGCCCCAAGTCAAAACAGGGGGGAACAACTTTCCATGATCCACAGCTCCAAGTCAAAACAGGGGGGAACAACTTTCCATGATCCACAGCCCCAAGTCAAAACGAGCGGGGGAAGAACTTTCCATGATCCACAGCCCCAAGTCAAAACAGGGGGGGAACAACTCTACATGATCCACAGCCCCAAGTCAAAACGAGCGGGGGAACAACTTTCCATGATCCACAGCCCCAAGTCAAAACAGGGGGGAACAACTTTCCATGATCCACAGCCCCAAGTCAAAACAGGGGGGGAACAACTTTCCATGATCCACAGCCCCAAGTCAAAACAGGGGGGGAACAACTTTCCATGATCCACAGCCCCAAGTCAAAACAGGGGGGGAACAACTCTCCATGATCCACAGCCCCAAGTCAAAACAGGGGGGGAACAACTCTCCATGATCCACAGCCCCAAGTCAAAACAGGGGGGGAACAACTTTCCATGATCCACAGCCCCAAGTCAAAACAGGGGGGGAACAACTCTACCTGATCCACAGCCCCAAGTCAAAACAGGGGGGGAACAACTCTACATGATCCACAGCCCCAAGTCAAAACAGGGGGGGAACAACTCTACATGATCCACAGCCCCAAGTCAAAACAGGGGGGGACCAACTCTCCATGATCCACAGCCCCAAGTCAAAACGAGGGGGAAACAACTCTCCATGATCCACAGCCCCAAGTCAAAACAGGGGGGGAACAACTTTCAATGATCCACAGCCCCAAGTCAAAACAGGGGGGGAACAACTCTCCATGATCCACAGCCCCAAGTCAAAACGAGCGGGGGAACAACTTTCCATGATCCACAGCCCCAAGTCAAAACAGGGGGGGAACAACTCTACATGATCCACAGCTCAAGTCAAAACAGGGGGGGAACAACTCTCCATGATCCACAGCCCCAAGTCAAAACGAGCGGGGAACAACTTTCCATGATCCACAGCCCCAAGTCAAAACAGGGGGAACAACTCTACATGATCCACAGCCCAAGTCAAAACAGGGGGAACAACTTTCCATGATCCACAGCCCCAAGTCAAAACAGGGGGAACAACTCTACATGATCCACAGCCCCAAGTCAAAACAGGGGGGGGGGACAACTCTACATGATCCACAGCCCCAAGTCAAAACAGGGGGGGAACAACTCTCCATGATCCACAGCCCCAAGTCAAAACGAGCGGGGGAACAACTTTCCATGATCCACAGCCCCAAGTCAAAACAGGGGGGGAACAACTCTACATGATCCACAGCCCAAGTCAAAACAGGGGGGGGGACAACTTTCCATGATCCACAGCCCCAAGTCAAAACAGGGGGGGAACAACTCTACATGATCCACAGCCCCAAGTCAAAACAGGGGGGGAACAACTCTCCATGATCCACAGCCCCAAGTCAAAACGAGCGGGGGAACAACTTTCCATGATCCACAGCCCCAAGTCAAAACAGGGGGGGAACAACTCTACATGATCCACAGCCCAAGTCAAAACAGGGGGAACAACTTTCCATGATCCACAGCCCCAAGTCAAAACAGGGGGGGAACAACTCTCCATGATCCACAGCCCCAATTCAAAACGAGCGGGGGAACAACTTTCCATGATCCACAGCCCCAAGTCAAAACAGGGGGGGAACAACTCTAAATGATCCACAGCCCAAGTCAAAACAGGGGGGAACAACTTTCCATGATCCACAGCCCCAAGTCAAAACAGGGGGGGAACAACTCTACATGATCCACAGCCCCAAGTCAAAACAGGGGGGGAACAACTCTCCATGATCCACAGCCCCAAGTCAAAACGAGCGGGGGAACAACTTTCCATGATCCACAGCCCCAAGTCAAAACAGGGGGGGAACAACTCTACATGATCCACAGCCCAAGTCAAAACAGGGGGAACAACTTTCCATGATCCACAGCCCCAAGTCAAAACAGGGGGAACAACTCTACATGATCCACAGCCCCAAGTCAAAACAGGGGGAACAACTCTCCATGATCCACAGCCCCAAGTCAAAACGAGCGGGGGAACAACTTTCCATGATCCACAGCCCCAAGTCAAAACAGGGGGGGAACAACTCTACGTGATCCACAGCCCAAGTCAAAACAGGGGGAACAACTTTCCATGATCCACAGCCCCAAGTCAAAACAGGGGGAACAACTCTACATGATCCACAGCCCCAAGTCAAAACAGGGGGAACAACTCTACATGATCCACAGCCCCAAGTCAAAACAGGGGGAACAACTCTCCATGATCCACAGCCCCAAGTCAAAACGAGCGGGGAACAACTTTCCATGATCCACAGCCCCAAGTCAAAACAGGGGGAACAACTCTACATGATCCACAGCTCAAGTCAAAACAGGGGGAACAACTCTCCATGATCCACAGCCCCAAGTCAAAACGAGCGGGGAACAACTTTCCATGATCCACAGCCCCAAGTCAAAACAGGGGGAACAACTCTACATGATCCACAGCCCAAGTCAAAACAGGGGGAACAACTTTCCATGATCCACAGCCCCAAGTCAAAACAGGGGGAACAACTCTACATGATCCACAGCCCCAAGTCAAAACAGGGGGGACAACTCTACATGATCCACAGCCCCAAGTCAAAACAGGGGGAACAACTCTACATGATCCACAGCCCAAGTCAAAACAGGGGGGACAACTTTCCATGATCCACAGCCCCAAGTCAAAACAGGGGGGGAACAACTCTACATGATCCACAGCCCCAAGTCAAAACAGGGGGGGAACAACTCTCCATGATCCACAGCCCCAAGTCAAAACGAGCGGGGAACAACTTTCCATGATCCACAGCCCCAAGTCAAAACAGGGGGGGAACAACTCTACATGATCCACAGCCCAAGTCAAAACAGGGGGGGAACAACTTTCCATGATCCACAGCCCCAAGTCAAAACAGGGGGGGAACAACTCTACATGATCCACAGCCCCAAGTCAAAACAGGGGGAACAACTCTACATGATCCACAGCCCCAAGTCAAAACAGGGGGAACAACTCTCCATGATCCACAGCCCCAAGTCAAAACGAGCGGGGGAACAACTTTCCATGATCCACAGCCCCAAGTCAAAACAGGGGGGGAACAACTCTACATGATCCACAGCCCAAGTCAAAACAGGGGGGGAACAACTCTCCATGATCCACAGCCCCAAGTCAAAACAGGGGGGGAACAACTCTACATGATCCACAGCCCCAAGTCAAAACAGGGGGGGAACAACTCTCCATGATCCACAGCCCCAAGTCAAAACGAGCGGGGAACAACTTTCCATGATCCACAGCCCCAAGTCAAAACAGGGGGGGAACAACTCTACATGATCCACAGCCCAAGTCAAAACAGGGGGGGGAACAACTTTCCATGATCCACAGCCCCAAGTCAAAACAGGGGGGGAACAACTCTACATGATCCACAGCCCCAAGTCAAAACAGGGGGGGAACAACTCTACCTGATCCACAGCCCCAAGTCAAAACAGGGGGGGAACAACTCTACATGATCCACAGCCCCAAGTCAAAACAGGGGGGGAACAACTCTACATGATCCACAGCCCCAAGTCAAAACAGGGGGACCAACTCTCCATGATCCACAGCCCCAAGTCAAAACGAGGGGGGAAACAACTCTCCATGATCCACAGCCCCAAGTCAAAACAGGGGGAACAACTTTCAATGATCCACAGCCCCAAGTCAAAACAGGGGGAACAACTCTCCATGATCCACAGCCCCAAGTCAAAACGAGCGGGGGGAACAACTTTCCATGATCCACAGCCCCAAGTCAAAACAGGGGGAACAACTCTACATGATCCACAGCTCAAGTCAAAACAGGGGGAACAACTCTCCATGATCCACAGCCCCAAGTCAAAACGAGCGGGGAACAACTTTCCATGATCCACAGCCCCAAGTCAAAACAGGGGGAACAACTCTACATGATCCACAGCCCAAGTCAAAACAGGGGGAACAACTTTCCATGATCCACAGCCCCAAGTCAAAACAGGGGGGGAACAACTCTACATGATCCACAGCCCCAAGTCAAAACAGGGGGGACAACTCTACATGATCCACAGCCCCAAGTCAAAACAGGGGGGGAACAACTCTCCATGATCCACAGCCCCAATTCAAAACGAGCGGGGAACAACTTTCCATGATCCACAGCCCCAAGTCAAAACAGGGGGAACAACTCTAAATGATCCACAGCCCAAGTCAAAACAGGGGGGAACAACTTTCCATGATCCACAGCCCCAAGTCAAAACAGGGGGGGAACAACTCTACATGATCCACAGCCCCAAGTCAAAACAGGGGGGGAACAACTCTCCATGATCCACAGCCCCAAGTCAAAACGAGCGGGGAACAACTTTCCATGATCCACAGCCCCAAGTCAAAACAGGGGGAACAACTCTACATGATCCACAGCCCAAGTCAAAACAGGGGGAACAACTTTCCATGATCCACAGCCCCAAGTCAAAACAGGGGGAACAACTCTACATGATCCACAGCCCCAAGTCAAAACAGGGGGGGAACAACTCTCCATGATCCACAGCCCCAAGTCAAAACGAGCGGGGGAACAACTTTCCATGATCCACAGCCCCAAGTCAAAACAGGGGGGGAACAACTCTACGTGATCCACAGCCCAAGTCAAAACAGGGGGGGAACAACTTTCCATGATCCACAGCCCCAAGTCAAAACAGGGGGGGAACAACTCTACATGATCCACAGCCCCAAGTCAAAACAGGGGGGGAACAACTCTACATGATCCACAGCCCCAAGTCAAAACAGGGGGGGAACAACTCTCCATGATCCACAGCCCCAAGTCAAAACGAGCGGGGGAACAACTTTCCATGATCCACAGCCCCAAGTCAAAACAGGGGGGGAACAACTCTACATGATCCACAGCTCAAGTCAAAACAGGGGGGGAACAACTCTCCATGATCCACAGCCCCAAGTCAAAACGAGCGGGGGAACAACTTTCCATGATCCACAGCCCCAAGTCAAAACAGGGGGGGAACAACTCTACATGATCCACAGCCCAAGTCAAAACAGGGGGGGGAACAACTTTCCATGATCCACAGCCCCAAGTCAAAACAGGGGGAACAACTCTACATGATCCACAGCCCCAAGTCAAAACAGGGGGGGGTGCACAACTCTACATGATCCACAGCCCCAAGTCAAAACAGGGGGGGAACAACTCTACATGATCCACAGCCCAAGTCAAAACAGGGGGGGGGACAACTTTCCATGATCCACAGCCCCAAGTCAAAACAGGGGGGGAACAACTCTACATGATCCACAGCCCCAAGTCAAAACAGGGGGGGAACAACTCTACATGATCCACAGCCCCAAGTCAAAACGAGCGGGGAACAACTTTCCATGATCCACAGCCCCAAGTCAAAACAGGGGGGGAACAACTCTACATGACCCACAGCCCAAGTCAAAACAGGGGGAACAACTTTCCATGATCCACAGCCCCAAGTCAAAACAGGGGGGGAACAACTCTACATGATCCACAGCCCCAAGTCAAAACAGGGGGGGAACAACTCTACATGATCCACAGCCCCAAGTCAAAACAGGGGGAACAACTCTCCATGATCCACAGCCCCAAGTCAAAACGAGCGGGGAACAACTTTCCATGATCCACAGCCCCAAGTCAAAACAGGGGGAACAACTCTACATGATCCACAGCCCAAGTCAAAACAGGGGGGACAACTCTCCATGATCCACAGCCCCAAGTCAAAACAGGGGGAACAACTCTACATGATCCACAGCCCCAAGTCAAAACAGGGGGAACAACTCTCCATGATCCACAGCCCCAAGTCAAAACAAGCGGGGAAACAACTTTCCATGATCCACAGCCCAAAGTCAAAACAGGGGGAACAACTCTACATGATCCACAGCCCAAGTCAAAACAGGGGGAACAACTTTCCATGATCCACAGCCCCAAGTCAAAACAGGGGGAACAACTCTACATGATCCACAGCCCCAAGTCAAAACAGGGGGACAACTCTACATGATCCACAGCCCCAAGTCAAAACAGGGGGAACAACTCTCCATGATCCACAGCCCCAAGTCAAAACGAGGGGGGAACAACTTTCCATGATCCACAGCCCCAAGTCAAAACAGGGGGGGAACAACTCTCCATGATCCACAGCCCCAAGTCAAAACAGGGGGGGAACAACTCTACATGATCCACAGCCCCAAGTCAAAACAGGGGGGGAACAACTCTCCATGATCCACAGCCCCAAGTCAAAACAGGGGGGGAACAACTCTCCATGATCCACAGCCCCAAGTCAAAACAGGGGGGGAACAACTCTACATGATCCACAGCCCCAAGTCAAAACGAGCGGGGGAACAACTTTCCATGATCCACAGCCCCAAGTCAAAACAGGGGGGGAACAACTCTACATGATCCACAGCCCCAAGTCAAAACAGGGGGAACAACTTTCCATGATCCACAGCCCCAAGTCAAAACAGGGGGGGAACAACTCTACATGATCCACAGCCCCAAGTCAAAACAGGGGGGGAACAACTCTCCATGATCCACAGCCCCAAGTCAAAACGAGCGGGGGAACAACTTTCCATGATCCACAGCCCCAAGTCAAAACAGGGGGGGAACAAATCTACATGATCCACAGCCCAAGTCAAAACAGGGGGGGGGAACAACTTTCCATGATCCACAGCCCCAAGTCAAAACAGGGGGGGAACAACTCTACATGATCCACAGCCCCAAGTCAAAACAGGGGGGGAACAACTCTACATGATCCACAGCCCCAAGTCAAAACAGGGGGGGGACAACTCTCCATGATCCACAGCCCCAAGTCAAAACGAGGGGGGGAACAACTTTCCATGATCCACAGCCCCAAGTCAAAACAGGGGGGGAACAACTCTCCATGATCCACAGCCCCAAGTCAAAACAGGGAGGGAACAACTCTCCATGATCCACAGCCCCAAGTCAAAACAGGGGGGGAACAACTCTCCATGATCCACAGCCCCAAGTCAAAACAGGGGGGGAACAACTCTACATGATCCACAGCCCCAAGTCAAAACAGGGGGAACAACTCTCCATGATCCACAGCCCCAAGTCAAAACAGGGGGAACAACTCTCCATGATCCACAGCCCCAAGTCAAAACAGGGGGACCAACTCTACATGATCCACAGCCCCAAGTCAAAACAGGGGGAACAACTCTACATGATCCACAGCCCCAAGTCAAAACAGGGGGGGAACAACTCTACATGATCCACAGCCCCAAGTCAAAACAGGGGGGGAACAACTCTCCATGATCCACAGCCCCAAGTCAAAACGAGCGGGGAACAACTTTCCATGATCCACAGCCCCAAGTCAAAACAGGGGGGGAACAACTCTACATGATCCACAGCCCCAAGTCAAAACAGGGGGGGAACAACTCTCCATGATCCACAGTCCCAAGTCAAAACGAGCGGGGAACAACTTTCCATGATCCACAGCCCCAAGTCAAAACAGGGGGTACAACTCTACATGATCCACAGCCCAAGTCAAAACAGGGGGGGGAACAACTTTCCATGATCCACAGCCCCAAGTCAAAACAGGGGGAGACAACTCTACATGATCCACAGCCCCAAGTCAAAACAGGGGGGACAACTCTACATGATCCACAGCCCCAAGTCAAAACAGGGGGAACAACTCTCCATGATCCACAGCCCCAAGTCAAAACGAGCGGGGAACAACTTTCCATGATCCACAGCCCCAAGTCAAAACAGGGGGGGAACAACTCTACATGATCCACAGCCCAAGTCAAAACAGGGGGGGGGACAACTTTCCATGATCCACAGCCCCAAGTCAAAACAGGGGGGGAACAACTCTACATGATCCACAGCCCCAAGTCAAAACAGGGGGAACAACTCTCCATGATCCACAGCCCCAAGTCAAAACGAGCGGGGGAACAACTTTCCATGATCCACAGCCCCAAGTCAAAACAGGGGGGGAACAACTCTACATGATCCACAGCCCAAGTCAAAACAGGGGGGAACAACTTTCCATGATCCACAGCCCCAAGTCAAAACAGGGGGGGAACAACTCTACATGATCCACAGCCCCAAGTCAAAACAGGGGGGGAACAACTCTACATGATCCACAGCCCCAAGTCAAAACAGGGGGAACAACTCTCCATGATCCACAGCCCCAAGTCAAAACGAGCGGGGAACAACTTTCCATGATCCACAGCCCCAAGTCAAAACAGGGGGGGAACAACTCTACATGATCCACAGCCCAAGTCAAAACAGGGGGGGGGACAACTCTCCATGATCCACAGCCCCAAGTCAAAACAGGGGGGGAACAACTCTACATGATCCACAGCCCCAGGTCAAAACAGGGGGGGAACAACTCTCCATGATCCACAGCCCCAAGTCAAAACGAGCGGGGGAACAACTTTCCATGATCCACAGCCCCAAGTCAAAACAGGGGGGGAACAACTCTACATGATCCACAGCCCAAGTCAAAACAGGGGGGGGAACAACTTTCCATGATCCACAGCCCCAAGTCAAAACAGGGGGGGAACAACTCTACATGATCCACAGCCCCAAGTCAAAACAGGGGGGGGACAACTCTACATGATCCACAGCCCCAAGTCAAAACAGGGGGGGGAACAACTCTCCATGATCCACAGCCCCAAGTCAAAACGAGGGGGAACAACTTTCCATGATCCACAGCCCCAAGTCAAAACAGGGGGGGGAACAACTCTCCATGATCCACAGCCCCAAGTCAAAACAGGGGGGGAACAACTCTACATGATCCACAGCCCCAAGTCAAAACAGGGGGGGAACAACTCTCCATGATCCACAGCCCCAAGTCAAAACAGGGGGGGAACAACTCTCCATGATCCACAGCCCCAAGTCAAAACAGGGGGGGAACAACTCTACATGATCCACAGCCCCAAGTCAAAACGAGCGGGGAACAACTTTCCATGATCCACAGCCCCAAGTCAAAACAGGGGGGGAACAACTCTACATGATCCACAGCCCCAAGTCAAAACAGGGGGGGAACAACTTTCCATGATCCACAGCCCCAAGTCAAAACAGGGGGGGAACAACTCTACATGATCCACAGCCCCAAGTCAAAACAGGGGGGGAACAACTCTACATGATCCACAGCCCCAAGTCAAAACGAGGGGGGAACAACTTTCCATGATCCACAGCCCCAAGTCAAAACAGGGGGGGAACAACTCTACATGATCCACAGCCCCAAGTCAAAACAGGGGGGGAACAACTCTCCATGATCCACAGCCCCAAGTCAAAACGAGCGGGGGAACAACTTTCCATGATCCACAGCCCCAAGTCAAAACAGGGGGGGAACAACTCTACATGATCCACAGCCCAAGTCAAAACAGGGGGGGAACAACTTTCCATGATCCACAGCCCCAAGTCAAAACAGGGGGGGAACAACTCTACATGATCCACAGCCCCAAGTCAAAACAGGGGGGGAACAACTCTACATGATCCACAGCCCCAAGTCAAAACAGGGGGGGAACAACTCTCCATGATCCACAGCCCCAAGTCAAAACGAGGGGGGAACAACTTTCCATGATCCACAGCCCCAAGTCAAAACAGGGGGGGAACAACTCTCCATGATCCACAGCCCCAAGTCAAAACAGGGGGGGAACAACTCTCCATGATCCACAGCCCCAAGTCAAAACAGGGGGAACAACTCTCCATGATCCACAGCCCCAAGTCAAAACAGGGGGGGAACAACTCTACATGATCCACAGCCCCAAGTCAAAACAGGGGGGGAACAACTCTCCATGATCCACAGCCCCAAGTCAAAACAGGGGGGGAACAACTCTCCATGATCCACAGCCCCAAGTCAAAACAGGGGGGGGGACAACTCTCCATGATCCACAGCCCCAAGTAAAAACAGGGGGGGGGACAACTCTCTATGATCCACAGCCCCAAGTCAAAATGAGGGGGGGAACAACTTTCCATGATCCACAGCCCCAAGTCAAAACAGGGGGGACAACTCTCCATGATCCACAGCCCCAAGTCAAAACAGGGGGGGGACAACTCTCCATTATCCACAGCCCCAAGTCAAAACAGGGGGGGGACAACTCTCCATGATCCACAGCCCCAAGTCAAAACAGGGGGGGAACAACTCTCCATGATCCACAGCCCCAAGTCAAAACAGGGGGGGAACAACTCTCCATGATCCACAGCCCCAAGTCAAAACAGGGGTGGCGACAATGACAACAAACGAACTGAAGAAAAAGGGAACACGACGAGCCTTAAGCATGTGGTGACATAAAATATAATAGGGTCTAATCTAAAGAGGATGTAAAATAGGGTCTAATCTAAAGAGGATGTAAAATAGGGTCTAATCTAAAGATGATGTAAAGAGGATGTAAAATAGGGTCTAATCTAAAGATGATGTAAAATAGGGTCTAATCTAAAGATGACGTAAAATAGGGTCTAATCTAAAGATGATGTAAAATAGGGTCTAATCTAGAATTTATGTAAAATAGAGGTCTAATCTAAAAATGATGTAAAATAGGGTCTAATCTAAAAATGATGTAAAATAGAAGTCTAATCTAAAAATGATGTAAAATAGGATCTAATCTAAAAATGATGTAAAATAGAAGTCTAATCTAAAAATTATGTAAAATAGGGTCTAATCTAAAAATGATGTAAAATAGGATCTAATCTAAAGAGGATGTAAAATAGGGTCTAATCTAAAGATGATGTAAAATAGGGTCTAATCTAAAGATGACGTAAAATAGGGTCTAATCTAAAAATGACATAAAATAGGGTCTAATCTAAAAAGGATGTAAAATAGAGGTATAATCTAAAAATGATGTAAAATAGGATCTAATCTAAAAATTATGTAAAATAGGGTTTAATCTAAAAATTATGTAAAATAGAGGTCTAATCTAAAAATACACGAAAACATCATTGACGTTAAAGGTTAGAAAATAACTATTTATTGTAAAGAAATTACTAAGTAATTTGACAACCCTGTTTGTAAACTTTTAAATTATATCAAACTCAACTGTTTATATTTTCCAGTTATAAAGACATGGATGTGTCATGATAGGGTGGTGTAGGCAAAATGGGTCAGTTTTGAGCACCTCTATCTCCTGAATGCTTTGTCATTCAGGTCCAAAAAGTCACTTTCTGACCACTTCTACCATTGGAAAATATGTATGGAAAGTTTCATTGAAATCAAAAGGGGTCCAAAAAACTCGCCCTTTCTCCTTTTCCAGCAGCCTCTTTTCTGTCTCCAACTCCTTCTCCTCAGTGTTTGTCATAACGAGTTGAATCTGACTCAAGACAGACATCCAATCACATTTTTTTCAGACAGCAGTAAGGGGTAAGAAATGTTGGTTGAGAAAATACCCTCTCCATTCAAATCAAATCAAAATGTATTGGTCACATACACGTGTTTAGCAGATGTTATTGCGGGTGTAGCGAAATGATTGTGCTTCTAGTTCCGACAGTGCAGCCATATTTAACAAGTAATATCTAACAATTTCACAACATATACCTAATACACACAAATCTAGGTAAAGGAATGGAATTAAGAATATATAAATATATGGGCAAGCAATGTCAGAGTAGACTAAGATATAGTAGAACAGTATAGAATACAGTATATACATATGACATGAGTGTAAGATATGCATAACAAGATATGTAAACATTATTAAAGTGACTAGTGTTCCATTTACTAAAGTGGCCAATGATTTCAAGTCTGTGTATATAGGCAGCAGCCTCTCTGTGCTAGTGATGGCAATATAACAGTTTGATGGCCTTGAGATAGAAGCTGTTTTTCAGTCTCTCGGTCCCAGCTTTGATGCACCTGTACTGACCTCACTTTCTGAATGACAGCGGGATGAACAGGCCGTGGCTCGGGTGGTTGATAGCCTTGGTTGATAGCCTCCTGTGACATCGGGTGCCGTAGGTGTCCTGGAGGGCAGGTAGTTTGCCCCCGGTGATGCGTTGGGCAGACCGCACCACCCTCTGGAGAGCCCTGCGGGTGTGGGAGGTGCAGTTGCTGTACCAGGCGGTGATACAGCCCGACAGGATGATCTCAATTGTGCCTCTGTAAAAGTTTGTGAGGGCTTTAGGTGAAAAGCGACATTTCTTCAGCCTTCTAAGGTTGAAGAGGCGCTGATGCACCTTCTTCACCACACTGCCTGTGTGGGTGGACCATTTCAGTTGGTCAGTAATGTGTATGCCGAGGAACTTAAAACTTTCCACCTTCTCCACTGCTGTCCCGTCGATGTGGATAGGGGGGTGCTCCCTCTGCTGTTTCCGGAAGTCCATGATCATCTCCTTAGTTTTGTTGACGTTGAGTGAGAGGTTATTTTCCTGGCACCACACTCCCAGAGCCCTCACCTCCTCCCTGTAGGCCGTCTCGTCGTTGTTGGTAATCAAGCCTACTACTGTTGTGTCGTCTGCAAACTTGATGATTGTGTTGGAGGCATGCTTGGCCACGCACTCATGGGTGAACAGGGAGTATGGAAGGGTCTGAGCACGCACCCTTGCGGGGCCCCAGTGTTGAGGATCAGCGAAGTGGAGGTGTTGTTTCCTACCTTCACCACCTGGGGCGGCCCGTCAGGAAGTCCAGGACCCAATTGCACAGGGCGGTATTCAGACCCGGGGTCTCGAGCTTAATGATGAGTTTGGAGGGTACTATGGTGTTGAATGCCGAGCTATAGTCAACAAACAGCATTCTTACATAGGTATTCCTCTTGTCCATATGGAATAGGGCAGTGTGCAGTGTGATGCCAATTGCATTGTCTGTGGACCTATTGGGGTGGTAAGAAAATAAAGTGGGTCTAGGGTGACAGGTAAGGTGGAGGTGATATGATCCTTGACTAGTCTCTCAAAGCACTTCATGATGACAGAAGTGAGTGCTACGGGGCGATAGTCATTTAGTTACCTTTGCATTCTTGCGTACAGGAACAATGGTGGCCATCTTGAAGTATGTGGGGACAGAAGACTGGGATAGGGAGAGATTGAATATGTCCGTAAACACACCGGCCAGCTGGTCTTCACATGCTTTGAGGACGCAGCTCGTGATGCCGTCTGGGCCGGCAAGTGTTGACATGCTTAAATGTCTTACACACGTCGGCCACGGAGAAGGAGAGCCCACAGTCCTTGGTAGCAGGCCACGTCAGTGGCACTGTGCTATCCTCAAAGTGGGCAAATAACGTGTTTAGAATGTCTGGAAGCAAGACGTTGGTGTCCGCGAAGTGGCTGGTTTTCCTTTTGTAGTCCGTGGTTGTCTGTAGACCCTGCCACATACATTTCGTGTCTGAGCCATTGAATTGAGACTCCACTTTGTCTCTATACTGATGTTTTGCCTGTTTGATTGCCTTGCAGGGGGAATGACTACTCTGTTTGTATATATGGCTACTCTGTTTGCCATATTCCCAGTCACCTTGCCATGGTTAAATGTGGTGGTTCGCGCTTTCAGTTGTGCGCGAATGCTACCATCTATCCACAGTTTCTGGTTAGGGTAGGTTTTAACAGTCACAGTGGGTACAACATCTCTTATACACTTCCTGATAAACTCAGTCACCGTCTCAATGTATTCATCAATATTATTCTCGGAGGCTACCTGGAGCATATCCCAGTCCATGTGATCAAAACAATCTTGAAGTGTGGTTTCCGATGGGTCAGACCTGCGTTGAATAGTCCTTAGCACGGGTACTTTCTGTTGGAGTTTCTGCCTATAAGAAGGGAGGAGCAAAATGGAGCAATTGTTGAGTGTTTAAGCAGCACGAGTACTAGCATCGAAATGCTGATAGAATTTAGGCAGCCTTTTCCTCAAATTTGCTTTGTTAAAATCTCCAGCTCCAATAAATGCAGCCTCATGATAATGTATATGGTTTCCAGTTTGAATAAAGTCCAGTGAAGTTTCTTGAGGGCCGTCGTGGTATCGTCTTGCGGAGGGATATACACGGCCATGACTATAACCAAAGAGAATTGTTTTGGGAGATAATACGGATGGCATTTGATTGTGAGCTATTCTAGGTTGGTTGAAAAAAAGGACTTGAGTTCCTGTATGATGTTTCTCTGGAAAGAAACCCTTGCCCTGAGATGGTCAACTTTATTATCCATGGACTGAACATTGTTTTGGGTCAGCCTTTGGAATCAGTTCAATTGCTCTGGATGGTGTGAACAAAGGATCCGTTCCGGGAAAGTTGTATTCCTGGTTCTAATGCTGGTAGTGCTGGTGAGTTACCACCGCTCTGATATCCAACAGTCCTGCCTGGCTGTATGTAAGAACACATAACATTTTCTGGGCTAACAATGTAAGAAATAATACATAAAAAATGAAATACTGCAAAGTTTGCTACGAACTATAAGCGAGGCAGCCCTCCCTGTTGGTGCCATCTTGATAGTACTATGCACTTGCAATAATACTTGTCTATGTAAAAGCAATATGGCTTTATGTTAACACATTGTGCATACGTATTCAGAGCACATATAAAGCCATATCCCTAAGGATTTCTGCCGGAAAACTATTTAATGTGATTTCTCACAGAGTACAGACTCACACACACACTACAAGAAGACCTTCAAATTGAGAGTGAACCCTCTTGGCCCCAAAGCAATTTGTCTTAGCTGTCAGCCATGGTGAGAATTGATTAGCACAGTAACAGTTGGACATGGTCCTGAGTTGTTTCAATATGCTGCCATATTCCTAAGATCAGGGCTCTCCAACCCTGTTCCTGGAGAGCTACCCCCTCCTGAAGGTTTTCAATCTAACCCTGTTTCTGGAGAGCTACCCCCTCCTGTAGGTTTTCAATCCAACCCTGTTCCTGGAGAGCTACCCTCCTGTAGGTTTTCACTCTAACGCTTTTCCTGGAGAGCAAACGTCCTGTAGGTTTTCACCCCAACCCTGTTCCTGGAGAGCAAACGTCCTGTAGGTTTTCACCCCAACCCTGTTCCTGGAGAGCAAACGTCCTGTAGGTTTTCACCCCAACCCTGTTCCTGGAGAGCAAACGTCCTGTAGGTTTTCACTTTAACCCCATTTGTAACTAATCTGGTTCAGTTTATTAACCAGCACATTTTTAGAATCAGGTGCTCTAGATTAGGGTTGGAGAGGGTAGCTCTGGATGGCAGGATCCGGCTGTATGTTTGACACCCCTGGGGTTTAGGGTTCCATTTGGAACACAGGCCTCAGAGTCAAATTCACTCACCACAGCAGAGGCCAGGTCAGCTCCCAGAGACGCCCAGCTCAGGATCAATGTCAGCACCCCAAACACCATCATACTGCAGGGACACAGAGAGAGAACGGCATGGTATTATTACACTGTTTATAACACACTATAATAATTATAACACTGGCCAACAAACATTAGAACTCTTCAAATTGCTATAGTCATAGTGTAGTCATCAAGGATGTGATAATCAAAGATGATGATGTCATCATTAGTGATGGGGGAATATCTTTCACATCAAATCGCAATAAAATCATAGCATCGAAGCACAATACATATCATATCGGTCCCTTAGTATGGTGATAATATGGTATGGTGAGGTTCCTCAGTATGGTGATAATATTGTATGGTGAGGTCCCTCAGTATGGTGATAATATGGTGAGGTCCCTCAGTATGGTGATAATATGGTATGGTCCCTGACTATGGTGATAATATGGTATGGTCCCTCAGTATGGTGATAATATGGTGAGGTCCCTCAATATGGTGATAATATGGTGAGGTCCCTCAATATGGTGATAATATGGTGAGGTCCCTCAGTATGGTGATAATATGGTGAGGTCCCTCAGTATGGTGATAATATGGTGAGGTCCATCAGTATGGTGATAATATGGTATGGTCCCTCAGTATGGTGATAATATGGTATGGTCCCTCAGTATGGTGATAATATGGTATGGTCCCTCAGTATGGTGATAATATGGTGAGGTCCCTCAGTATGGTGATAATATGGTATGGTCCCTCAGTATGGTGATAATATGGTGAGGTCCCTCAGTATGGTGATAATATGGTATGGTCCCTCAGTATGGTGATAATATGGTGAGGTCCCTCAGTATGGTGATAATATGGTGAGGTCCCTCAGTATGGTGATAAAATGGTGAGGTCCCTCAGTATGGTGATAATATGGTGAGGTCCCTCAGTATGGTGATATTATGGTGAGGTCCCTCAGTATGGTGATAATATGGTGAGGTCCCTCAGTATGGTGATAATATGGTGAGGTCCCTCAGTATGGTGATACTATTGTATGGTGAGGTCCCTCAGTATGGTGATAATATGGTATGGTGAGATCCCTCAGTATGGTGATAATATTTTATGGTGAGGTCCCTCAGTATGGTGATAATATGGTGAGGTCCCTCAGTATGGTGTTAATATGGTATGGTGAGATCCCTCAGTATGGTGATAATATTGTATGGTGAGGTCCCTCAGTATGGGGATAATATGGTGAAGTCCCTCAGTATGGTGATAATATTGTATGGTGAGGTCCCTCAGTATGGTGATAATATGGTATGGTGAGATCCCTCAGTATGGTGATAATATTGTATGGTGAGGTCCCTCAGTATGGTGATAATATGGTGAGGTCCCTCAGTATGTTGATAATATGGTGAGGTCCCTCAGTATGGTGATAATATGGTGAGGTCCCTCAGTATGTTGATAATATGGTGAGGTCCATCAGTATGGTGATAATATGGTATGGTGAGGTCCCTCAGTATGGTGATAATATGGTGAGGTCCCTCAGTATGGTGATAATATGGTATGGTCCCTCAGTATGGTGATAATATGGTGAGGTCCCTCAGTATGGTGATAATATGGTATGGTCCCTCAGTATGGTGATAATATGGTGAGGTCCCTCAGTATGGTGATAATATGGTGAGGTCCCTCAGTATGGTGATAAAATGGTGAGGTCCCTCAGTATGGTGATAATATGGTGAGGTCCCTCAGTATGGTGATATTATGGTGAGGTCCCTCAGTATGGTGATAATATGGTGAGGTCCCTCAGTATGGTGATAATATGGTGAGGTCCCTCAGTATGGTGATACTATTGTATGGTGAGGTCCCTCAGTATGGTGATAATATGGTATGGTGAGATCCCTCAGTATGGTGATAATATTTTATGGTGAGGTCCCTCAGTATGGTGATAATATGGTGAGGTCCCTCAGTATGGTGTTAATATGGTATGGTGAGATCCCTCAGTATGGTGATAATATGGTATGGTGAGATCCCTCAGTATGGTGATAATATTGTATGGTGAGGTCCCTCAGTATGGGGATAATATGGTGAAGTCCCTCAGTATGGTAATAATATTGTATGGTGAGGTCCCTCAGTATGGTGATAATATGGTATGGTGAGATCCCTCAGTATGGTGATAATATTGTATGGTGAGGTCCCTCAGTATGGTGATAATATGGTGAGGTCCCTCAGTATGGTGATAATATGGTGAGGTCCCTCAGTATGGTGATACTATTGTATGGTGAGGTCCCTCAGTATGGTGATAATATGGTATGGTGAGATCCCTCAGTATGGTGATAATATTTTATGGTGAGGTCCCTCAGTATGGTGATAATATGGTGAGGTCCCTCAGTATGGTGTTAATATGGTATGGTGAGATCCCTCAGTATGGTGATAATATTGTATGGTGAGGTCCCTCAGTATGGGGATAATATGGTGAAGTCCCTCAGTATGGTGATAATATTGTATGGTGAGGTCCCTCAGTATGGTGATAATATGGTATGGTGAGATCCCTCAGTATGGTGATAATATTGTATGGTGAGGTCCCTCAGTATGGTGATAATATGGTGAGGTCCCTCAGTATGTTGATAATATGGTGAGGTCCCTCAGTATGGTGATAATATGGTATGGTCCCTCAGTATGGTGATAATATTGTATGGTGAGGTCCCTCAGTATGGTGATAATATGGTGAGGTCCCTCAGTATGGTGATAATATGGTATGGTGAGGTCTCTCAGTATGGTGATTATATGGTATGGTCTCTCAGTATGGTGTTATATGGTATGGTGAGTCCCTCAGTAAGGTGATAATATTGTATGGTGAGGTCAGGGCTGTTACTCTGCCTCGCCATTTAAAAGTCCTCTCTCCAGAGACTGCAAAATCTCTGTAGTGAACAGATGTCAGGGGGCATCATCTCTGTTGTCCTCCAGTCGATAACAGCCTCTTTACGACTTCATGATGCAGGCAATGAGACATGCATCCTGCCTGCTACCTCCAAACCATCCCCCCCATGGACAGACAATAGGAAATGCATTTCTCTGCCCCTCCCGACGCCCCACTAACTCCAATCCAGCCCCTCTCCACTTATGAACTAATGCCTTCAGGAAATTACATCATCACCATGTGACCACAAACTTGTAGTGCAGTGAAAACATGTGTGTTTGTGTGCCTATATATAGTGTGTGTCTAGGTACACTACCGGTCAAAAGTTTTAGAATAATAGTGACATCAAGACATCAAAAGCATGAAATAACACATATGGAATCAAGTAGTAACCAAAAAAGTATGAAATGGTGAGACAGGGAGCACAGAGGGCCAAGATGAGTTACATGCTTACTATATGCTGAGTGTGTATGATGTGTGTGTATTTGTATTTATTATAGATCCCCATTAGCTCCTGCCAAAGCAGCAGCTACACTTCCTGGGGTCTGGCAAAATTTGGCAGTAACATTTATTAATCACATCTTTACTAATGCTGCAGAAACGTGCTTGAAAGCAGTACCCAGATCCATCAGATGTATTGATCACAATATCTAGGAAAATCAAAGTTCCAAAGTCTGGACCTAATATAGTCTATATAAGAGGTCATACAATACATTTTGTAGTGATTCCTATGTTGTTGATGTAAAGAATATTTGTTTGTTTGCGGTGTGTAATGAGGAGCAAACACAATTTTTTTCCCCAAAAACTTTACTAAGGGTTGGTAACAGGCTGATTGGTCGGTTATTTGAGCCAGTACAGGGGACTTTAATATTCTTAGGTCGCGGAATGACTTTAGCTTCCCTCTAGGCCTGAGGGCACACACTTTCCAGTAGGCTTGAATTGAAAATATGGCAAATAGGAGTAGCAATATCGTCCGCTATTATCCTCAGTAATTCTCCAATCTAAACTGTCAGACCCCGCTGGCTTGTCATTTTTGGTAGACAACAATAGTTTTTCCACACTCACAATTCCAAATTACAATGCTTGCCTTTCATAATTAGGTCAGATATACTTGGAAGTTTAGGGTCAGCGTTTGTTGCTGGCATGTCATGACTAAGTTTGCTAATCTTGCCAATGAAAAAAATAATAAAGCAGTTGACAATATCAGTTGGTTTTGTGATGAATGAGCCATATGATTCAATGAATGATGGATCTGAGTTCGACTTTTTTCACAAAATTTCATTTAAGGTGCTTTAAAGCTTTTTACTATCATTCTTTATGTCATTTATGTTTGTTTCATGGTGTAGTTAAAAAATATTTAAATTGTCACATGATTTCTCAATTTGCAGTATGTTTGCCAATCGGTTGTGCAGCCAGACTTACTGGCAATTTATTTAGCCTCATCCCTCTCAACCATACAATTTTTCGTCATTGCATTAATGGGTGCATGCTTATTAGCAACTGGAATAAGCAATTTCATAAATGTGTCAAGTACAACATCTGTTTGCTCCTCATTACACACCACAAACTAACGCATATTCTTTACATCAACAACACAGGAATCACTACAAAACGTAATGTATAACCTCTTATACACTACATTAGGCCCAGCCTTTGGAACTGGTTTTCCTAGATATTGCAATCTCTACATCTGATGGATCAGGATACTCCTTTCAAGCACATTTCTGCAGCATTAGTAAAGTTGTGATTAATGCATGTTGATGATTTCATTCCTGTGCTGTTTGTAACTACCCTGGTAGGTTGACTGATAACCTGAACCAGGTTGCAGGCACTGGTTACAGTTTGAAACTTTTTTTGAGTGGCCAGCGTGATGAAACCTCTCTGTTGATATCACATAAACGATCAAGCATTTCACACATGTTATCCAGATACTGACTGTAAGCACTTGGTGGTCTATAGCAGCTTCCCACCAGAATGGGCTTTAGGTGAGGCAAATGAACCTGTAGCCATATTACTTCAACAGTATTTAACATCTTTACAGGAATGTGGTCCTGAATATAAACAGCAACACCTCCACCACTGGCATTTGTATTTTCTGTAAATGTTATAACCTTGTATCGCTACCACTGTATCATGAAAGGTATTGTCAATGTGCATTTCTGAGCAACTAGCAAGTTATTCATTTGAATGAACCTTGTTTCTTAAGCTACTTATGTTAACATGGGCCATTTTGAGGACTTTCCTGGGATGCTTGCTTGTTTTCATTGCTTTACTGGGAAGCTTAGCAGAAGTAGATATTCTCATGTTATTTATGTTAGTGCAGGGTGAGCTGCACACAGTGGACTTCCTACTAGGGCACACTGCCTCAGGAATAACAGCATGAATCTGGTTCATAGATACATGATTACTGTATACAATAACTGTAGGATCAGCAGAGGCATTCAGGGCAGTTAGAGGGACATCAATTAGGTCATTACGTTGTGTCTACCAACGCCCCTGGTATGATGTATATTTGCTAAAGCCTTATGACAACTCAGCGACACAATGGTAGGGATTAACTGAGCTGGGCTTGGGTTATTGATAAGTCATTGTCCCAATACAGACTTATAATGCTGTGAAAGAATCCAGGAACCCAAATGATTTGGGTGGATCCCATCCTCCTTATAAAACGTGTTTTGTTTACAAAAGGTATCGAAATTGTCAACAAAAGTTACACCCATTGAACTACAATAATCACGTAGCCAGTTGTGAAGAGAAGGAATCCTGCTAAAGCATTCAATGCCACAATTCAGAGAGGGCACATGACCAGATATGATGGGTCTTTTATTAGAGTCAAGCAAAGTCGATCAGCCCTTTGAAATCCAGTTTCAACTGTCCAACTGCCCTTCATAATGTCATTAAAACCCACATGGACTATGATGGAATCGATGTCCATGTCCTGGTGTAGTACATACGGGAGCTTAGTAATGTCATTTACACAAGCTCCGGGATAGGTCATTGTTTTTGCACGAGGGAGAGTCACATTTCTTACCATGGAGCTGCCCAAAATCACGGCTGGCGAGAAAGATAAGAAAATCCACCCACTCCCATGCTTCACAGGATGGTGCCTCTGACAGATGGAGAAACCCCACTCCCATGCTTCACAGGATGGTGCCTCTGACAGATGGAGAAACCCCACTCCAATGCTTCACAGGATGGTGCCTCTGACAGATGGAGAAACCCCACTCCAATGCTTCACAGGATGGTGCCTCTGACAGATGGAGAAACCCCACTCCAATGCTTCACAGGATGGTGCCTCTGACAGATGGAGAAACCCCACTCCAATGCTTCACAGGATGGTGCCTCTGACAGATGGAGAAACCCCACTCCCATGCTTCCCAGGTTGGTGCCTCTGACAGATGGAGAAACCCCACTCCCATGCTTCACAGGATGGTGCCTCTGACAGATGGAGAAACCCCACTCCCATGCTTCACAGGATGGTGCCTCTGACAGATGGAGAAACCCCACTCCCATGCTTACCAGGTTGGTGCCTCTGACAGATGGAGAAACCCCACTCCCATGCTTCACAGGTTGGTGCCTCTGACAGATGGAGAAACCCCACTCCCATGCTTCACAGGATGGTGCCTCTGACAGATGGAGAAACCCCACTCCCATGCTTCCCAGGTTGGTGCCTCTGACAGATGGAGAAACCCCACTCCCATGCTTCCCAGGTTGGTGCCTCTGACAGATGGAGAAACCCCACTCCCATGCTTCACAGGATGGTGCCTCTGACAGATGGAGAAACCCCACTCCCATGCTTCCCAGGTTGGTGCCTCTGACAGATGGAGAAACCCCACTCCCATGCTTCACAGGTTGGTGCCTCTGACAGATGGAGAAACCCCACTCCCATGCTTCACAGGATGGTGCCTCTGACAGATGAAGCAGCCCTGCTCAATCCAGAGCAGGGATGGAAGGTTGCCAACGTCGACTTCGAAATCGTAGGGGAACGAGTTGGAATAGGCACAATGGCCGCAGACACAGGTAACCCCCCAGTGATGAAGGTGCAGGAAGATCAGGCTCCAGGGTGGCAAAATTATTAGTTGTCTGTATTCGCTCCGGGCCTCTCGTTGGGAGTCTAGACAGCTTTGCGGGAGGCCGTTGTCTTCCCCGGCTCGTGACATGCGACCATCGTCGATTGCTGTGCTCCTTCGACTCCACTATCAGATGGGGAGGAGAGGCAGGAGATGGCTCCCCTGGTGAACAAACTCCAGGCAACACCGGCCAGTCGGTTAACGACAAGACGGAGATGCATCCAACATGCACAAATGCCATTCAGCCACAGGCGTAGAAAAGGTAAACACTCCACTCTGCATTTCCCCCAGTTTCTTACATAGGCTGGCGACCTGCGTGATCAAGGAAGTCACCTCAAGCCTATAATCCTCGACGAAGCAAACAATTGCCACATTGCAGCTCTGAACGATCCAGTTTGTCCCTAACAAACGTAGTCGATACAGCTCCTACAGCACTGGAAACCGTCATTCTTTTGACACCCCCCTTTGGGTTGTGCCGTTAAGGAGATCTTCGTGGGCTATACTCGGCCTTGTCTCAGTATGGTAAGTTGGTGTTTGGAGATATGCCTTCTTTTTTCAAAGTGGGTGGGGTTATATCCTGTCTGTTTGGCCCTGTCCGGGGCAGGGCCACAGTGTCTTCTGACCCCTACTGTCTCAGACTCAAGTATTTATGCTCTAATAGTTTGTGTCAGGAGGCTTGTGTCAGTCTGTTTTATCTGGAGTATTTCTCCCGTGTCCTGTGTGAATTTAATTATGCTCTATCTCTTTTTCTTTCTTTCTCTCTTTCAGAGGACCTGAGCCCTAGGACCATGCCTCAGGACAACCTGGCCTGATGCCTCCTTGCTGTCCCCAGTTCACCTGGTCATGCTGCTGCTCCAGTTTCAACTGTTCTGCCTGCAGCTATGGAACCCTGACCTGTTCACCGGACATGCTACCTGTCCCAGACCTGCTGTTTTCAACTCTCTAGAGACAGCGGGAATGGTAGAGTTACTCTGAATGATCAGCTATGAAAAGCCAACTGACATTTACTCCTGAGGTGCTGTCCTGTTGCACCCTCTACAACCACTGTGATTATTGTTATTTGAACCCGGTGGTCATCTATGAACATTTGAACATCTTGGCCATGTTCTGTTATAATCTCCACCCAGCCACCCCTCATAGTCTGGTTCCTCTAGGTTTCTTCCTAGATTCTGGCCTTTCTAGGGAGATTTTCCTAGCCACCGTGCTTCTACACCTGCATTGCTTGCTGTTTGGGGTTTTAGGCTGGATTTCTGTACAGCACTTTGTGACATCAGCTGATGTAAGAAGGGCATTTTAAATCAATTTGATTGATTGATTGATGTACTTCTCCAGTCAAAGAGGGCTCCACTGGAAAACTCATCTGGCACTAACTTTGTTAGCTTGATAGCTAACATTAGCAGCTTTGCTAGGTTAGCGGCTCTTTCAAGCAGACTTTAATCTGTCAGTTAAGTTATGATGTGTGGGTGTGTGTCTGTGTATGATATGTGTGTGTGCATGATGTGTGTCTGTGCCATGTGGTATCCCTCTCACTGTACAGCACAGGGCTGAGGTACTCATACTGGAAATCATTATGGATGACTATAGATACTGAACTGATTGTGTGTACATTTAGTATTTCTTAGATATTAACATAGACCTACATTGTCCAGTGAAATGCTCTACCTTCTTCCCTCACTCCCTTCTGCCCTCCCCTACACCAGGCTTGAAACAGCTTCACATGAAAAAATAAATAATTCAAGCTATTCCAGATCAGAAATGTAAAAAAAGAAAATATATATTTCAGTCAACTGCATTTGTAATTAATGTTCATTATCTAAGACCCATAAAACAGGTCAAATGTTAACTTGCTACAGTATATTAACACTCTAGGAAGTCTGGGGTGGTTCTTGAAATGGCAGTTATGCCACGATTCCAAGTCAATTAAATCAACCACAAATGTATGGTTCTTGGAAATGGGCATGGCAAATCTCCAAGCAGACAATTCCACCGACAGCCCAAACAATACTTTAAAGAATTGAACAGAACAGTAACAGAACATTAACGGGGGCAGAACAGTAACTGAACAGAACAGTAACAGGGCCAGAACAGTAACAGAGCCAGAAAAGTAACAGAATAGGGCCAGAACAGGAACAGAACAATGACAGGGCCAGAACAGGAACAGAACAGGAACAGAACAATGACAGGGCCAGAACAGGAACAGAACAGGAACAGGGCCAGAACAGGAACAGAACAGGAACAGAATAGGGCCAGAACAGGAACAGGGCCAGAACAGTAACAGAATAGGGCCAGAACAGGAACAGGGCCAGAACAGGAACAGAACAGGAACAGGGCCAGAACAGTAACAGAATAGGGCCAGAACAGGAACAGGGCCAGAACAGGAACAGAATAGGGCCAGAACAGGAACAGGGCCAGAACAGGAACAGAACAGTAACAGGGCCAGAACAGGAACAGGGCCAGAACAGGAACAGAACAGTAACAGAGCCAGAAAAGTAACAGTCAGAACAGTAACAGGGATAGAACAGTAAGAGAACAGTAACAGGGATAGAACAGTAACAGAACAGTAACAGGGAAAGAACAGTAACAGGGATAGAACAGTAACAGAACAGTAACAGGGATAGAACAGTAACAGAACAGTAACAGGGATAGAACAGTAACAGGGACAGAACAGTAACAGAACAGGGACAGAACAGTAACAGAACAGGGGCAGAACAGTAACAGAACAGTAACAGAACAGTAACAAGGACAGAACAGTAACATGGACAGAACAGTAGTCGGGACAGAACAGTAACAGAACAGTAACAAGGACAGAACAGTAACATGGACAGAACAGTAACATGGACAGAACAGTCGCTGGGACAGAACAGTAACAGTAACAGGGACAGAACAGGAGCAGAACAGTAACAGAACAGGGACTGAACAGTAACAAGGACAGAACAGTAGCCTGGACAGAACAGTAACAGAACAGGGACAGAACAGTAACAGGGACAGAACAGTAGCAGGGACAGAACAGTAGCAGAACAGGGACAGAACAGTTACGGGGCAGAACAGTAACAGAACAGTAACAGGGACAGAACAGTAGCAGGGACAGAACAGTAGTAGAACAGGGACAGAACAGCGACAGAACAGTAACAGAACAGGGGCAGAACAGTAACAGGGACAGAACAGTAACAGAACAGGGACAGAACAGTAACAGGGACAGAACAGTAACAGAACAGGGGCAGAACAGTAACAGGGACAGAACAGTAACAGAACAGGGACAGAACAGTAACAGGGACAGAACAGTAACAGAACAGGGACAGAACAGTAACAGAACAGGGGCAGAACAGTAATAGAACAGGGACAGAACAGTAACAGAACAGGGACAGAACAGTAACAGTAACAGAACAGTAACAGAACAGGGACAGAACAGTAACAGGGACAGAACAGTAACAGAACAGGGACAGAACAGTAACAGAACAGGGGCAGAACAGTAACAGTAACAGGGACAGAACAGTAACAGAACAGGGACAGAACAGTAACAGAACAGGGGCAGAACAGTAACAGAACAGGGGCAGAACAGTAACAGAACAGTAACAAGGACAGAACAGTAACATGGACAGAACAGTAACAAGGACAGAACAGTAACATGGACAGAACAGTCGCTGGGACAGAACAGTAACAGAACAGGGACAGAACAGTAACAGGGACAGAACAGGAGCAGGGACAGAACAGTAACAAGGACAGACCAGTAACATGGACAGAACAGTAGCCTGGACAGAACAGTAACAGAACAGGGACAGAACAGTAACAGAACAGTAACAAGGACAGAACAGTAACATGGACAGAACAGTAGCAGGGACAGAACAGTAACAGAACAGGGACAGAACAGTAGCAGGGACAGAACAGTAACAGAACAGGGACAGAACAGTAACAGAACAGGGACAGAACAGTAACAGGGACAGAACAGTAACAGGGACAGAACAGTAACAGAACAGGGACAGAACAGTAACAGAACAGGGACAGAACAGTAACAGGGACAGAACAGTAACAGGGACAGAACAGTAACAGAACAGGGAAAGAACAGTAACAGAACAGAGACAGAACAGTAACAGGGACAGAACAGTAACATGGACAGAACAGTAGTCGGGACAGAACTGTAACAGAACAGGGACAGAACAGTAACAAGGACAGAACAGTAACATGGACAGAACAGTCGCCGGGACAGAACAGTAACAGAACAGGGACAGAACAGTAACAGGGACAGAAAAGTAACAGAACAGGGACTGAACAGTAACAAGGACAGAACAGTAACATGGACAGAACAGTAGCCTGGACAGAACAGTAACATGGACATAACAGTAGTCGGGACAGAACTGTAACAGAACAGGGACAGAACAGTAACATGGACAGAACAGTAACAGGGACAGAACAGTAGCAGAACAGGGACAGAACAGTAACAAGGGCAGAACAGTAACATGGACAGAACAGTAGCCGGGACAGAACAGGGACAGAACAGTAACAAGGACAGAACAGTAACATGGACAGAACAGTAGCCGGGACAGAACAGGGACAGAACAGTAACAAGGACAGAACAGTAACATGGACAGAACAGTAGCCGGGACAGAACAGGAATAGAACAGTAACAAGGACAGAACAGTAACATGGACAGAACAGTAGCCGGGACAGAACAGGAATAGAACAGTAACAAGGACAGAACAGTAACATGGACAGAACAGTAGCCGGGACAGAACAGTAACAGAACAGGGACAGAACAGTAGCAGGGACAGAACAGTAACAGAACAGGGACAGAACAGTAACAGAACAGGGACAGAACAGTAACAGGGCCAGAACAGTAACAGAACAGTAACAGAACAGTAACAGGGACAGAACAGTAACAGAACAGCAACAGGGACAGAACAGTAACGGTAGGCTACTCACGTTGTCAGCAGCCAGCGAGACTGTTTGGCTAGGCCCAGGCAAGCCGCCAGACAGATCACCAGATCAAGAATCAGTAGCAGCAGGTAGGTGAGCCACCTAGAGGACACAGAGGAAATGACAGACAAACAGTCAGTGTAACAGATCTAGAATGAGTTACAGCAGGATCCTAGAGGACACAGAGGAAATGACAGACAGAGACAGTGGTGTGGGGGCTGTGCTTTGGTAAAGTGGGTGGGGTTATATCCTTCCTGTCTGGCCCTGTCTGGGGGTGTCCTCGGATGGGGCCACAGTGTCTCCTGACCCCTCCTGTCTCAGCCTCCAGTATTTATGCTGCAGTAGTTTATGTGCCGGGGGGCTAGGGTCAGTTTGTTATATCTGGGGTACTTCTCCTGTCCTATTCGGTGTCCTGTGTGAATCTAAGTGTGCGTTCTCTAATTCTCTCCTTCTCTCTTTCTTTCTCTCTCTCGGAGGACCTGAGCCCTAGGACCATGCCCCAGGACTACCTGTCATGATGACTCCTTGCTGTCCCCAGTCCACCTGGCCATGCTGCTGCTCCAGTTTCAACTGTTCTGCCTTATTATTATTCAACCATGCTGGTCATTTATGAACATTTGAACATCTTGGCCATGTTCTGTTATAATCTCCACCCGGCACAGCCAGAAGAGGACTGGCCACCCCACATAGCCTGGTTCCTCTCTAGGTTTCTTCCTAGGTTTTGGCCTTTCTAGGGAGTTTTTCCTAGCCACCGTGCTTCTACACCTGCCTTGCTTGCTGTTTGGGGTTTTAGACTGGGTTTCTGTACAGCACTTTGAGATATCTGATGAACGAAGGGCTATATAAATAAATTTGATTTGATTTTGATTTGACAGACAGTTAGTGTAACAGATCTAGAATGAGTTACAGCAGGATCCTAGAGGACACAGTCCTGACAGACAGTCAGTCACAGTTCTCTTTTCTTCCTTGATTTACTCCTATGGGTTCACTCACTTCAACCATCACAGTATTTCTATTGTTACAGTAATGTGCAGCGGGAGCAGCCAACCACATTTCAACCCAAATGAGAGTCCGCTGGCTTGCCCATGTCCCTAGCTTACACACAACTGACTGACACTTTACCCCAATAGGATTCATACCGTGTGTGCGTCTGTGTCATTGTATGAATAGACATGATGTAGGCTGTGTGTGTGCGTCTGTGTCAGTGTATGAATAGACATGATGTAGGCTGTGTGTGTGCGTCTGCGTCAGTGTATGAATAGACATGATGTAGGCTGTGTGTGTGCGTCTGTGTCAGTGTATGAATAGACATGATGTAGGCTGTGTGTGTGCATCTGTGTCAGTGTATGAATAGACATGGTGTAGGCTGTGTGTGTGCATCTGTGTCAGTGTATGAATAGACATGATGTAGGCTGTGTGTGTGCGTCTGTGTCAGTGTATGAATAGACATGATGTAGGCTGTGTGTGTGCGTCTGTGTCAGTGTATGAATAGACATGATGTAGGCTGTGTGTGTGCGTCTGTGTCAGTGTATGAATAGACATGATGTAGGCTGTGTGTGTGCGTCTGTGTCAGTGTATGAATAGACATGATGTAGGCTGTGTGTGTGCGTCTGTGTCAGTGTATGAATAGACATGATGTAGGCTGTGTGTGTGCGTCTGTGTCAGTGTATGAATAGACATGATGTAGGCTGTGTGTGTGCATCTGTGTCAGTGTATGAATAGACATGATGTAGGCTGTGTGTGTGCGTCTGTGTCAGTGTATGAATAGACATGGTGTAGGCTGTGTGTGTGCGTCTGTGTCAGTGTATGAGTAGACATGATGTAGGCTGTGTGTGTGCGTCTGTGTCAGTGTATGAATAGACATGATGTAGGCTGTGTGTGTGCGTCTGTGTCAGTGTATGAATAGACATGATGTAGGCTGTGTGTGTGCGTCTGTGTCAGTGTATGAATAGACATGATGTAGGCTGTGTGTGTGCGTCTGTGTCAGTGTATGAATAGACATGATGTAGGCTGTGTGTGTGCGTCTGTGTCAGTGTATGAATAGACATGATGTAGGCTGTGTGTGTGCGTCTGTGTCAGTGTATGAATAGACATGATGTAGGCTGTGTTTGTGCATCTGTGTCAGTGTATGAATAGACATGGTGTAGGCTGTGTGTGTGCGTCTGTGTCAGTGTATGAGTAGACATGATGTAGGCTGTGTGTGTGCTTGTTATCTTTACTTTTTGCTGACGAAGTAAATCTGTGTGTAGGTGTATGCATGTGTGTGTGAGAAGAAGATGTAACCTTAGTCAGTGTGTGTGTGAGAAGAAGATGTAGCCTTAGTCAGTGTGTGTGTGTGTTCCGTGCCCTCTCCTGATGCCATCTGCTCCAGTCAGAACAGAAGCAGTGCTATGCAGTAGCTGTGGTCAATGGTCTCTGGCTGGGGCACAAATCCAGTCCAGATGGTTTACTAATGGATGAGCTCAAATCCATATGCATGAATATGTAATGCTCTGAAATCTATGACTACGTCCGTCTGTCCGTCCACCTCTCGCTCCCCCCCTCTCTCTCTATTCTATCCATCTCTCCGTCTCATATTACGCTCTCTCCTCTACCCCCTTCTCTCTCTCCTCTACCCCCTTCTCTCTCTCCTCTACCCCCTTCTCTCTCTCCTCTACCCCCTCTCTCTCTCTCCTCTACCCCCTCCTCTCTCTCTCTCCTCTACCCCCCTCTCCTCCACCCCCCCCTCTCTCCTCTACCCCCCTCTCTCTCTCCTCAACCCCCCCCTCTCTCTCCTCTATCCCCCCTCTCTCTCTCCTCTACCCCCTTCTCTCTCTCCTCTACCCCCTCTACCCCCTCTCTCTCCTCTATCCACCCCTCTCTCTCCTCTACCCCCCTCTCTCCTCTACCCCCTCTCTCTCCTCTATCCCCCTCTCTCTCTCCCTCTACCCCCTCTCTCTCCTCTACCCCCTCTACCCCCTCTCTCTCCTCTATCCACCCCTCTCTCTCCTCTACCCCCCTCTCTCCTCTACCCCCCCCACCTCTCTCCTCTACCCCCCCTCTCCTCTCCCCCCTCCTCTCTCCTCTATCCCCCTCTCTCTCTCTCCCCTCTATCCCCCTCTCTCTCTCCTCTACCCCCTCTCTCTCCTCTACACGCCCTCTCTCCTCTACCCCCTCTCTCTCCTCTACCCCCTCCTCTCTCCTCTATCCCCCTCTCTCTCTCCTCTACCCCCCCTCTCTCTCCTCTACACGCCCTCTCTCTTCTACCCCCTCTCTCTCCTCTACCCCCTCTCTCCTCTACCCCCCCTCTCTCCTCTATCCCCCTCTCTCTCTCTCCCCTCTATCCCCCTCTCTCTCTCCTCTACCCCCTCTCTCTCCTCTACACGCCCTCTCTCCTCTACCCCCCCTCTCTCTCCTACCCCCCTCTCTCTTCCCCCCCTCTCTCTCTTCCTCTAACCCCCCCCTCTCTCCCTCTACCCCCCGTCTCTCTCCCTCTACCCCCTCTCTCTCTTCTACCCCCTCTCTCTCCTCTACCCCCTCTCTCTCTCCTCTACCCCCTCTCTCTCTCTCTCTACCCCCCTCTCTTCCTCTACCCCCCTCTCTCTCCTCTACCCCCTCTCTCTCCTCTACCCCCTCTCTCTCTCTCCTCTACCCCCTCTCTCTTCCTCTACCCCCCCACTCTCTCCTCTACCCCCCCACTCTCTCCTCTACCCCCCCTCTCTCTCCTCTACCCCCTCTAATCTCTGGGCAGCCAGAGGATAGTACAGTACATGTTCAGTAGGGGGCTTTAGGACCATGTGCCTGGTGCCTCCTGTGACCACTACTACTGTGTGTCTCTCAGCCAAATTAAAGTCAGGCTGAACACCATCACAGGCTGGACACCATCACAGGCTGGACACCGTCACAGGCTGGACACCGTCACAGGCTGGACACCGTCACAGGCTGGACACCGTCACAGGCTGGACACCGTCACAGGCTGGACACCGTCACAGGCTGGACACCGTCACAGGCTGGACACCGTCACAGGCTGGACACCATCACAGGCTGGACACCATCACAGGCTGGACACCGTCACAGGCTGGACACCGTCACAGGCTGGACACCGTCACAGGCTGGACACCATCACAGGCTGGACACCATCACAGGCTGGACACCATCACAGGCTGGACACCGTCACAGGCTGGACACCATCACAGGCTGGACACCATCACAGGCTGGACACCATCACAGGCTGGACACCGTCACAGGCTGGACACCGTCACAGGCTGGACACCATCACAGGCTGGACACCATCACAGGCTGGACACCGTCACAGGCTGGACACCATCACAGGCTGGACACCGTCACAGGCTGGACACCATCACAGGCTGGACACCATCACAGGCTGGACACCATCACAGGCTGGACACCATCACAGGCTGGACACCGTCACAGGCTGGACACCATCACAGGGAATTGGATACATGTATAACAACTGGCTGAATGTGGAGGCTCTCCGCTGAACTATGTTTTCATCTGAACTCAGTAAGGTTATAATAATGTTGTGTAAATGTTGTAAAAACAATCTGAACACGAGGAACACTGGATAAATACACTACATATACAAAAGTATTTGGACACCCTTTCAAATCAGTGAATTTGGCTATTTCAGCCACACCCATTGCTGACAGGTGTATAAAATCAAGCACACAGCCATGCAATCTTAATTGACAGTAGAATGGCCTTACTGAAGAGCTCAGTGACTTTCAACATGGCACCGTCATAGGATGCCACCTTTCCAACAAGTCCTTAAATGTCTGCCCTGCTAGAGCTGCCCCGGTCAACTAAGTGATGTTATTGTGAAGTGGAAACGTCTAGGAACAACAAAGGCTCAGCTGTGAAGTGGTAGGCCCCACAACCTCACAGAACGGGACCACCAAGTGCTGAAGGGCACTCACTTCCGAGTTCCAAACTGCCTGTGGAAGCAACGTCAGCACAATAACTGTTCACCAGGAGCTTCATGAAATGGGTTTCCATGGCCGAGCAGCCTATAGATCACCATGTGCAATGCCAAGTATCGGCTGGTGTGGTGTAAAGCTCCCCGCCATTGAACTCTGGAGCAGTGGAAACGCATTCTCTGGAGTGATGAATCATCAAATCAAAGTGTATTTGTCACGTGTGCCGAATACAACAGCTGTAGACCATTCTTACTGGCTAAAACCAATTGCGCAAAAAAGGTATTAGGTGAACATTAGGTAAATAAAGAAATAAAAACAACAGGAAAAAGACCTTGAAAAATAACAGTAGCGAAGCAATAACAGTAGGGAGGATACATACAGGCACCGGTTAGTCGTGCTGATTGAGGAAGTATGCACATGTAGATATGGTTAAAGTGACTATGCATATATGCATATTTGATAAACAGAGAGTAGCAGTAGCGTAAAAGAGGGGTTGGTGGGTGGTGGGACACAATGCAGATAGCCTGGTTAACCAATGTGTGGGAGCACTGGTTGGTCGGGCCAAGTGAAGTAGTATGTACATGAATGTATAGTTAAAGTGACTACGCATATATGATAAACAGAGAGTAGCAGCAGCGTAAAAATAGGGGTTGGGGGGAGGCACACAATGCAAATAGTCCGGGTAGCCATTTGATTACCTGTTCAGGAGTCTTATGGCTTGGGGGTAAAAACTTTTGAGAAGCATTTTTGTCCTAGACCTGGCACTCCGGTACCACTTGTCATGCGGTAGTTGAGAGAACCGTCTATGACTGGGGTGGCTGGGGTCAATTTTTAGGGCCTTCCTCTGACACCGCCTGGTGTAGAGGTCCTGGATGGCAGGCAGCTTAGCCCCAGTGATGTACTGGGCCGTACGAGCAATTGCCATACCAGGCAGTGATGCAACCAGTCAGGATGCTCTCGATGTTGCAGCTGTAGAACCTTTTGAGGATCTCAGGACCCCATGCCAAATCTTTTTAGTTTCCTGAGGGGGAATAGACTTTGTCGTGCCCTCTTCACGACTGTCTTGGTGTGTTTGGACCATTCTAGTTTGTTGATGATGTGGACACCAAGGAACTTGAAGTGCTAGCCCTGCTCCACTAAAGCCCTGTCGATGAGAATGGGGATGTGCTCGGTCCTCCTTTTCCTGTAGTCCACAATCATCTCCTTAGTCTTGGTTACGTTGAGGGATAGGTTGTTATTCTGGCACCACACGGCCAGGTCTCTGACCTCCTCCCTATAGGCTGTCTCGTCGTTGTCGGTGATCAGGCCTACCACTGTTGTGTCGTCTGCAAACTTAATGACGGTGTTGGAGTCGTGCCTGGCCATGTGATCGTGGGTGAACAGGGAGTACAAGAGGGGACTGAGCACACACGACTGGGGGGCTCCAGTGTTGAGGATCAGCGTGGCAGATGTGTTGCTACCGACCATCACCACATGGGGGTGGCCCGTCAGGAAGTCCAGGATCCAGTTGCAGAGGGAGGTGTTAAGTCCCAGGATCCTTAGCTTAGTGATGAGCTTTGAGGGCACTATGGTGTTGAACGCTGAGCTGTAGTCAATGAATAGCATTCTCACATAGGTGTTCCTTTTGTCCAGGTGGGAAAGGGCAGTGTGGAGTGCAATAGAGATTGCATCATCTGTGGATCTGTTTGGGCAGTATGCAAATTGGAGTGGGTCTAGGGTTTCTGGGATAATGATGTTGATGTTGATGTGAGACATTACCAGCCTTTCAAAGCACTTCATGGCTACGGACGTGAGTGCTACGGGTCTGTAGTCATTTAGGCAGGTTGCCTTTGTGTTCTTGGGCACAGGGACTATGGTGATCTGCTTGGTATTACAGACTCAATCAGGGACAGGTTGCAAATGTCAGTGAAGACACCTGCCAGTTGGGCAGCACATGCCCGGAGCACACGTCCTGGTAATCCATCTGGCCCCGCGGCCTTGTGAATGTTGACCTGTTTAAAGGTCTTACTCACGTTGGCTACGGAGAGCGTGATCACACAGTCGTCCGGAACAGCTGATGCTCTCATGCATACCTCAGTGTTGCTTGCCTCGAAGCGAGCATTGAAGTGATTTAGTTCATCTGGTAGGCTAGTGTCACTGGGCAGCTCGCGGCTGTGCTTTCCTTTGTAGTCTGTAATAGTTTGCAAGCCCTGCCACATAAGACGAGCGTCGGAGCCAGTGTAGTACGATTCAATCTTAGCCCTGTATTGACCATGTTAGCCCTGTTGGATGGTTCGTCGGAGGGCATAGCAGGATTTCTGTAAGCTTCCGGGTAAGAGTCCCGCACTTTGAAAGCGGTAGCTCTCACCTTTAGCTCAGTGCAAATGTTGCCTGTAATCCATGGCTTCTGGTTGGGGTAGGTACGTACAGTCACTACAGGGACGACATCCTCGATGCACTTATTGATGAAGCCAGTGACTGATGTGGTGTACTCCTCAATGCCATCGGAAGAATCCCGGAACACGTTCCAGTCTGTGATAGCAAAACAGTCCTGTAGTTTAGCATCTGCTTCATCTGACCACTTTTTTATAGACCGAGTCACTGGTGCTTCCTGCTTTAATTGTTGCTTGTAAGGAGGAATCAGGAAGATAGAATTGATAGAATCAGAAGGATAGAACTTCACCATCTTACAGTTCAACAGACAAATCTGGGTTTGGAGGATGACAGGAGAATGCTACCTGCCCGAATGCATAGTGCCAACTGTAAAGTTTGTTGGAGGAGGAATAATGGGTCTGTTTTTCATGCTTCGGGCAAAGCCCTTTAGCGAAGGAAAATCTTAACGTTGCAGCATACAATGATATTCTAGATGATTCTGTTATACCAACTTTGTGGCAGCAGTTTGGGGAAGGCCCTTTCCTGTTTCAGCATGACAATGCCTCTGTGCACAAAGCGAGATCTTTACAGAAATGGTTTGTCGAGAACGGTGTGGAAGAACTTGACTGGCCTACACAGAGCCCTGACCTCAACTCCATCGAACACCTTTGGGACGAATAGGAACACTGACTGTGAGCCAGGCCTAATTACCCAACATCCATGCCCGACCTCACTAATGCTTGTGGCTGAATGGAAGCAAGTCTCTGCAACAATGCTCCGACATCTATTGGAAAGCCTTCCCAGGAGAGTGGAGGCCATGATAGCAGCAAAGGGGGGACCAACTCAATATTAATGCCCATGATATTGGAATGAGATGTTAGACGAGCAGGTGTCCACATACCTTTGGACATGTAGTGTATCTTACTGTATCTTACTGTACCTCTCTCACACACACACTGCCCTCACACTGTGCACGTGTTGTTACGCATCATTAAATATATTGAGGCAAAAATTACCGACAGCCGCTTACAATTGAATGAAAATTAAATAGATTTCAATATTATTGAATGATATAGACTTATCTAGGCTATACTGTAGGTTGTTTATGCAGTCATCTCAGTTTTCAATGAAAGTATATTTTTTATCAATAGCTTGTTTGTAAAAATTGCAAAAAATTTCTAGTCACATTTGTGTTTAGTGGAGATATTCAGTCTATAAAGTCATACCGGAGGGCAAAAAAGCATTAACGTCAGACTTAGCTGTTCTACGAGTGGCCTGAGGCGTTAAATAACAACCATTTTCAAGTGTAACTGTAGTAGCGATGGCTTTGGGAAACAGCTAGGAGATTTAATGATGCTCCTGCAAAGGTTCTAATGATGAACTTAGACTTCAGATGCTTTTGGGAAACCAGGCCCTGGTCTATATGTGGTCTGGTCTGGTTATCTATACATGTAGTACTCTATGTATGTGGTCTGGTTATATATACATGTAGTACTCTATGTATGTGGTCTGGTTATCTATACATGTAGTACTCTATATATGTGGTCTGGTCTGGTTATCTATACATGTAGTACTCTATGTATGTGGTCTGGTTATATATACATGTAGTACTCTATGTATGTGGTCTGGTTATCTATACCTGTAGTACTCTATGTATGTGGTCTGGTCTGGTTATCTATACCTGTAGTACTCTATGTATGTGGTCTGGTCTGCGATAGCGGCCAGGTCTACTTTAGTCATGTCCCAGTCAGGCAGGCCCAACAACTGTTTGATGACGTTGTCAGCCATCTGCTGCATGAAGCGTAGGGTCTGTATGTAGTCTCCCCGCGTAGCGAAGATCTCATCCAGCCTCGCCAGGTGCTGCTTCAGACCACTCTCCATGCTACCCATGGTGCCCGTCACCTGGAGGAGGAGGAGAGATGGAGAGGAGGAAAGGGGGAGAGGAGAAGGGGATAGGAGAAGAGAGGGAGAGGAAAGGGGGAGGAGAAGAGAAGAGGAGGAGAGGAGGAAGAGAGGAGAGGAAAGGGGAAGAGGAGAAGAGGGGGAAGAGAGGCAGTGGAAAGGGGGAGAGGAGGAGGAGAGGGGGAGGAAAGGGGGAGAGGAGGAAGAGAGGGGGAGGAAGGGGGAGAGGGGGAAGAGAGGCAGTGGAAAGGGGGAGAGGAGGAGGAGAGGGGGAGGAAAGGGGGAGAGGAGGAAGAGAGGGGGAGGAAGGGGGGAGAGGGGGAAGAGAGGCAGTGGAAAGGGGGAGAGGAGGAAGAGAGGGGGAGGAAAGGGGGAGAGGAGGAGGTGAGGGGGAGGAAAGGGGGAGAGGAGGAAGAGAGGGGAGGAAAGGGGGAGAGGGGGAATAGAGGGGGAGGAAAGGGGGAGAGGAGGAAGAGAGGGGGGAGGAAAGGGGGAGAGGAGGAGGAGAGGGGGAGGAAAGGGGGAGAGGAGGAAGAGAGGGGGAGGAAAGGGGGAGAGGAGGAGGAGAGGGGGAGGAAAGGGGAGAGGGGGAAGAGAGGCAGTGGAAAGGGGGAGAGGAGGAGGAGAGGGGGGAGGAAAGTGGGAGAGGAGGAAGAGAGGGGGAGGAAAGGGGGAGAGGAGGAGGAGAGGGGGAGGAAAGGGGGAGAGGAGGAAGAGAGGGGGAGGAAAGGGGGAGAGGGGGAGGAAAGGGGGAGAGGGGGAAGAGAGGCAGTGGAAAGGGAGAGAGGAGGAGGAGAGGGGGGAGGAAAGGCGGAGAGGAGAAGGGATAGGAGAAGAGGGGGAGAGGAAAGGGGGAGGGGGGAGGAAAGGGGGAGAGGGGGAAGAGAGGCAGTGGAAAGGGAGAGAGGAGGAGGAGAGGGGGAGGAAAGGCGGAGAGGAGAAGGGGATAGGAGAAGAGGGGGAGAGGAAAGGGGGAGGAGAAGAGAAGAGGGGAGAGGAGGAAGAGAGGAGAGGAAAGGGGAAGAGGAGAAGGGGATAGGAGAAGAGGGGGAGAGGAAAGGGGAAGAGGAGAAGAGGGGGAAGAGAGGCAGGAAAGGGGGAGAGGGGGAAGAGAGGCAGTGGGAAAGGGGGAGAGGAGGAGGAGAGGGGAGGAAAGGGGAGAGGAGAAGAAGGGGAGAGGAGGAAGAGAGGCAGAGGAAAGGGGGAGAGGAGGAAGAGAGGCAGTGGAAAGGGGGAGAGGAGGAAGAGAGGCAGTGGAAAGGGGGAGAGGAGGAGGAGAGGGGGAGGAAAGGGGGAGAGGAGAAGAAGGGGAGAGGAGGAAGAGAGGCAGTGGAAAGGGGGAGAGGAGGAGGAGAGGGGGAGGAAAGGGGGAGAGGAGAAGAAGGGGAGAGGAGGAAGAGAGGCAGGGGAAAGGGGGAGAGGAGGAGGAGAGGGGGAGGAAAGGGGGAGAGGAGGAAGAGAGGCAGAGGAAAGGGGGAGAGGAGGAAGAGAGGCAGTGGAAAGGGGGAGAGGAGGAGGAGGAGGGGGAGGAAAGGGGGAGAGGAGAAGAAGGGGAGAGGAGGAAGAGAGGCAGGGGAAAGAGGGAGAGGAGGAGGAGAGGGGAGGAAAGGGGGAGAGGAGGAAGAGAGGCAGAGGAAAGGGGGAGAGGAGGAAGAGAGGCAGAGGAAAGGGGGAGAGGAGGAAGAGAGGCAGTGGAAAGGGGGAGAGGAGGAGGAGAGGGGGGGAAAGGGGGAGAGGAGGAAGAGAGGCAGAGGAAAGTGGGAGAGGAGGAAGAGAGGCAGTGGAAAGGGGGAGAGGAGGAGGAGAGGGGGAGGAAAGGGGGAGAGGAGAAGAAGGGGATAGGAGGAAGAGAGGCAGGGGAAAGGGGGAGAGGAGGAGGAGAGGGGGAGGAAAGGGGGAGAGGAGGAAGAGAGGCAGTGGAAAGGGGGAGAGAAGGAAGAGAGGCAGTGGAAAGGGGGAGAGGAGGAGGAGAGGGGGAGGAAAGGGGGAGAGGAGAAGAAGGGGAGAGGAGGAAGAGAGGCAGGGGAAAGGGGGAGAGGAGGAGGAGAGGGGGAGGAAAGGGGGAGAGGAGAAGAAGGGGAGAGGAGGAAGAGAGGGAGAGGAAAGGGGGAGAGGAGGAAGAGAGGCAGAGGAAAGGGGGAGAGGAGGAGGAGAGGCAGAGGAAAGGGGGAGAGGAGGAAGAGAGGCAGAGGAAAGGGGGAGAGGAGGAAGAGAGGCAGAGGAAAGGGGGAGAGGAGGAAGAGAGGCAGAGGAAAGGGGGAGAGGAGGAGGAGAGGCAGAGGAAAGGGGGAGAGGAGGAGGAGAGGGAGAGGAAAGGGGGAGAGGAGGAAGAGAGGCAGAGGAAAGGGGGAGAGGAGGAGGAGAGGGAGAGGAAAGGGGGAGAGGAGGAGGAGAGGCAGAGGAAAGGGGGAGAGGAGGAGGAGAGGCAGAGGAAAGGGGGAGAGGAGGAAGAGAGGCAGAGGAAAGGGGGAGAGGAGGAAGAGAGGGAGAGGAAAGGGGGAGAGGAGGAGGAGAGGCAGAGGCAAGGGGGAGAGGAGGAGGAGAGGGAGAGGAAAGGGGGAGAGGAGGAGGAGAGGCAGAGGAAAGGGGGAGAGGAGGAGGAGAGGCAGAGGAAAGGGGGAGAGGAGGAAGAGAGGCAGAGGAAAGGGGGAGAGGAGAAGAAGGGAGAGGAGGAAGAGAGGCAGAGGAAAGGGGGAGAGGAGGAAGAGAGGCAGAGGAAAGGGGGAGAGGAGGAGGAGAGGGAGAGGAAAGGGGGAGAGGAGGAGGAGAGGCAGAGGAAAGGGGGAGAGGAGGAGGAGAGGGAGAGGAGAGGGGGAGAGGAGGAGGAGAGGCAGAGGAAAGGGGGAGAGGAGGAAGAGAGGCAGAGGAAAGGGGGAGAGGAGGAAGAGAGGGGGAGGAAAGGGGGAGAGGAGGAGGAGAGGGAGAGGAAAGGGGGAGAGGAGGAGGAGAGGGAGAGGAAAGGGGGAGAGGAGGAGGAGAGGCAGAGGAAAGGGGGAGAGGAGGAAGAGAGGCAGAGGAAAGGGGGAGAGGAGGAAGAGAGGCAGAGGAAAGGGGGAGAGGAGGAAGAGAGGCAGAGGAAAGGGGGAGATGAGGAAGAGAGGGGGAGGAAAGGGGGAGAGGAGGAAGAGAGGGGGAGGAAAGGGGGAGAGGAGGAAGAGAGGCAGAGGAAAGGGGGAGAGGAGGAAGAGAGGCAGAGGAAAGGGGGAGAGGAGGAAGAGAGGCAGAGGAAAGGGGGAGAGGGGGAAGAGAGGGAGATGAAAGGGGGAGGGGAGAAGAGAAGAGGAGGAGAGGAAGAGAAGTGTCAGTACACACAGAATACTCAGTTCATTTACATATGATTAGCAAGAGTTAAGTTCTGTCCCAAATGAGACCCTATTCTCTATTTAGTGCACTAACTTTGACCAGGGCCCATAGGGGATTTATGTGAATATTACAGGGCAGGCTTGACAATGAAGGAGTTCTAGAGGTTTAATACACTATGTAAGTGACACAGCATTTTCCAGGAAGTAGCCTTGTAGGTTTGTAACTTTTATAGGCTTTTTGAATCGCCTTCCATGGGCAAAAACATTGCACAATAGTCTTCAGCGCAAAGAAAATCTTAAAATGCTGTAAAAGTATCTTAAAACAATGGCATTTTCATGTTATGATATAATTGTCAAGCCCATTGAAAAGATTTGGGGACAGGACCCGGAAGTATGATGTAGGACGTCACCTGCACATCTTATTCCGGAGATGTTGGTTCTATAGGGATAACTAATTCTAGGCTAATGTGGAAAGACATCACACAGTTTACTACATACTTAAACTGCGTAATCATACTGCTGCATTTGAGGTGTAGCAACCAGGGCAGAACCCTCCTTGAAACACACACAAACAACCAAGAGAATTATAAACTTCCTGCTACTCCCAATTTTCTGTAACACTTTTATTTACACCAAATTGACCAAACACACATAAAATTAAAGGGGTATGAAGACTGCATCCAAAATGGCACCCTATTTCCTATATAGACCACTATTTCTGACTATTTATGTAAAAGTAACACACATCTGGTGCCAGTTGGGACACAGCCCAAATGTGGAGCATGATTACACTACCACTTCACTCCCCAGTTAATTACAACATGCTTCCAGGGTTATTGACTGGGAAAGGTTTTTCAGAGACAGCAACATCCTGGTATTTGATAATTAAAAAGGGCAATAAATGCTTCCATTCAGCCCTAGGTACTTGGCATTCAGTGGGAGTACCGACAACTCATATTGCTTGTGTTTGTGGAGGAGGGGACAGCGCTGTGGTTTAGTTCTGGGGGGCTGCTGGGTGGACGTAATGAGGTAGTTTGGTATTCACTGTGTGTGGAGTCCTCACTCACTACTGCCTTTGGCTATGGGGGGTAGAGAGAAAGAACGAGAGGAATTAAGAAATTAAGGGAATTAAGAATGAGTGAGAGACAAAGGGAGAGAGACAGAAATAAATAGAGTGTGAGAGAAAAAGAAGGAAAGAAAGTAGGAGAAGGAAAAAGGAGGGAAAGATAGAAAGGAAAGAAAGAAAGAAAGAAAGAAAGAAAGAAAGAAAGAAAGAAAGAAAGAAAGAAAGAAAGAAAGAAAGTGAAAGAAGGAAAAGAAAGTGAAAGAAAGAGAGAAAGAAAGTGAGAGAAAGAAAGTGAGAGAAAGAAAGTGAGAGAAAGAAAGTGAGAGAAAGTAAGAGAGAGAAAGTAAGAGAGTGAAAGGCAAAAAAGAAAGAAAGAAAGAAAGAAGGAAAAGAATGAGGCCTACTGCTACACTGATCAGGACAGTACCATGAGGCCTACTGTACACTGATCAGCACAGTACCATGAGGCCTACTGTAGACTGATCAGGACAGTACCATGAGGCCTACTGTACACTGATCAGGACAGTACCATGAGGCCTACTGTACACTGATCAGCACAGTACCATGAGGCCTACTGCTACACTGATCAGGACAGTACCATGAGGCCTACTGTACACTGATCAGCACAGTACCATGAGGCCTACTGTAGACTGATCAGGACAGTACCATGAGGCCTACTGTACACTGATCAGGACAGTACCATGAGGCCTACTGTACACTGATCAGCACAGTACCATGAGGCCTACTGTAGACTGATCAGGACAGTACCATGAGGCCTACTGTACACTGATCAGGACAGTACCATGAGGCCTACTGTACACTGATCAGCACAGTACCATGAGGCCTACTGTACACTGATCAGCACAGTACCATGAGGCCTACTGTAGACTGATCAGGACAGTACCATGAGGCCTACTGTACACTGATCAGGACAGTACCATGAGGCCTACTGTACACTGATCAGCACAGTACCATGAGGCCTACTGTACACTGATCAGCACAGTACCATGAGGCCTACTGTAGACTGATCAGGACAGTACCATGAGGCCTACTGTACACTGATCAGCACAGTACCATGAGGCCTACTGTACACTGATCAGCACAGTACCATGAGGCCTACTGTAGACTGATCAGGACAGTACCATGAGGCCTACTGTACACTGATCAGGACAGTACCATGAGGCCTACTGTACACTGATCAGCACAGTACCATGAGGCCTACTGTACACTGATCAGCACAGTACCATGAGGCCTACTGTAGACTGATCAGGACAGTACCATGAGGCCTACTGTACACTGATCAGCACAGTACCATGAGGCCTACTGTAGACTGATCAGGACAGTACCATGAGGCCTACTGTACACCGATCAGCACAGTACCATGAGGCCTACTGTAGACTGATCAGGACAGTACCATGAGGCCTACTGCTACAGCGATCAGGACAGTACCATGAGGCCTAATGTTATACCGATCAGGACAGTACCATGAGGCCTACTGCTACACCGATCAGGACAGTACCATGAGGCCTACTGTACACTGATCAGGACAGTACCATGAGGCCTACTGCTACACCGATCAGCACAGTACCATGAGGCCTACTGTAGACTGATCAGGACAGTACCATGAGGCCTACTGCTACAGCGATCAGGACAGTACCACGAGGCCTACTGCTACAGCGATCAGGACAGTACCATGAGGCCTACTGTTACACCGATCAGGACAGTACCATGAGGCCTACTGCTACACCGATCAGGACAGTACCATGAGGCCTACTTCTACATCGATCAGGACAGTACGATGAGGCCTACTGCTACACAGATCAGGACAGTACCATGAGGCCTACTGCTACACCGATCAGGACAGTACCATGAGGCCTACTGCTACACCGATCAGGACAGTACCATGAGGCCTACTGCTACACCGATCAGGACAGTACCATGAGGCCTACTGCTACACCGATCAGGACAGTAAAATGAGGCCTACTGCTACACCGATCAGGACAGTACCATGAGGCCTACTGCTACACCGATCAGGACAGTACCATGAGGCCTACTGCTACACCGATCAGGACAGTACCATGAGGCCTACTGCTACACCGATCAGGACAGTACCATGAGGCCTACTGCTACACCGATCAGGACAGTACCATGAGGCCTACTGCTACACCGATCAGGACAGTACCATGACGCCTACTGCTACAACGATCAGGACAGTACCATGAGGCCTACTGCTACACCGATCAGGACAGTACCATGAGGCCTACTGCTACACCGATCAGGACAGTACCATGAGGCCTACTTCTACACCGATCAGGACAGTACCATGAGGCCTTCTGCTACACCGATCAGGACAGTACCATGAGGCCTACTGCTACACCGATCAGGACAGTACCATGAGGCCTTCTGCTACACCGATCAGGACAGTACCATGAGGCCTACTGCTACACCGATCAGGACAGTACCATGAGGCCTACTGCTACACCGATCAGGACAGTACCATGAGGCCTACTGCTACAGCGATCAGGACAGTACCATGAGGCCTACTGCTACACCAATCAGGACAGTACCATGAGGCCTACTGCTACACCGATCAGGACAGTACCATGAGGCCTACTGCTCCACCGATCAGGACAGTACCATGAGGCCTACTGCTACACCGATCAGGACAGTACCATGAGGCCTTCTGCTACACCGATCAGGACAGTACCATGAGGCCTTCTGCTACACCGATCAGGACAGTACCATGAGGCCTACTGCTACTCCCATCAGGACAGTACCATGAGGCCTTCTGCTACACCGATCAGGACAGTACCATGAGGCCTACTGCTACTCCCATCAGGACAGTACCATGAGGCCTACTGCTACACCGATCAGGACAGTACCATGAGGCCTTCTGCTACACCGATCAGGACAGTACCATGAGGGCTACTGCTACTCCCATCAGGACAGTACCATGAGGCCTACTGCTACACCGATCAGGACAGTACCATGAGGCCTACTGCTCCACCGATCAGGACAGTACCATGAGGCCTACTGTAGACTAATCAGGACAGTACAATGAGGCCTACTGTAGACTGATCAGGACAGTACCATGAGGCCTACTGTACACCGATCAGGACAGTAAAATGAGGCCTACTGTAGACTGATCAGGACAGTACCATGCGGCCTACTGCTACAATGATCAGGACAGTACCATGAGGCCTACTGTAGACTGATCAGGACAGTACCATGAGGCCTACTGCTACACCGATCAGGACAGTACCATGAGGCCTACTGCTACACCGATCAGGACAGTACCATGAGGCCTACTGCTCCACCGATCAGGACAGTACCATGAGGCCTACTGCTACACCGATCAGGACAGTACCATGAGGCCTACTGCTACACCGATCAGGACAGTACCATGAGGCCTACTGCTACACAGATCAGGACAGTACCATGAGGCCTACTGCTCCACCGATCAGGACAGTACCATGAGGCCTACTGCTCCACCGATCAGGACAGTACCATGAGGCCTACTGCTACACCGATCAGGACAGTACCATGAGGCCTACTGCTACACCAATCAGGACAGTACCATGAGGCCTACTGTAGACTAATGAGGACAGTACAATGAGGCCTACTGTACACTGATCAGGACAGCACCATGAGGCCTACTGTACACTGATCAGGACAGTACCATGAGGCCTACTGTACACCGATCAGGACAGTACAATGAGGCCTACTGTAGACTGATCAGGACAGTACCATGAGGCCTACTGTACAACGATCAGGACAGTAAAATGAGGCCTACTGCTACACCGATCAGGACAGTACCATGAGGCCTACTGCTACAATGATCAGGACAGTACCATGAGGCCTAATGTAGACTGATCAGGACAGTACCATGAGGCCTACTGCTACACTGATCAGGACAGTACAATGAGGCCTACTGTACACTGATCAGGACAGTCCCATGAGGCCTAATGTAGACTGATCAGGACAGTACAATGAGGCCTACTGCTACACTGATCAGGACAGTACAATGAGGCCTACTGTACACTGATCAGGACAGTACCATGAGGCCTACTGTACACTGATCAGGACAGTACCATGAGGCCTACTGTACACTGATCAGGACAGTACCATGAGGCCTACTGCTACACCGATCAGGACAGTACCATGAGGCCTACTGTATACCCATCAGGACAGTACCATGAGGCGTACTGTACATTGATTAGGACAGTACCATGAGGACTAATGCTACACTGATTAGGACAGTACCATGAGGACCTACTGTACACTGATCAGGACAGTACCATGAGGCCTACTGTACACTGATCAGGACAGTACCATGAGGCCTACTGTACACTGGTCAGGACAGTACCATGAGGCCTACTGCTACACTGATCAGGACAGTACCATGAGGACTAATGCTACACTAATTAGGACAGTACCATGAGGCCTACTGTACACTGATCAGGACAGTACCATGAGGCCTACTGCTACACTGATCAGGACAGTACCATGAGGACTAATGCTACACTAATTAGGACATTACCATGAGGTCTACTGTATACTGATTAGGACAGTACCAGTCACTTGTAATAGACAGCACACCTGGCTGGCTTCCTGCCCTACACAAACATAGTATTTTTCCCAAATGGCATCCTATTCCCTAATTAGTGCACTATTTCTGACCAGGGCTCATAGGGCTAGGGAAAATGGTGCCAATTGGGAGGCAGACTGAAATATACAGTTTAGTAAATACATGCCTCTGGTGTGCTCCTGTTATCTGATCCACTACCTCATTTCCACAGTTTTATTTCAACTCCTCAAACTCAGGAGATGAAATCATTGCTGGGAAACCATGTATCTAAGCCGCTGTGGGACTGCACGGGAATCTTATCTTAGCCTAGGGAGTCACTGGATCCGGTTGGTTGCCTCTATTGATTCGGTCTGATCCTCATCGTCGAGTTGCTTGATACTGTGCTATTGGGATGCAGCCTATGTCTCTGAGCCTGTTGGACAGTGTATTGAATTCATCCAATCACTTATACAGTTTCTCTCAATAAACAATTTGCCACAGAATATTGGGTGTCATGGCAATTTCACTGAAAGCCATCCCCTTGACTAAGAACAAGTATGAATACATCATAGGACTTGAGACAATTGGTCAGTCCGTCAGTCACATTCCTTAAAAATGCAGTACGGGATCTTAAGAACAACAAATTCGTAACATATTTCACGAATTGGATTGGTAACATACTGTAGCATATGGATTGCAAAAAAAAGTAATAATAATAATATTATTTTTGCAGGACGTAACATATACAAAATTGATGACAATTGGATGATGAACTAAGCATAAAACAGAGACCCACTTTGGCTCGTGAGCACCACTTTCAAAACTACTGGCAGAAGTTATACAAAAGCTCTGGAGTATCACTTTAACCACTGTACTATGGCGGTATTATTATATTTCAGCTTGAGATCTAGTTTGAGATACAAGATACATAAATCTTCTTCGCCTGTGTCATGAAGTTGCCCTGTTGGCAAGGTTAATGACCCCCCCATAAATACCTGTCCCCCTTTTTCTCTCCACTCTACAGAATGGACTCTTGGGAAGCCCTTTTGTTAACATAGAGAGAGTATTGTAACATCAAAAGGTTGAGGAAAATAACAATCTTTAGGTAATCCAACCAGTTGAAAGTATCCGTTGGTACTTAAAGAATATGATGTCAGATCAGTTGTCATCTGAGACATTATTACTGATGATAAGAGGACAAACTGTATCTTGGAAAGTCTACACATTCTAGGTATCAGATTCATATGGAATTGTTGTGCAATTGTTTAAATATGTAACTATTTGTGAAGAGATGAAATATCATTTTAGCTTCTAAATGAGAGAATTGTTTTCATAAGTGAACTATGCTCACTCAGTGAACCCAAGTGAACAGGCATTGGTTGTGAAATATGAAGCAGGCCCTTCTCTCCCCTACTACAAAAGCCCATTGACAAAAGTCAATCTCTTGTGTTCCCGATGACGTGAGGACTGCTGTTCATACATTTACTATACCAGCCAGAATATAGCATGAGCTTATAGTATGGCAACTTGACATGAACTTTGAACTCTTATTCACTAAAGAAGTGATACATCCTAGACATCGAGTTAGCAGCAGTCGCTGTAAACGTGGGCTAGGAAAGGACGGACAATCTCTTCAGAGAGACAGGGTACACAAAGTATTCGTTCTACCACACGATGACGGTACTACAACGTATCCGTTTTACCACAAGAAATATTCCTCAAAGGACAAGGGAGATCTCTGCTGGGCAACCCAGAGTAAATATTTATTACATTTTCCTTTTCCAAATGGGCATTTATTTAGAATGCATAAGATTCTGTATTTCCGATAGTCTAGCTTCATAAGGTCCGATAGAGAAGCAATCCTTTTGTTCCTCATTCTTCCCGTCCTTTCATTCAAACACAACCCCCTTTCTTTGTGTTACCAGCCATAATAATTGGTTCCAACTACTAGGGACATTTACTTGTATGACATAATTATGAATCAATGTATGATCCATCCGGTGTATATGTAATTCTGTGTGATTATTTAGGTATTTAGAAAATAAATAATAAAACAAAATGTTGTATTGATGATTCAACTTGTTAGCATGGGTTTGTGAAGATAACCAAGAATTTTACGACGTTCAGATGAGACTGAATAAGGTGACGATTGCTAATTGACTGCTATTGATATAAAAGATTACCAGGTCTTTAAGAGTTTATTCAGAAGACAACAGCTCTAAACATTCTTCCGTGGTGCCCCAACTTCCTAGTTAAATACATGTACATGATTAGTTTAATCAGGCAATATTAGAGAATTTATTTGATAAAATAGCATGTCATATATCACTTAATCCATAGCAAAGACACAACACTCAAACTATTTGACTCAATGGTGAGGAGGAAAGGAGGGTTCCTTCAATTACATTTGAATGGATGATCTCAGAATAGATGAGGTCAGGCGTGAAATGAAACATGGCTCTAAAGTGCTGTAGCCGTTCTGTCTCCCAAAGATGGATTCCTTCTCCGCTGGTTAATTTTGGGTAATAAAATCTTGAAAAACCTCTTCATGAATATATTCCACTTTTTTTTACCAGTTCAATGTGATAGTAACAACAGCTGATGTTTTACACCCCAAAATAGATATTATGTTCTGAGAGAAGGGTTAAGAGACATTTTGGTTTGTTGGGTTCGGAGGAAAAGAGAACATGAAAGTGACAGAATATACTGTATGCCATTGAGGAGATGATTGACAGACATAGAAAGGTGGTCAGAAGAGTAATGCAAAGAATGGTTGTCTATGATGGATATTGTGGGAAACGATTTGAAAGCATTTGAAGGTCTGAATTCCACAAACAGTCCAGATGGCATAAGACAGTGGTTCCTAAACTTTTTATAGTCCCGTACCCCTTCAAACATTCAATCTCCAGCTGTGTACCCCCTCCAGCACCAGGGTCAGCGCACTCTCAAATGTTGTTTTTGCCATCATTGTAAGCTTGCCACACATACTATAAGATACATTTATTTAACACAAGAGTATGAGTTTTTGTCACAACCCAGGTCGTGGGATGTGACAAAGAGCTGTTATAGGACCAGAGCACAAATTATAATAATATAAAAATAATCAATAATTTGACTCTGTATTTAACCATCTTACATATAAAACCTTATTTGTTTATCGAAAATGGTGAATAACTCACCACAGGTTAATGAGAAGGGTGTGCTTGAAACGATGCACATAACTCTGCAATGTTGGGTTGTATTGGAGAGAGTCTCCGTCTTAAATCATTTTCCACACACAGTCTGTGCCTGTCTTTAGTTCATGCTAGTGAGGGCCGAGAATCCACTCTCACATAGGTACGTGGTTGCAAAGGGCATCAGTGTCTTAACAGCGCAATGTTCCAAGGCAGGATACTCTGAGCGCAATCCAGAAGTCTGGCAGTGGATTCTGATTAAAATCAATTTTCAGCTTGCTTGTTGCAATTTCGATGAAGCTCTCTTATTCAGATATTGGTAAGTGGACTGGGGGCAGGGCATGAAAGGGATAATGAATCCAGTTGTTTGTGTCATCTGCTTCGGGAAAGTACCTACGTAATTCCACGCCCAACTCACTCAGGTGCCTCGCGATTTCACATTTGAAATTGTCCGTAAACTTGAGATCTTTGCACACAAAATGATTACAATGATGGAAAGACCTGTGTGTTGACCTTGTCCTTGTTAATGCAGACAGAGAGGAGCTCCAACTTCTTAATCATAGCCTCATATTTGTCCCGCACATTGAATATAATTGTAGAGAGTCCCTGTAATCCTATATTCAGATCATTCAGGCGAGAGAAAAAACATCACCCAGACGGTCAGACAAGTGAAAATTATGGTCAGTAAATAAAACTTTAAGCTTGTCTCTCAATTAAAAAAAAACTTGTCAATACTTTGCCCCTTGATAAACAGCACACTTCACTATGTTATCGCTGTCCATATCAATGCAGTGAAGAAAATACACGAGAGTTCACAGGCCTTGCTTTAACAATGTTAACCATTGTCAATTTAGTGTCCAAAACGTCTTTCAAGCTGTCAGGGGACTGCCTGACAGCTTGAAAGACGTGGATGCTACAGTGTACCCAAGTGGCGTTGGGAGAAATTGCTTGTGTTATCCTTCCATTATGTCCACCAAAGTCCAATTGACCACCAAAGACCAATTGATGTCACAAAGCTGTTCAGTACTTTAAGAATATCCTGTTGTCCTGGTTTCCAGTGGTTTGCAGAAGAGGATGTCTTCCTTAATTGAGCTTCCCCCCATAAACGTAACGGGCATATACCAGGAGCTGTGCCAGGCCCGCCACGTCTGTTGACACATCCAGCTGTAAGGCATATCATTTACTGGCTTGTATGTGAAGCAGTAATTGTTTCAAAACATCTCCTGCCATGTCACTTATTTGTCGAGAAACAGTGTTGTTTGATGAAGACATTGTCTGTATAATTGTTTGGCCTTCTCCCCCAACATTGTCCCAGCCATATCCGTGACAGCAGGAAGATTTAAGTCCTCCACAATAGTATGTGGCTTGCCTGTCCTAGCCATTCGGAGGGTCACCATATAAGAGGCTTCTAGCCCCTTCTTATTAATGCTATCTGTTGCTTTTATACATGTCTTACTACTCAAAAGTTGACTTAATTCTCGCTCAAAAAACTCCCGTGGTGTATTTTTCAAATGGCCATGTTTTGTTTCTAAATGTCTGCGCAAGAGTGAAGGTTTAATCGAGTTGTGAGATAGTACTTTTGTAAATATAACACACTATGGCTGAGGAAAGGCACTACTTTCAATATAAGTGAACCCCAAATGAATGTAGTTCTCATCATACCTGCGCCTCTTTGATGGTCCAACGTCCCTGTCCATTGTTCAGTGTTTTCCCAGGTAAGGGAATGACCAGCAGCTACGTTTGGTTACATACGGACCGTTAGTGGAATTCCCGCGAGAGAGTTACGATTCATGTGATTGGATGTTAATTACTTGACTAGGCTACCTGTATTTGACATTTTGTTGTTATTTCGCTGAACACTAGATGGTTTAACTTGATTTTTGTCAGTGAAATGAGGCTACTCAAGCGAGAAAACAACCTCACACAACTGTATAGCCCTGTTGGAAAATATAAATGTACTGTTTGAAAATGGGAAGAGTAAAATGTTTTTTTTAATTGACATTTTTTAATGTGTATCGTGTATCACATTTTGATTTGGCGCACCACAGTTTGGGAATAACTGGCATAAGATATTGAAAGGGAGTGGAGGAGAGGAAGGAAAGAGAAAGTGGCTTAGCAAAAATAAGCAACCTTTTGCCTGATGCTAGCAGCTTCACTTCACTGAAAACACACTGCAACTCCCATGTCTGAACAGGGAAGTCAGTCAGTCCTATTACATCTGTGTTCTTACTCCTCCAAGTCTAACACAACAACTATGCACTTGCATATCCAGACCTTTACCCTAAACTTAACCACTTCATATCACTTTACCATAAGATAAACCTTAACCGTATTATTTGATCTGCAGATACTGTAGGGTAGAATATCTACTTCTTAAGGTCTCTGAGGTTTTATAGTACCATCCTGATGTTTGTGTTCTAGACAGAGAACAGCATGGGCAAGGATGCCAAGGTTGTAGCAGCCAGTGGGGATGCCCTCCTGAAATCCCTTGTCTGGGACAGGAGACAAACCTAGGAGTCTATAGGTCCAGATCCAGACCCAGGCCCATGTCCAGCTCTCAGTCAACAGCTCTCAGTCAGTCACCAGCCATCCCACACAAATCTGCATCCAAAATGGCACCCTATTCCATACATAGTGCACTACTTTTGAGCAGAGCCCTATGGTGCAGTATTATTTGTGCACTATTGAGGGACTAGGGTGCCATTTGGGATGTACAGAGACCTCCAACCAGGCAGTTTATCACTGGCTTGTCAGCTCCATCCCAAACAAAACCCTTCTTCCTTCTCCTCAACAATTATCAAACATTCTCTCTACAAGAGCTTGATACTTTGAACATGATTGCTTACATTGTAAATAGTTCAAGTAAATCCTTCTTTCATCACACAGAGTCAAATAACTCATCTTTCAACTCTATCGTTTCCAGACAAAGCCTATTACGATGAGAGCGTGTTTGGTTGAGGGAAATATGGTTACAGTTATGTCACTGGTAAGGTCCCAACCAGGGTTAGACATAACCTTTCTCTCTGACTGACCCACACAGGAAGGGCTCTGATAGCCTGGTCCCACATTTGTTTGTGCTGTCTTTCCAACTCATATGGTAATTGGCAGGAGTTGGCAAGACAACACAAACAGAACTGGAACCAGGCTGGAGCTCTGACTGTTAGCTGCCAAAACCTCTCTTCATTCACCATCTCCTTCCTCCAAGACTCAGCAAAGAAGAAAACTATTTATTTATAGAATGTCTGCGGAGTTCATATGGGATATCAGTTAGAGATTATACAAGCATTCCAAATTCCCATAATTCCCTCTACGGTATGAAGAGCAGACTGTTTCTGTCTTCTCCTCCTGAAACGAATGTCTTCTAACTGTGTGTCTGATTGTTAATTCAGATTCCCAGTCAGGGTTGGTCCAGAATGGTCCAGAACTAATGAACTAACTCAAACAACCTGGGAAAAGTGATGGTGACTGTGGGGTAAAAAAGCAGCCATTGACTGTAACTATGAAGTCAACTTCCATTAATGGTGACTATTAAGTGTTTCCAAATCTGTCCCTCAAACCATCATGGCCACCTAATCATCCCCAGCTTTCAATTGGCTCATTCATCCCCTTCCTTTCCCCTGTAACTATTCCACAGAACGTTGCCGTAAATAAGAATGTTCGCAGTCAACCTGATAAAATAAGGGTCAAAAATAGAAGAAAAAACTATTCATTTCCATCACCTTCCAGTTTAAGATATCTGCTCCACTTCTGAGGAATGTGGAGAGGCAGAGGAGGAGTGGGCAGAAGCCAAAGCAGCCATTGTTATCAGAAAGAGGACTAACACCGAAGCAGCCCATCAGGACACCCGGCCATTTGTCCTCATCAAAGGTCTTTGTTTGCTGGGTTCACGGATGATTGTGGGGACCTAAAATCGTCAAAAGTCCCCACAAGGATAGTGAACGAAGGAAAATTCTCCCTCATGGTGACATTTACAACATAGGGTTAGTGTTACAATTAGGTTTAAGGTTTGAGTTAGGGAAAGGGGGTAGTGGTTAGGTTCAGGGCAAATAGGATTTGGAACAAAACATGTTCATCCCATGGGGTGGCAGGGTAGCCTAGTGGTTAGAGCGTTGGACTAGTAACTGTAAGGTTGCAAGTTCAAACCCACAAGCTGACAAGGTCGTTCTGCCCCTGAACAGGCACCCACTAGGCCGTCATTGAAAATAAGAATTTGTTCTTAACTGACTTACCTAAAGTCTGATTGTGAAGAGAGGCTGTCGTCTGTCTATAAGACACAGTAAGGCCTTTGTACCATCAGAGGACCACAACTATTTAAAAGCTCAGATCGGAACTATATTGGTTCTACATGCTGTGGGCTCAATCTCCATTAAAAGTGCAGCTTGGACTAGGCTTAATCTGTGCCCGGTAAACCAACTGTGTGTTTTCAAGCCCAGCTGTGTAGGTAACAGCTATGACACAGAGAGTAAGCTACAGAAACCCGAATCCATTTCATTACCACAGATGGGAAGTTCACTCCTGCTCTTCAACAGCGAACATAGAAGTCATCTGGAGTCTCTACGTCTGTCTCTCTGATGATGATGCACTTCCTGCCTCACTGCTGAGGGAAGTGACAAGGAGGCAGGACAGTGGGTGATGTGATGGTGATTTCATAATAAGCCAGAGGCCATTATCATTCCAGCCTCCACGAGAGTGTGGCATACTGGTCAGAGACCCACCAGAGAGCAGACGCTTGGTGGTTCCCATGGCTCAATCTATAATTGGTTGAAGCAGGATTTGATTCCTGCATAGTGTCATGACGTTGCCCTCTTTGAGTACAGCGAGCACCATCCCCCTCTCTCTGTCTCCTACATACACTCAGGCTGCTGCGACCTCAGGTTGTAAATTCCTGGAGGAGATTATCTCCTCATGGCCACAGTATATAGAGAGAGTGAGTTTTCATAGAGAGTACAAAGGAATTTCTTCCACCTGACAGAACTTGAGGTCCGAACAACACTTATGTTCTGGAGAAGGTATAAAAGATTGGTGATGAATCCAGCTACGAACTGGTCCGTTTGGTACAATTTTGTGAAACTCATGAGACAATACATTACAATAACGCTGTTTATATAATATCCTCAGTTATGAGGCTTACATCTAATTGTTGTATAAGATGAATGAGTGAGGATGATTAAACTCCAATTCCCTTTGGAGTTTAACCTCTCTAGGGTAGGGGGCAGCATTCGGAATTTTGGATGAAAAGCATGCCCAAATTAAACGGCCTGCTACTCGGGCCCAGAAGATATGATATATTTGGATAGAAAACACTCTAAAGTTTCCAAAACTGTTAAAATAGTGTCTGTGAGTATAACAGAACTGATTTAGCAGGCAAGAAAACGGAGAAAAATCCATTCAGGAAGTCGGTTTTTTTTGGGGGGGGGGGGTTGTAGTTTTCTGTTCAATGCCATTACAGTATCCATTGACTTAGGACTCCATTTGCAGTTCCTATGCCTTCCACTAGATGTCAACAGTCTTTAGAAATCATTTCAGGCTTGTATTCTTATGAGGGAGTAAGACCAGTCTGAACGAGTGGACCCTAAAGTAACGCAGAGTTTTCAGGCGCATGTGCATTTCTTGTTTACCTTTTATATTGACAACGTTATTGTCCGGTTTAAATATTATAGATCATTTAGGCTAAAAAACAACCTGAGGGTTGAATATAAACATCTATGAACTTTACGGATACAATTTGGATTTTTTTGTTTGAGCCTGTGGATTACTGAAGAAAACGCGCTAACAAAACGGAGGTTTTTGAATATAAAGAGACTTCATCGAACAAAATGAACATTTATTGAGTAAATGAATGTCTTCTGATTGCCACCATATGAAGATCATCAAAGGGATTCAGTTGATCTCTATTTCTGAGTTTTGTAACGCTTCTGCTTGGCTGGTTACTGTTTGTAATAATTTGTCAACTGGGCTATGTTCTGGGCTAAGTATGTTCTGGGCTAGGTATGCTTTCACCGAAAATCATTTTATAAATATGACACTGTGGTTGGTTTAACAAGAAGTTAATCTTTAAACCTATGTAAAATATGTTTTGTTTTCTGAATTTTTACAATGAGCATTTCTGTAATTGAATTTGGCCCTCTGCAACCTCACTGGATGTAATTAACTAGGAAGTCGGGGCACCGATGAAAATCTTCAGATTACAAAATTATAATTTTCCTAATATAACTCTTCAGATATTTTCATATCTGATCAATTAGTCTGATCAATCAATTAATTCCTGAATTATTATTTACCTCACGTTAGTCTCATTCAAAACGTCAAAAATGGTTGGTTATCTGCACAAACCCCGCCTTTACTATGAATCATCCATACACCAATTGTCTTAATAATTTATTTACTAACTAAATAATCACAGAAATGCATAAACAAACAGTAGATCTGTTACTAACAAATGATAGGGAAGATTCCCTAGTGGGCTATGCCAATATGACGGCTTGGTGGACAAAGGGAAGTGGGTGTGGACTGAGCGAGAGTGGGAAAGACAAAAAGGGATCACTACACACGGTTGATAATTATATTAATTTATACCCAGAAAGGGCCATGATGGAGTTCAAAGCCCCCCCGGCCAAACCCTCCCCTAACCTGGACTGGGACAATTGTGTGCCGCCCTATGGGATTCCCGGTCACGGCCGGTTGTGACACAGCCTGGGCTAGAACCCGGGTCTGTAGTGATGCCTCAAGCACTTTGATGCAGTGTCTTAAACGACTGTGCCACTCGGGAGGCCCAGAGTGGGTGTTCTTAATGGATAAAAGCATCTGCACAGGCCTCCCGAGTGGCGCAGCGGTCTAAGGCACTCGTGGCGGGCCAGGCACCTGCAAGCTGACTTCAGTCACCAGTTCATCCGACACATTGGTGTGGATAGCTTCCGGGTTAAGCGAGCAGTGTGTCAAGAAGCAGTGCCGCTTTGCTGGGTCGTGTTTCGGGGGACGCATGGCCCTCCACCTTTGCCAATTGGATAGCATGAAATTGGGAAGACAGAAATATAAGTATTGGCTCAACCAGAATATTTAATCTAATACAGGATTAGGGAAATCTGGCTATATGTTCAACCATTAAGGTCTGCACATCACAAGGAACATATAGTACATCCCAACATGTATGTGCCTTCACTGCCTATAAAATGGCTGGGTTTAAAACAAGGCCAGATCCTTCTTAGCACTGAGAGAAAATAGAACTGAAATCCCACTGCCGAAACTTCCTGTAGAGTCCTGAGCCTTATTATCTGAGTGACTAAAATGTCCCGGAGAGAATGTGAGAGCATGGGAAATAAAGATGGATTCTCTCTGTGTCTTCATCAGTGCTTCTTAGCACTTAAAGAGGAAACCGAGATATAAATAGTCAGGAAGGGCCTCACAGTGTAAAGTAGTGGGCACATGAAGGGAGACGGAAGGAGGATGGTTCTTTGTTCATCGGGTGCCTGGGGGATGGGGAGTAGGATTGGGGGGGTTGAGAAGAGAGGGCAATCTCAGCAGTATAATTGTAGAATCTATAGCTATCTAAAGCTAGAAAGCTATTTGTATTTGTCAGATGCTTTGTAAACAACAGCTGTAGACTAACAGTGAAATGCTTACTTACGGGCCCTACCCAACAATGCAGAGAAAGAAAAACACAAGGAATAAATACACAATGTGCAATGATAACATGGCTATATACACAGGGTAACAGTACTGAGTCAATGTGCAGGGGTATGAGGCAATTGGGGTACAGTATATATGTTTATATATAGGTAGGAATAAAGTCACCAGTCAACAGTCATCAAATCAACAGTCATTGCGTCTGATAGACTTGGTTTCCATGCCTAGCAGCTAAAACGGACACATTGGGAGTCATGTCGGTACAAAGCACGAGAACAATGTCTGGTTGGACCAGCCTCCCTGAGTGTACATTGGAAGCAGCACACACAGAGACAGTTTCTTGGACCATGACCACACACACAGAGACAGTTTCTTGGACCATGACCACACACACAGAGACAGTTTCTTGGATCATGACCTGGCTGTGACTGCAGACATTATCACCATCAGACAGTGGGTTTGGAGGGGGCTGGCTGTGACTGCAGACATTATAACTATCACACAGTGGGGATGGAGGGGGCTGGCTGTGACTGTAGACATTATCACCATCACACAGTGGGGATGGAGGGGGCTGGCTGTGACTGTAGACATTATCACCATCACACAGTGGGGTTGGAGGGGGCTGGCTGTGACTGTAGACATTATCACCATCACACAGTAGGGTGGAGGGAGCTGGCTGTGACTGTAGACACAGACAGTGGGGGGGTGAGAAAGACAAAGTAGTCAGTCTACTGGACCCACCAGGCTGTGAGTGTTATACAGAGAGTCATCAGCTGTATGGTTATGTAGTGTATGGTAATATAGTGGTAACGTAGAGGTAATGGGAAACGTAGAGGTAATATAGTATTGAGACTGCAGTGCTACCCACCAGGCTGTCGACCCCTCCCAGGGTATGATTGGTGTTGTACAGGGAGTACGTCAGCTGGTACACCCCATCGTTGGTCTCGCTGTTGCCATAGAAACCCACTCCCACAGCAGCGCTGCACAGAGCGAGAGACAGGAAGGAAGGCAAAGGTTAGCTTTTGTAGCTTTTGTTTGATAAATTAAAAATTACAAAGTAAAAAAAAACAGTACCGACGACTGATCCAATGAATTGATCCAATGATGGTCGTAATGTCTGGGGCGGCAGGGTAGCCTAGTGGTAAGAGCGTTGGACTAGTAACCGGAAGGTTGCAAGTTCAAATCCCCGAGCTGACAAGGTACAAATCTGTCGTTCTGCCCCTGAACAACCAGTTAAACCCACTATTCCTAGGCCATCATTGAAAATAAGTTTGCTTCGTTTAAAGGAGGGTGCATGAATTACGGATCTTCCTTTAAAGGAGGGTGTCTGAATTACGGATCTTCCTTTAAAGGAGGGTGTATGAATTATGGATCTTCCTTTAAAGGAGGGTGTATGAATTATGGATCTTCCTTTAAAGGAGGGTGTCTGAATTACGGATCTTCCTTTAAAGCAGGGTGGTGGAATTACTGATCTTCCTTTAAAAGGAGGGTGGTTGAATTACAGATCTTCCTTTAAAAGGAGGGTGGTTGAATTACAGATCTTCCTTTAAAAGGAGGGTGGTTGAATTACAGATCTTCCTTTAAAAGGAGGGTGGTTGAATTACAGATCTTCCTTTAAAGGAGGGTGGTTGAATTGTGCTCTTATGCTATCTCAATGGTTTAACTGTTATAACAAAATCAATGGAGGTCCATGCCAAGACATTTTAGCCATTTTTGATTCTCCAGATACAGTACCAGTCAAAAGTTTGGACACCTATTCATGCAAGGGTTTTTCTTGATTTGTACTATTTTCTACATTGTATAATAATATTGAAGACATCAAACTATGAAATAACACATAAGGAATCATGCAGTAACCAAAAAAAAGTGTTAAACAAATCAAAATATATTTTATATTCTTCCAAGTAGCCACCCTTTTCCTTGACAGTTTTGCACACTTTTAGCATTCTCTCAACCAGATTCAACTGGAATTATTTTCCAACAGTCTTGAAGGAGTTCCCACAAATGCTGAACACTTGTTGGCTGCTTTTCCTTCACTCTGCGGTCCAACTCATCCCAAAACATCTCGATTGGGTTGAGGTCGGGTGATGTTGGAGGCCAGGTCATCTGATGCAGAACTCCATCACTCTTCTTCTTTGTCAAATAGCCCTTGCACAGCCTGGAGGTGTCCTGTCCTGCTGAAAAACAAATGATAGTGGGACTAAGCCCAAACCAGATAGGATGGCGTATCGCTGCAGAATGCTGTTGTAGCCATGCTGGTTAAGTGTGCATTGAATTGTAAAGTAAATAACTGACAGTGTCACCAGGAAAGCACCACCACACCTTCTACTCTAGGCTTCAAGGTGGGATCCACACATCTGGAGATCATTCGTTCACCTACTCTGTGTCTCACAAAGACATAGCGGTTGAAACCAAAAATCTCAGAATGGTCTAATGTCCATTGCTTGTGTTTCTTGGCCCAAGCAAGTCTCTTCTTATCATTAGTGTACTTTAGTAGTGGTTTCTTTGTAGCAATTTGACCATGAAGGCTTGTTTCACACAGTCTCCTCTGAACAGTTGATGTTGAGATGTGTCTTGTGAAGCATTTATTTGGGCTGCAATTTCTGAGGCTAGTAACTCTAATGAACTCTAATTTAGCAAATAGGGCTATCTTCTGAATACCACCCCTACCTTGTCACAACACAACTGATTGGCTCAAACACACTAAGAAGGAAAGAAACTCCACAAATTAACTTTTAACAAGGCACACCTGTTAATTGAAATGCATTCCAGGTGACTACCTTATGAAGCTGGTTGAGAGAATGCCAAGAGTGTGCAAAGCTGTCATCAAGGCACAGGGTGGCTACTTTGAATAATCTCAAACATAAAATATATTTTGATTGGTTAAAAGGGCTCAAATGCCGTTAATGGGATCGATTTGACAACAGCCAGTGAAAGTGCAGGGCGCCAAATTCAAACAGGAATGTCATAATTAAAATTCCTCAAACATAAAAGTATTATACACCATTTTAAAGATAAACTTGTTGTTAATCCAACCACAGTGTCCGATTTCAAAAAGGCTTTACAGCGAAAGCACACCATACGATTATGTTAGGTCAGCGCCTAGTCACAAAAAACTTACTCCTCTCTTTGGCTGGAAAATGGCTGGGAAAAAAAGCAGAAAGAGATAAAATGTATCACTAACCTTTGATGATCTTCATCAGATGGCACTCATAGGACTTAATGTTACACAATACATGTATGTTTTGATCGATAAAGTTCATATTTATATCCAAAAATCTCAGGTTACATTGGCGTGTTACATTCAGTAATGTTTTGCCTCCAAAACATCCAGTGATTATGCAGAGAGCCACATCAATTTACAGAAATACTTATCATAAAAGTTGATGAAAGATACAAGTGTTTTACATAGAATTAAAGATACACTTCTCCTTAATGCAACCGCTGTGTCAGATTTCAAAAAAGCTTTACAGCAACAGCACATCATGCTATAATCTGAGTACATCGCTCAGCCACCAAAACAAGCCATACAGATACCCGCCATGTTGTGGAGTCAACAAAAGTCAGAAATAGCATTAGAAATATTCATTACCTTTGATGATCTTCATCACGCACTCCCAGGAATCCCAGTTCCACAATAAATGTTTGTTTTGTTCGATACAGTCCATATTTATGTATTTTTGTTCGAGCGTTTAGTACACTAATCCAAATGCACAAGCCGCGAGCACAAAGTCCAGACAAAAAGTAAAAAAGGTTCCATTGCAGTTTGTAGAAACATGTCAAACGATGTATAGAATCAATCTTTAGGATGTTTTTATCATAAATCTTCAATAATGTTTCAACCGGACAATTCCTTTGTCTTTAGAAAGGAAAGGGAATGGAGCTCGTGCTCACGGTCACACGCGATCAACAACTCATGACTCATCAGCCAGACCCCTGCTTCAAACAGCTCTTATTCGCTCCCCTTTCACAGTAGAAGCCTGAAACAACGTTCTAAAGACTGTTGACATCCAGTGGAAGCATTAGGAAGTGCAACATGACCAAATTTACACTGTATATTGAATAGGCATTCACTTGAAAAACTACAAACCTCAGATTTCCCACTTCCTGGTTGGATTTTTCTCAGGTTTTCGCCTGCCATATGAGTTCTGTTATACACACAGACATCATTCAAACAGTTTTAGAAACTTCAGAGGGTGTTTTCTATCCAAATCTACAATCAATAATATGCATATCTATGGTTCTGGGCCTGAGTAGCAGGCATTTTACTCCGGGGACGCTTTTCAGCCGAACGTGAAAATACTGCCCCCTAGCCCAAAGAGGTTTAAACACTTTCTTACTACATGATTACATATGTGTTATTTCATTGTTTTGAAGTCTTAACTATTATTTTCTACAACGTAGAACAACCCTTGAATGAGTAGGTGTCCAAACTTTCGACTGGTACTGTACATACTTTATATCTGGATTTAGTCGTTTAAGTTTACACTGAAAACGCATTACCATAATAATAATAGTTATAATAATGTAGTCCACTCTCATACAGAAAAACAGAACTACGCACTATCATAATACGTTTTTCTGTATTAGTCCAGGCAACCTTAGATTACTAACGTGCAGTGGGCTGAAATTAATTTCACTGTCTGTAAATGTCCTCTTTCTCATCTTCTTGTAGTTTGTGTTATGGACATGAGAGTACTGTTCATGCCACAAGCAGTGGTTCCCCTCTTAGTAACCCTCCTAATATGTTATCTTCTCACTGCCCTGCATAACGCTCTCCACCACACTAACACAACTCAACTGCTGTGGAGATAAACCTCTCTAAGCCTCTCTTGATTATTGGATCCTCTTCCTCCTGTTATGTCTGGTCCATTAAAGTGCTACCAGAAGAGGATCACAGGTCCAGTGGTAGAAGGGATGTAGGGACTTCTAGACTCGGAGGGAAACTTCAACCTTCCTCACAATGCGTGTCCCTGTATGCGTCCAAAATGGAACACTATTTGCTATGGGCCCTGGTCAAAAGTAGTATACTGCATAGGGAATACTGTAGGTTGCCATTTTGGAAGCTTTATGTGAGTCCTCAGTGGAGAAGCTTCCTCTTCACAGTCTGTCTCCCACTTCCTTGGGAAATTACATTACGATTCTGTCCCTCGCAGTGTTATCCTGTGCTGTTTAATAAGGTAACAGTAATGTGGGTAGGGCAACTAGGACTCCCACACAGCGCAGAGTGAGAGACATGTAGTATATCAACAAATTGGTGAGGGCACTAGAACAGTCTGCAGCACCCAGCCTCACCCTACTAGAATCTGAATTAAAATGTATACTGATGACCTGGTGCTTCTGTCCCCAACCAAGGAGGGCCAAAAGCAGCACCAACATCTTCAGCACAGATTCTGTCAGACCTGGGCCCTGACAGTAACAAAACTAATGGTGTTCCAAATAAGGTCCACTTGCCAGGACCACAAATACAAAGTCCATCTAGACAACATTGCTCTATAGCACACTACACATACTGTACCTTGGCCTACACATCAGCACCACAGATAACTTCCAAAAAGCTGTGAACGATCTGAGAGACAACACAAGAAGGGCCTTCAATGCCATCAAAATAACATAAAATTCGACATACCAATTAGGATCTGGCTAAAAATACTTGAATCAGTTATAGAACCCATTGCCATTTATGGTTGTGAGGTCTGGGGTCCACTCACCAACCAATACCTCACAAAATGGGAAAAACACCAAATTGAGACTCAGCAGAATTATTTATTTTATGTTTATTTATTTTCCCTTTTGTACTTTAACTAGTTGCAAATAATATGACATTTCAAATGTATTTAGAGACAGGGGGTGGAGAGAGAAAGAAAGAGAGAAAGAAAGGGGATGAGAAAGGGGATGGAGAGAGGGGGGGATGGAGCGAGAGTAAGAGGGGGATGGAGAAAGAGAGCGAGAAAGGGAATGAGAGAGAGAGGGGATAGAGAAAAGGGGGGATGAGAGAGAGAGAGGGGGATGAAGAGCGAGGGAGAAAAGGGTTGAGAAAGATATAGGGGATGAGAGAGTTGACAGAGAGAGAGAGGGGATGGAGAGAGAGGGAGAAAGGGTATGGAGAGAGGGGGGGGTGGAGAGAGCGAAAAGGGGATGGAGAGCGAGAGGGAGTGGGACGGAGAGAGGGGGTGGGTGGAGAGAGAAGGAGAGAGAGAGGAGACAGAATATGCATCTCTCACCATGAATCAAGTATTGATGATGCATTGCATTATGTCTGTGGGGTGTCTTTACTCTTTACACACCAAAACATTAGCCCGGTATCAAGAACACACCGTCGGGATTCTGCCTCCTTTCATGTTCCTGTATTTAAACAAGCTCTATGAAGTTAGAAACACACAAAGTCTACATCCCAAATGGCGCCTTATTGGATTTATAGTGCACTACTTTGTTTACTGTAAAGAGTGCCATTTAGGACGCACTCAGAGAAACCTCAAAACATCCAGGAAAGAAATAAGTACAGTCTAGCAGAATAAAACAGCCTGAGGAAATAGGTCTATCTTTTGAAGCGCTGTATCTGAAATATCTCTGAATCATTGTCATTAACAGGAGGATGGTAGGGGCCTGGAGAGAGAGAAGAGGGATGGAGGGAGAGAGAGTGAGTAAACTCAGCAAAAAAACGTCCCTTTTTCAGGACCCTGTCTTTCAAAGATAATTCATAAAAATCCAAATAACTTCACAGATCTTCATTGTAAAGGGTTTAAACACTGTTTCCCATGCTTGTTCAATGAACCATAAACAATTAATGAACATGCACCTGCGGAACGGTCATTAAGATACTAACAGCTTACAGACGTTAGGCAATTAAGGTCACAGTTATGAAAACTTAGGACACTAAAGAGGCCTTTCTACTGACTCTGAATTACACCAAAAGAAAGAGGCACAGCATCCCTGCTCATCTGCGTGAACGTGCCTTAGGCATGCTGCAAGGAGACATGAGGACTGCAGATGTGGCCAATAAATTGCAATGTCCGTACTGTGAGACACCTAAGACAGCGCTACAGGGAGACAGGACGGACAGCTGATCATCCTCGCTGTGAGAGACCACGTGTAACAACACCTGCACAGTTTCGGTACATCTGAACATCACACCTGCGGGACAGGTACAAGATGGCAACAACAACTGCCCGAGTTACACCAGGAACGCACAATCCCTCCATCAGTGGTCAGACTGCCTGCAATAGGCCGAGCGAGGCTGGACTGAGGGCTTGTAGGCCTGTTGTAAGGCAGGTCCTCACCAGACATCACCGGCAACAACATCACCTATGGGCACAAACCCACCGTCGCTGGACCAGACAGGACTGGCAAATAGTGCTCTTCTCTGACGAGTTGCGGTTTTGTCTCACCAGGGGTGATGGTCAGATTTGCGTTTATCATCTAAGGAATGAGCGTTACACCGAGGTCTGTACTCTGGAACGTGATCGATTTGGAGGTGTAGGGTCCGTCATGGTCTGGGGCGGTGTGTCACAGCATCATCGGACTGAGCTTGTTGTCAGTGCAAGCAATCTCAACGCTGTGCGCTTACAGGGAAGACATCCTCCTCCCTCATGTGGTACCCTTCCTGCAGGCTCATCCTGACATGACCCTCCAGCATGACAATGCCACCAGCCATACTGCTCGTTCTGTGCATGATTTCCTGCAAGACAGGAATGTCAGTGTTACGCCATGGCCAGCGAAGAGCCCGGATCTCAATCCCATTGAGCACGTCTGGGTCCTGTTGGATCGGAGGGTGAGAGCTTGGGCCATTCCCCCCAGAAATGCCTGGGAACTTGCAGGTGCCTTGGTGGAAGAGTGGGGTAACATCTCACAGCAAGAACTGGCAAGTCTGGTGCAGTCCATGAGGAGGAGATGCACTGCTGGTGGCCACACCAGATATTGACTGTTACTTTTGATTTTGAGCCCCCCCCCCCTTTGTTCAGTTACACATTATTCAATTTCTGTTAGTCATATGTCTGTGGAACTTGTTCAATTTGTCTCAGTTGTTGAATCTTGTTATGTTCATACAAATATTTACGCATGTTAAGTTTGTTGAAAATTCTCTCTAAACTCTTGAAAAAAGAGTTTAGAACTCCTCTTAATTCAGATAAATATCTGGTGGCCATCAGACAGAGACTAGATTGTCTCATGGGCCATACGAACTGATCTAGGACCAGGTCCCTTCCGTCCGTCAAATCTTATTCATTGTGATCTAAAGGGCAAAACTGATTCTAAATCCGCACTCCTACTCCGAGACTCTTGACACATGGCCTAATTTGACTGAGTATGTGCATAGAAAACGTCTGTGGTCCTGTCATGTCCATGACGCACAAACTGGAAAAGAGGATGAGAGAGAGGACATTCAGAGAGAGATTCAGCCTCTGGCTAAAGAACATCTCCAACTTCTACACATGCATTTCTCTTTGTGTGTGTGTGGTGTATATAAGTACTCTTTAACTTTGATTAGATCACAGTGACGCATGTTCTCTATGGCAGGGTCAAGAGGGATAGAGATTTAACATTTACCATTGTAGCACACATGATATGCCAGCCAGACAGAAAATGACTCATTGGTATTATGTATGCACACACTTCCCCTGGGGTCCTGTTATGGATCACTTCCCCTGGGGTCCTGAGTCGATTCTCTTCCCCTGGGGTCCTGAGTCAATTCACTTCCCTTGGGGTTGGATAACTTCCCCTGGGGCTCTTAAGACGGATCGCTTCCCCTGGGGTCCTGAGACGGATCGCTTCCCCTGGGGGTCCTGAGATGGATCGCTTCCCCTGGGGTCCTGAGACGGATCGCTTCCCCTGGGGTCCTGAGACGGATCGCTTCCCCTGGGGTCCTGAGACGGATCGCTTTCCCTGGGGTCCTGAGATGGATCG